>NC_059440.1:2066983-2376983 GCF_021028975.2 Sphaerodactylus townsendi | reverse complement strand
TCCTGAGTAACGCGCACTCCTGAGTAACGCGCACTCCTGAGTAACGCGCACCTCAGAGCCAACTGTTGTTTCTAAACGAAAACCTCAGCATTCAGGTTAAATTGCCGTGTTGTCACATTGCGATAAATAAGTGTGTTTTGGGTTGCAATTTGGGCACTTGTCTCGAAAAGGTTCGCCATCACTGCTGTATACATTCTTCCGCAGCATCTCTGAGGGCTGGAAAGACAGGTCACGAATATGAGTGACAGGTTCTTAATCTGCCTCCCAGTCAGGGGGGAAAGGTGGCATGGGTGGTGGCAAAAACCTCTCCCAAGCAGTCGCATTTCACAGTGTGCAAAGAAGTACCCGCAGCCCAAAGGTTGGCCTTTGGCACCACCTGCATTCCGTTCCCACCAAAACCATTTCAGACAGAGGGTCCCAATTCATGTGCAAGTTCTGGAAAGAGTTTTTAAAAGCACTGGGAATAAAGCAGGGGTTTGGTTCTGCCTATCACCCCCAGGTGGCCAGACAAGGAGGGTGAACCAGGTATTAGAACAATATCGCACTGCTACGTTAACGACCACCAGGATGATTGGGTAGAATTATTACTATCTGCTGAATTTGCCTAGAACAGTGGTGGTGAACCTATGGCACAGGTGCCAGAGGTGGCACTCAGAGCCCTCTCTGTGGGCATGCGCAAACAGAGTGCCCCCCCCGCCCCCCCGCACACACATCTAGTCTGGCCTGGGCCGCTGGGCTCGATTATTAGCATTAAACCTAAGACCAAGTTTTGGGGAAGCAGTGTAGGTAACCCTGTTAAGCACTGTTAAACCCCACTGATTTTCCTGCGAACTAAAATGTGATCCTTTACCTGGGAGTAAGCTTGGTTGCTGGCAATGGGGCTTGCTTCAGAGTAAACCCTCCTAGGGTCGTGATTCATCCGT
Organism: Sphaerodactylus townsendi; assembly: GCF_021028975.2. Classification (NCBI taxonomy): domain Eukaryota; kingdom Metazoa; phylum Chordata; class Lepidosauria; order Squamata; family Sphaerodactylidae; genus Sphaerodactylus; species Sphaerodactylus townsendi. The sequence continues at coordinate 2,376,060 of NC_059440.1, read as the reverse complement.
TGGAACAGTTGCACGGTTGCTTCAAAGCAAAGCCACCAACTACCACCAAGCTTACTCCCGAGTAACGCGTGCCTCAGAGCCAATTGTTTTTTCTAAACTAAAGCCTCAGTATTCAGGTTAATTTTCCAGGTTGGCACTTTGCGATAAATAGGTGGGCTTTGGGTTGCAATTTGGGCCCTCGGTCTCGAAAAGGTTCGCCATCACTGGCCTAGAACAATGCAGTGCACCAAAGAACAGAGCTCTCCCCATTTAAAGTACTAATCTATGGGCAGAAAGGCAAGTCAATCTTGGGACTCACAAATGTCGAGGACACTCCCCTTGATTTAAAAGCCAGGGTGGAAAATATCTGGGGGCTACAGCCAAAGCTGATTTAAACGCTAAACAAGGCAAAGGAAATGTATAAAAAACAGGTCAACTGAAAACAAAGCCCAGCTCTGCAATTGAAGCCTAGAGACTTAGTAAATATTTCAACAAAGCATTTATGGTGCTTACAGCCCAGCCATAAATTGGGATACGAATTTGTGGGGCCATTCAAGGTGAAGAGACTCACAAATGAGGTGGGGATCGAAACAGAACTGCCTAAGACTTAGAAACGTGTCCATCCTGTGTTCCACTGCAGCTGGTAGACGAGAATGTGCATTATGGGGTGTCTCAGATCCGGGACTCTCAGTGGCACCGAGGCCGTCTCCAAGATTTCATCTGTTGGAAACACTTTTCTGCAGGGGAGAGTGAATGGGGTGATGCACAACATGCTGCCCCTGCTGTGGGAGTTTCATCAACGTTACCCGATTAAGCAAAGTCCTGGGTGGAAGGGGGAGCTATCTTGGAGGGGCAGAATGTGAAGACCCCGTCCCTAGCATCTTACCATGCTCGCCTTGGGGAGTCCGGGTGACAGCGTCACCCAAGGATTTCTGCTTGTGAACAGCCTGACTTATGAGGAGAAGAAGAGTTTGAATTTATATCCCCCCTTTCTCTCCTGCAGGAGACTCAAAGGGGCTGACAATCTCCTTGCCCTTCCCCCCTCACAACAAACACCCTGTGAGGTAGGTGGGGCTGAGAGAGCTCCGAGAAGCTGTGACTAGCCCAAGGTCACCCAGCTGGCGTGTGTGGGAGTGTACAGGTTAATCAGAATTCCCCAGATAAGCCTCCACAGCTCAGGCGGCAGAGCAGGGAATCAAACCCAGTTCCTCCAGATTAGATACACGAGCTCTTAACCTCCTACGCCACTGCTGCTCCTGCTGCTTCGTGTGAGAAAGTCAGATCTCGCAAAACCCCACTGCAGTGTCCTTGTTGGTTTATTCTGATGCAATAAACTGATTTCAGTAAACTTGAGTCTGGTTAATAGGAGGAGGTCGATGGGCACGACAGTTTGCAAGATGAAATTAATTACATCTGAGATCTGAACATGAAACTGTTACCCATTTTTACTGACTGTACTAAAACTTGCAGGCTTAACTGCCACTAGTAACCTGCCTCATCCCCTTGGGTAGAGTGGATCCGAAATAAATGAATCAATAAACTAGTCCATCATCATAGTGAAATATACTGTTAATTAAAACAAAGAAGAATTCAGCAAAAATCCTTCTCAACCACTGAAGCAAATGTTCTTCTGGGTGTAAAACTAATTCAGACTTATCACTTCCCTATCCTTGCAGGTCAAGACTGTCCTATCACTATGAAACTGATGGGCAACTCACTTGTGTATCTGGCTTTGCTTTTGGGTGCCATTCTAGTGACAGCAAGTGCTACTGTTGCCCCCTTGGGAACGGCTGAAAGTCCTGCAACTCTTACCAGTCAAAACCCAACTAGCCAGGCGCCAACAGTACCAAGCACGACTCTTACTACAATGGTTTCACAGAAGGAAGTTACTTCTGCAACACAGGAATCTGCCCTCCAACCTGCATCATCAACAGAGACATCCATCTTCCAATTGACATCACCAACAGAGATGCCAGCTGTCTCCCCATTACCCTCAACACTATCACCACAGGTGTTGACATCTTTCTATGCGACCACTGCCACCGAGACAGACCAGGGTCCTGTGACGCTTGGTGAGGATCAGGCTACAGCTAACAAAGCTGAAATCTGTGACGAGAACAGTAAGAGACTAGTATTGATTTGCGTCATCATCATTGGGGTCCTTGTCATCATCTGTGTCCTCCTCCTCTTGGTCACTGTTGTTCTGGCAAGCAAAATGTCCCACCTAAAGAAAAGACAGCAAAGCAAACGCCTGCCCAGGAGCAACGGGGATTTTCTGAGTGAGAGCAGCATGTGGCCACTCGGTTTGGAAACACTGCAAAGGATGTCCATTGAGACAGCGAGAACGGATGCAAACGCACAAGGCCCTGGGGCGGAGAGAACAAACGCAGGACACGAGCAATTTGAAGAAGCTGGCAAGAAACTAGCTAGAGAAATATCCAACAGACAGAAGCACCGAAATATGCCAGCAAAATCACAAGAGGAGACCATAACGAGGGTTGAGATTTAAACCAAAATTCAGATAGCCATTTAAAAAACTGGAAAGTTGCACACCACTCTTGTTCAGCTACTAAAACGTGGATTTTTCAAAGGAGAGAAAGGGAACATTGCTACTGGGTGGGAAAGCAGAACTATGCAAGGTAGGGAGAACATCAGACTCACCAAGATGGCTGAGGGTTTACAAGAAAAGTGCTGGGTCAGCATTCGTGTTCAACAGATCTCTTCCCATATGGCTCTCAATGATCTGACATAAATCATGTAGGAACCACTTGCTGATCACAGGGTCAAATCTCAGCTCAGCCAAGAACCTCAGTGGGACTTCTTTAGCCTGTCTTCACAGTCTTCTCTGTCTAGTTCACAGGGGTGTTATATAATGATAAAATGGGGGGAGGGCATCTACGCTATCCTGAACTTCTTTGCGGAACAGAAGCAGAAAATAGCAACGACGACTAATAGCAAGGCCATTATTCCTTTCAAACTCACCAGAAGCCATTTCTTTTCTTGTCTTGTTCATGGGGAACAAAGACGTTTGCTGTTTTGGAATGGGAACTGGCCGCCCCAGATTGATTTTGAGGTATCCACACATCAACCTCGACAAAATTTAATTGTTTTTGACTATAGAAACCAATTCCCACAAACATTAACACCCAAACAATTATGTCTTATGGTGTACGTTTGCGCACGTCCACCGTTTCCTCCATCATTCTACTCACAGGGCAACACTGGCTGCAGATAACTATGGTGGGAGGTCAGGCTCAGAGGCAGCTCCAAAAGCAAAGGGTAGGATGTTGTAGCCACATGCAACCTGGCACTGGATCTCTTAGGGCAGTGGTGGTGAACCTTTGGCACTCCAGCTGTTATGGCCTACAATTCCCATCAGCCCCTGCCAGCATGGCCAATTGAGATGATAATTTCTGACCATAGTTGCCATTTTCAGGATCAGTGATCTATCCATCAAAAAGGTTGTCAGAGATTGCATTTTGGGATAGTATATTATTAAGAAAATCAAGGTATGTTGGATCATTGGACAGCATAAGATTAAATTAGGTCCAACATGGTTGCTAAGAGAGCAGCTTTTTAGAGCTGATTCTATCAGTTGTTATGTTTTATTGGCATACTGTTGTATAGTTCACCTGATATTTTGGTATATTTTAGCCAACATTGTATATTTTAATTTATCACAATGTTGTGAGAGTGTTTGTTGTTGATGTGTTTGTAATGGCCTTCAGTTACATACAAATACATTCACTGATTGTGGACTGGGGGAACGACATCTTCTCAACAACGACACCATGATTAAGAAACCTGTTTCCCTTCTAAGGAAAGTTTGCTTAGCTCCACGGCTGCTCGCATTCAAGCCAGAAGTGAAAACGCAGCTGTTTCAAAAGGCACACGGGGAATTTAGTAGTTAGGACTCAAGGGCCTAATTAGCTAGTGCATGTAATTATGTTTTGTAGACTAGGATGAAATTTATCAGGAGGGGAGGAAAATAGACAATTGGGAAATCCTCCTCCTCGGAATACTATCTCAGGGCAACAGTCGGCCCAACCACCCTTCCCAACGCTCTGGTCCCTTTTCTCTGCTGCCCTGGGTGCACCCTTTTGTCACCTCTTTCCCCAGCTGCCTCAGCATGACAGGAACAAAAGTGCAGCCTCCTTCCTGGTGCGGCTGCAGGAGCTCTCAGGGCAGCAGCCGGAGCAGAGGAGTCCGCAGAGCAGAAGCACAGGAAGACTCCGGCACGGCACTTCCCCGCCAATGGCATGTGGTGACGCACCATTTCAAAACACACTGAGCTGCTTAGCAACAACGCTCGTTTATTAATTTTCTTGGACAACGAGCAAAACAGCCAGCAGAGCAGTGGATTCCCTTTGCGTCCCGCTGAGCCTCAGAGCGACTCAACACCCACTCGCAACCACAGAACCATACAGTTGGAAGGGGCCATACAAGCCATTCCAGTCTAACCTCCTGCTGAATGCAGGATCAGCCTAGAACACAGGCGTCAAACTCGCGGCCCTCCAGATAAGCATAAGCATAAGCATTTTATTGTCATTGTGCACGCACAACGAAATTTACAGCAGCATTCCTCGATGCACACAATTTCAGACTCATACATCATCCTCACTTTCCCCTTCCTCCACCCATCCCTACACAGCCCCAAATACATCAATATGAAGCAGGGGATTTTAGCATAGCCACAGCTCTAGAGTAGAAGCTGTCTCTAAGCCTCTTTGTCCTAGTTCTGAGGGCCCTGTATCATCTGCCAGATGGTAACAGTTTAAAAAGAGAGTGTGCTGGATGAGACGGGTCCCTCAGAATATTTTGGGCTTTATTTAGGCTTCGGGAATTATAGATTTCTTCCAAGGAGGGAAGAGGGCAGCCAATAATCCTTTGTGCAGTAGTGATCACTCCTTTGGAGCTTCTTCCTATCTCCTCGGGGCCATCTGTGCAACTGGGCTGGAGAACCATACACAGATGCAGTAGGTTAGGACACTCTCTATAGCACAGCTAATACAATAGCCGTTAAAAGGACAATTCAGTGGAAGTTTTCCATCTAGTTGTTGCTTCCTTTAAAAGTCTCTTGTAGAAAAGTACAGCGTCTTTGCTGGGCTTTTCTTAACCATCGCGGCAGTCTGGTACGCCTCATTTGGTATCAAGTCCTCTTTAATCATAACACCCAGAAATTTAAAACTAGCCACACGCTTAATTTTGATCTCCATTTATAGTCAAAGGTTGAATTTCTGAGCTTCATTCCTCTCTATAGTCCACTCATTATGAGCTCTCTTTGTCTTGTTAGTGTTAAGAACCAGATTATTTTCCCCTGCACCATGAGGAGCAGTCGGTCCACTTTCATCTCCTGGATAGGGCAGACTCCATCCCTCCAGAGATGAGAGCCTCCCACCTCACCATTGTGTCATCAGCAAATTTTGATAATGGTGTGTTACTTATGGATAGACAGGAGTACAGTCATATGTATAAAGGGTGAACAGTAAAGGACTCCAAAACACAGCCCTGTGGCGCCTCCCATATTTAGAGGTAAGAACTGAGGGAAACCCGATTTCCCAGTCTAACCCCTCTGGGAACGCTCCCAGACAAGAAGTCCCTAATCCACAAACAGATTGGAATGTGAGAGTCCAAGATCCACGAAGCTCTCACCACCAGTCTTTGTATAGATTGTATTAAAATGCGCGAACTAAAGTCCTGTGAGAAGAGCATCTCAAGCGATTGCATAATTCCTGATGTTCCAGATAGCCAGAGCAGTGTGGGAGGCTAATGGCAATGGCGCCCTCCCTCAGAGATCTATTAGTCCGATATGCTAACTGGATGTTTATCAAATGTAATCTGGAAGGCAAGAACCACATGCCTATGGGACCAGTTTTTTCAAAACACTTCATGATGATGGGGGTGAGTGCCACTGATCTATAATCCTGAAGATTTGTCAGCAGGAAATCTCTTTGGTAGTGGAACAATGGTGGAAGCTTTCAAACAAGATGGGATGGTGGACTGGGATAAAGATCGACTAAAGATCCCAGTAAAAAACAATTCGAGCCAGTTGGTTAATGCGATTCCTTTAACACCGACCGGGAATACCATCCCGTCCAGCAGCTTCCTTGGATCTTCACAGCTCTCAGAACTTGCCTTCCACCTCATGTTCCTCCACAGTGAGGTGGAGTCGCGAATCACCTAGTGGCTGTGTGTCATCTCCCCGCTGATAGACCTTGTTTCAAAGAGGGCAAAGTGATTTAGCTCCTCTGCCAGAGAAGAATCCCCTATCTACAGAAATGTCATTGGCTATTGGTTTATGGATTGGTAATTTGTTGAATCCCCTGCCACACCTGCCCCATGGCGTTGTTACTATTAAAATAATCCCTCAATTCTTTTCTCTCTTATAACTCATCTTGGCTTGTCGTAATCACCTCTCTTGAGACTGGCTCACGCCGCGATCTATATTTCTTTTGGCCTCATCACCAGATCTGAAAAGCAATATTCCTGTCATGCAAAAAAGTCAGCTGAACCTCCCTTTGTCATCCAGGGGTTTATGGTTGGAAGTAAATCCGATGCGCTTATCCACAGTAAGAGTGTCTGTGCAGTAGGTGGTGATATAACTCAGAACAGCAGTGGTATACCTCTTCCAGATCTGGGTATGGTAGAAAACATCCCAATTTGTTGTCTCAAAAACAATCTTGAAGTAGTTTAGCGGCAATCACTCAGGCCAGGATTTCACAGTCTTTATTACAGGCAACACCCGCCCCCCAAGTGGAATATATGCTGGTGCTAGGAAAAACAGTGACAAATGGTCTGATCCTGGACCCAAGTGTGGTAATTGTATCACCCTGGTAGGCATCCTAATGTTGGTATACACTTCTATCCAATGTATTGATCCCTCTCGTAGGGGCACCTCAACATGCTGGTAGAGTTTAGGGAGCACCCTGCTTTTAAATTAGTATGATTAAAGTTCCTCCTATAATGAGCACAGGCATCAGGATGCTTTTCTTTTTCTGCTGGTTGTCAACAATGTTGTACAGAGAGCTCAAAGCTATGGTGGTATTTTCATTCAGCATCAGGGTGGAATGTATACTGCAAATGATGATAACCACACTGAACTCCCGTGGCAGATATATGGGTCTACATCTAACAGTCATACTTTCCAAATCCTTTGAGCAGTGCTTGCATTAGTGCACCAGCTCTTGTTCACATGTGATGTGATGGACTACAGTTCCCATTGTCCCCTGCCAGACATTGTGCTGGCAAGGAATGATGGGAACTGTAGTCCATCACATCTGGAGGGCCGCAAGTTTGACACCTATGGCCTAGAACAGTAGTGGCGAACCTTTGGCATTCCAGATGTTATGGACTACAATTCCCATCAGCCCCTGCCAGCATGGTGTCTAACCCCCTGCTGAATGCAGGATCAGCCTAGAACACAGGTGTCAAAGTTGTGGCCCTCCAGATGTGATGCACTACAGTTCCCATCATCCCCTGCCAGACATCATGCTGGCAAGATGATGGGAACTGTAGTCCATCACATCTGGAGGGCCGCGAGGTTGACACCTATGGCCTAGAACAGTGGTGGCAAACCCTTGGCACTCCAGATGTTATGGACTAACATAACATAACATCTGGAGTGCCAAAGGTTCGCCACCACGGGCCTAGAACATCCCTGACAAGTGTCTGTCTTCAATACTGCCAGAGATGGGGAGCTCGCCACCTCCCGAGGAAGCCAATTCCACTTCTGAACTAATCTCACAGTAAAAACAAAAATCCTGATGTCCAGTTGGTCCAGTGCATTCCCCATCTAGTGTGCATGTTCCACAATTGCAACTTATGCCCATTATTGCAAATCCTAACCGCTGCTGCCAACAGGAACAGCTCCCTGCCCTCCTTGAAGGGATGGCCCTTCAAATAACGTAAAAAGAGAGAGAGTCAGCCATGCCTCTCCCCACACTCCACCTCCTCCTTTGCCAGACTAAACATTTCCCCAATGGCCCCTCAGCCCTCGCTCATAGGGTCTCTGGCTCACTCAGGCCCCTGATCATCACTCTACTTGTCCCTCCTCTTCACCCCTGCTCTTTTCTGTCCACATTGTTTTGGAAGTGAGGCCTCCAGAACGGCACTCAAGACTCCAGGTGTGGCCTGACTAATGACTGCATTGACTAATGACTGCATTGGACCATGTACAGAGGGACTATGACATCTAGTGATTAGGATGTTATGCCTGTGTTGATACCCCCCAAGATCACATTAGCCGTTTTTCCAGCTGCATCACACTGGCTGCTCATATTTAACTTACAGTCCACCTGTACCCCAAGATCTTGTTCATGCACATGGCTGCCCAGAAGTGTATTCCCCATCTAGTATGCATGTTCCACATTTCTGTCACCCGGACGTAGAACTTGGTACTTATCCTTGTTGAACTGCATCTTGTTCACATCCGTCCACTTTTCCAGTGTGTTAAGATCTGGTTGAAGTCTACCTCTACCTCTTGGTGTGTTTGCTACTCTACCCAATATGGTTCCATCTACAATTTCCATGTGTGGTCTCTCCACACCCTTATCCTGATCATTTATTAAAACAATGAAAAGTACTTGGCCCAGAATGGAGCCCCATGGCACCCCACTGGACATCTCCCTCCACTCAGATGAAATGTCACTGAGGAGGAGGAGGAGGAGGAGGAGGAAGCAGAGGAGGAGAACTGTTCTTATGCACCGCTTTTCCCTACCTTTAATGAGTCTCAAAGTGGCATACAATTATCTTTTTTTCCTCTCCACACAACACACACCTTATGAGGCAGGTGGGGCTGAGAGAGCTCAGAGAGAACTGTGACTAGCCTGAGCCCACCCAGCAAGCTTCATCTGGAAGAGTGGGGAAACAAATTTAGTTAACCAGATTAGAGACGACTGCTCATGTGGAGGAATGGGGAATCAAACTGGCTCTCCAGATGAATGGCCACTGCTCTTCACCACTACGGCACACTGGCCCTCAACTCCGCTTTGAGTGCAGTTCTCCAACCGGATCCTTATTCACCTATCCTAAAGCCCAAGCCATTCTCTAGTTTACCCATCAGAACTTCACTCTCAGAATCGTATGTCAGAAAAGAAGAAGAAGAAGAGTTTGGATTTATATCCCCCCTTTCTCTCCTGCAGGAGACTCAAAGGGGCTGACAATCTCCTTGCCCTTCCCCCCTCACAACAAACACCCTGTGAGGTAGGTGGAGCTGAGAGAGCTCCGAGAAGCTGTGACTAGCCCAAGGTCACCCAGCTGGTGTGTGTGGGAGTGTACGGGCTAATCTGAATTCTCCAGATAAGCCTCCACAGCTCAGGCAGCAGAGCGGAGAATCAAACCCGGTTCCTCCAGATTAGATACACGAGCTCTTAACCTTCTACGCCACTGTAACTATGGATACAATGGTGGAAAGTTGGGGGAAATTCAGAATTATATAGTCCATTCCTGATTATCTAACCATGCTTAAGAGAATAATAAATTATGTCTATGCCAGACTAATGAAAAATCTTTAGCTCCCAAACCTTGCACTGAACTAGAAAAAGCAAATATGTGATTTCAGAGCACATATATTCAGACACTAAAACAATATTAAATTGACAGACTGGCGGAAAAAACATATTTATACCCACGTATACAGTTATGCACATGTATGCATTCACCCTGACCTGGATAGCCCATGCAAACCCAGTCTCTTCACATCTCTGTGACCAGCAAGGGTGGCAGCCTTGGTTAGCACGCGATTCTGCAAGGCACCTGGTGGGCCACTCAAGTAGTAGCAGTGTTGGACTAGATGGGATCTATCTGATCCAGCAGGCTCTTTCTTATGTTCTTAAGGACATTGCTTTCACCTCCTGCATGTGAGCTCCCAAAGGCACCTGGTGGGCCACTGCGAGTAGCAGAGTGCTGGACTAGATGGACTCTGGTCTGATCCAGCAGGCTCTTTCTTATGTTCTTATTTGGACAGCAGACCACCAAGGAAGTGCAGGGCTGCCTACAGGATCAGCATAAGCATAAGCATAAGCATAAGCATAAGCATAAGCATTTTATTGTCATTGTGCACGCACAACGAAATTTACAGCAGCATTCCTCGATGCACACAATTTCAGACTCATACAATTTCAGACTCATGCACTTTCAGACTCATACATCATCATCCTCCACTCCACCTCTACATAGCCCCAAATACATCAATATGAAGCAGCTGGAGTTTAGCATAGCCACAGCTCTAGAGAGTAGAAGCTGTCTCTAAGCCTTTGTCTCCTAGTTCTGAGGGTCCTGTATCGCCTGGGGATGGTAGCAGTTTAAAGAAGAGAGTGGCTGGATTGAGACCGGTCCCTTCTTTAGAATATCTTTGGGCTTTATTTAGACTTCGGCATTATAGATTTCTTCCAAGGAGGGAGAGGGCAGCCGAGAATCCTTTGTGCAGTATTGATCACCCTTTGGAGCTACTTTCCTCATTCGCCACTGTGCAACTGGAGAACCATACACACAGATGCAGTAGGTTAGGACACTCTATAAAGCACAGCGTAAAAGGACACCAGTGAAGTTTTCCACCTAGTTGTTGCTTCCTCTAAAAGTTCAGTGAAAGTACAGTCTTGCTGGCTTTCTTTAACCACCATGTAGTCTGTAAATTCTGTGGTCAAATCCTTCTTTAAATCATAACGCTTCAGGAATTTAAACTAGCCACCCGCCTAATTTTGATCTCCATTTATAGTCATAGGGCTGAATTTCTGAGCTATTCCCTTCTATAGTCCACTTATGAGCTCCTCTTTGTCTTGTTAGTGTTAATAGAACCAGGTTATTTTCTCTGCACCATGAGAGCAGTCGGTCCACCTCTATTCCGATAGGCAGACCTATCCTCTCCTAGAGATGAGCCCCACCACCGCTGTGTCATCAGCAAATTTGATAATGGTGTTACTATGCGATAGACAGGAGTACAATCATATGTATAGCAGGGTGAACAGTAAAGGGCTCAACACACAGCCCTGTGGCGCTCCCATATTTAGAGTAAGAACTGAGGAAACCCGATTTCCTAGTCTAACCCTCTGGGAACGCTCCAGACAAGAAGTCCCTAATCCACAAACAGATTGAATGTGAGAGTCCAAGATCCACAAGTTTTGTCAGTCTTTGTAGGCGTAGATTGTATTAAATGCGGAACTAAAAGTCCGCAAAGAGCATTCGTGACATAATTCCCCTGCTGTTCCAGATGCGTCAAAGCTGTGTGGAGGCTAATGGCACGATGGCCCTCCTCAGAGATCTATTAGTCCGATATGCTAACTGATAAGCTTATCAAATGTAATCTGGAAGGCAAGCAAACTAATATGCTCTTATGGATCAGTTTTTTCAAAACACTTCATGATGATGGGGGTGAGTGCCACTGGTTTATAATCCTGAAGATTGTCAGCAGGAAATCTCTTTGCAGTAGGTGGGAACAATGGGTGGAAGCTTTCAAACAAGATGGAATGGTGGACTGGGATAAAGACTCGCATTAAAGATCCCAGTAAAAAAACACCAGCCAGTTGGTTAGCGCATTCCTTTAACACTGTAACCGGGAATACCATCCCGTCCAGCAGCCTTCCTTGGATTCACAGCGCCTCAAACTTGCCTCACCTCATGTTCCTCCACAGTGAGGTGTGAGCTGCAATCACCTGGTGGCTGTGTGTCATCTCCTTCTGATAGACCTGTTTTCAAAGCGGGCAAAAGTGGGATTTAGCTCCTCCTCGGCCAGAGAGAAGAACTCCCCATCCACAGAAAAAAAATGTCATTGTTTGGTTTATGGTTGGTAATTTGTTGAATTCCCTGCCACACCTGCCTCATGTTGTTATTAAAATAATCTTCAATTTTTTCTCTCTATAACTCATCTTGGCTTGTCGAATGCCTCTCTTGAGACTGGCTCTCGCCAAGCACTATACTTTGGTTCCTCTCATCAACACCAGATCTGAAAGCAATATTCCTGTCATGCAAAAGTCGCTGGAACCTCCTCCTTTGTCATCCAGGGGTTTATGGTTGGAGTAAATCCGGATGCGCTTATACACAGTGTAAGAGTGTCTGTGCAGTGGGTGATATAACTCAGAACAGTGCAGTGGTATACTCCTCCAGATCTGGGTGGTAGAAAACATCCCAATTTGTTGTCTCTCAAAACAATCTTGAAAGTGGAAGTTTAGAGGCATCATCAGGCCAGGATTTTACAGTCTTTATTACAGGCAACACCCGGGCCTCCCAAGTGGAATATATGCTGGTGCCAGAAACAGTGATAAATGGTCTGACTGGACCCAAGTGTGGTGTAACTGTATCACCTTGTAGGCATCCTTTGATGTTGGTATACACTTTTATCCAATGTATTGGCTCCTCTAGTGGGGCAAGCACCTGACATGCTGGTAGAGTTTAGGGGAGCAATCTGTTTTTAAATTAGTATGATTAAAGTCTCCTCCCTCTATAATGAGCAGCCAGCCATCAGGATGCTTTTTCTGCTGGTTTTCAACAATGTTATACAGAGAGCTCAAAGCTATGGCAGCATTAGCATCAGGGTGGAATGTATACTGCAAATGATGTATAACCACACTAAACTCCCGTGGCAGGATATATGGGTCTGCATCTAATAGTCATACCTTTCCAAATCCCTTTGAGCAAGTGACCCCTGGTGATGCTTGCATTAGTGCACCACCAGCTTTGTTCACATAGAGATTTAAACCCTCCTTTATGCTTCCCAGAATCTTTACTACTTCTGTCCTGCCGGAAAGAAGTGAAACCAGATAGTTCAACTGCTGAATCGGGAATGTGTGAGTGAAGCCAGGTTTCTGTAATTAATAAAACACAGCTGTTCTTGCCAAAATCTGCTCTTCTACAATTTGTAGCCTTAATTCATCCATTTTGTTGCTAAGAGAGATCGTGGCATTAGTAAGAAAAAATGCTTGGAAGTGCAGACTTGAAAACTACACCTTTCCCAGCTTAGTAAAAACACCAGCCCGGCGCCTTCTTCTTCCTCCCTTTCCCTATCCCTCACTGCCTCTCAACCTCCCTACCAGGAATTGTAATCCAGGGGTTCCCCTGGGGTCCTAGCTGCCTCTGCCGGTATATTGTGAAGACATATGAAATCTTCCTCGTGAATAGCCATTTCACATTTCTAGTCCAATTTGTATTAAGACTCATGTCAATTATAAAACTCCTTTTGCTCCACGTAGCATGCTTCTAAGCAAGCACAAAAACACAGCACAAAAAACACAAACACAAAACATCCACACTACATCGAGGGAAAGCAACCAGCCGCAGCAGTTCTCCTCTCAAGCAGCCATCCCTTCCTGGGGACCGGGAAGCTAAAACCTAATGGCTTGAGTTGAAGAGTTGAGACGTTAAGACGCTATGGAGAGGGGGGGGGGGGGGTTGGAGACGCTGTCGCAGGCTTGAGGGAACCTCCGATGAAACCGGGACTCGCCTTCTTGCCGCCTTCCTCAGTTTGAAAAAACTCCCGCTACTATGACTTCACGGCTCTGAGCGCCATGCGCGCCTCCCAAGTTTTGGAAAATGGAGAAGGTCATTGCTGCCTCTCCCATCGCGCAAGACTCCTCCGGTCTCTCCCAAGCGCTGCCTGCCGCTCCTCGCCTACAACCTCGGACTCCACAGATGAGCCTTGCCTTTTTTACTTGAGTTTAGAAGCCCTCCAGTTTAGAAGCTCCTAGTTTCGAGCCCCAAAAAGGAGGAGAACGGCAAACTCCAACTCTCCGCCGCTTGCGGAGCGTCTTCCCCCACCGGAAACCCCACCGGAACCCCAGCATCTGTTAGCTGTGACCGGCCAGCACATCCCACCACCCTGTACACATTCACACCCCTGACTGACACGGATCAGCTATCCCATCCCCAGAGGCAGCTTTTGTTTCTGCAAACGCTAACATCCAGGCCCTTCAGTCACCCTTTGACTTGATAGTTCCTGCAGCACTGAAGGGCAGCACACTTCCTCTTTATCTGAAAATAGTATTCTTCTGCAACGCGAAAGCCGCTCACAGTTTGACACCCGTTTGCTGTGTGTTCACTTCCTCACTCTTGAAATAGGAAAACGTGAACTTAAAAACAAGAAGCGGGTTAGTGCAGGAGACATCATCACCCAGGTAAGACAGACTTTATTACTGCTTCTTTTAGTAGAAAAAGGCGGGCAACTGGTGGGAGCGACAAACTGGTCTGGAAGAACCTGCCGCTTGCTTTCAGTTTAAAGCAGCATGTTCGGCCACACTAGAGATTTAAAGGGGCCCAAAAACGGGAAGGCTTTTTTCTCTCAACCACATTCAAAGTTGGTGCCCTAACAAAAGTAAATTTCTCAGGTCTCTGATTAAAGCCTGAGGAGGCACGAGGCTCTGCGCTTTCTCTGGTGAGGAGCAAACAGCACTGGGTATAATAAGATCATTCAATCACCTCAGATGCGGAGACATGGAAGAATTAGCTGCCTCGGAGGAGGAGGCCCATTCTGTCTCTGTATGAATCTGTTCTGGGCTGGACTCCTTCCAACCCAAAGGCACATTCAGAAGAGAAATAAATATGCAATGTTCGCACTGATATGCTCTAAAAGAAAACCTTTTGAGATGTGTCTGCAGCTCTCATTCAGGGGAAAAAAGTATGTCCCCACTAACAGAAGTTTGGGAAATTCTGATGGGACCCATTATATCCCCCAAACCCTTCCAGGGCCTGATGCAGTTCAAACCATGCAAAAAACAAAACAAAACAAACGTAACACTGGACATGGAGAGGGGCAGGGGAAGGATCTATACAAAGTTCTCAGATATGCTTATTAAGGTTCACATTTTGGGGTTTCCCAGATAAAGACATCATTTTGCACAATTCAGACTCCCACTATCCCTTGCACTGGAAACAAGTCTGCAGTGGAAACTGGCCCTTGCTTCCTCAGAGAAGGGCGACTTGGCTATAGGGAAAGGGCTGAGGCTTAGCACGGAGCGCTGCAGGCTCAGCCTCTGGCCCCTGCAGTGAAAGGCACTCCAGGGAGGGATCTCCCTTTGCTCTGGAGGACCCTGGAGATCCACAGCCGCTCAGAGTAGACAACTGCCCCAAGATAGACGGTCTGTGTATGTTCAGTTCTGAGTGTTGCAGCAAGAAACGAATGAAGCCAGGCAGAGGTGGGATCCAGCAGGTTCTCACCAGTTCCCGAGAGTGGGTTACTAATTATTTGTGTGTGCCGAGAGGGGGTTGCTAATTGGGTCTGCTTTTCCGTTAGAAATTCCATTAGGTCCAAAAATCACAAAGTCCTGTTGTTTCCTATGTGGCTGATTAGCAAAGGTAGAAAACGGGATAATTCTCCCTGTTGGGCTGTTTTAAAAACATGTTTCAGAAATAGGGTAAAGTTCTTTGTTTCAGGAAAGTCTCCTTCTTTTGATTTCTAGAAACAAAATTAAGTATTTGAAAGTATTAAGTATTTGATAGGCAGTCAATTAGAGGAGAAGTAGTTGTTTCTGTCGGCAGTAGACGATAGGACTTGCTATAATGAGTTTAAATTATGGACAGAAAGATACCAGCTCGAAATTAGGAACTTTTTTTTTTACAATAAGAGTTTTTTACAGTAACAGAGAAATTATTAATGCCCCGCCCCCGGAATGCCCTCTCGGCCATCACCACCGTCGTCTCCGCACTTCCAGCCCTTAACTGGCGCTTTGCTATGCCAATCCCACCACCATGGGAACATGTTACTAAAACTTTTGGATCCCACCACTGAATCCATGCTGTAACCCAAACTCCAGCATGCCCTTTGGGAGAACATGAACATTAATTGTCTGAGCATTAATTGCCTTTTTTGTTTTCATAAATCACAGAAGAGTTCGTCAGCATAAGATCAAAATGGACATCCATTACGTCATTCTCATTTTTTTCTATGGACAACTGTGGTGTAGCCCCCTTTCTGCTGAGATCAAGGGGACACCAACATTTTCCCTTCCAGCCACTTTCCAGGCACCCACCACTGTAAGAACGGACCTCAGGGACAAAGACACTGTCAAAAATGAAGGGCCACCAGTGCCCACTGTTACACCCACTACAGCACAAGAAAACAAATCTCAAGATGGGCACATAATAGGGGCAGTGGTGACTGGTATTATCTTGGTGGGTATGATAGTTGCCATTGTCAGCATCTTCCTATGGAAGAGGTTACGGAGGACAGATCTTGCAGATCCACACTGGGCCGGCCGTTCCCCATTTGCAGATGGAGACGCGATAGAAATCGCCACCGACAAAGAACTCATGCAAAGCTCAAAGCGCGCCTCCATCCTCTCTGTCTTGCCTTGGAAGTTTACGAAGAACACACTGCTGCTGGAAAACGTTGAGGGTCCACCATCTGAACCCGCGCAAAGCCTGAGTGATCCATCTGCAAATGGGGCTGATAAAAGAAGCAGCCAGTCGAGCCCCACGGCAACAGAGAATTCCAGTTCTTCTTCAACAAGCCTGCAGACTCCGGCCTCGTGTGGACCAAGCAGCCTGACCAACATTCCACTCCCGCCGGGCGATCTCTTCCCAGAACTCGCCAACCTGCCCCCTCCACCCAGCTGGGTTGGTGAAGTCAGTGAGGACCCCTGTCCAAACGGCCCTGGGCCTTTTCCATTTCATCTGCCTGCAGAGGCGCTGTGTCCAGCACCACCTGACCCCTCTTGTGGAAATCCAGAGGAGGCATCGCCACTCCCGCTGCCACCTAAAGATTTTTTCTGAGACCGGACTCTACTGAGGCAAAGGCCACCTGCCCCGTTCCAAAGCCCTTTCAGAACTTGAAGAGGCCAGCATCATCATTTACTACTGTTTGCCTGTAGCTTTTTTCGCTGTTGCTTACTAGGACATAAAAAGAAACCTGTGGGGTCAGATTAGAACAGTGGTGGCGAACCTTTGGCACTCCAGATGTTGTGGACTACAATTCCCATCAGCCCCTGCCAGCATGGTTCGCCACCATGGGATTAGAAGGTCCAGCTAGGTCAGTATCCAGTTTCCAGCAGCATGCCAACCAGTTGCCTCCAGGAGGCACACCGGCAGCTGCTGTCTACCTTGCCACCCCAATGTACAGCAACACTGCTTCTGTCCAAGGAGGTTCTGTTTAACTACCACTGTAATATCAGCTGATATTTGTACTGACCGCGAGCTTCAGCTCCTTTCTGTTTTATTCACTTGTTGACCAAGAGGTACTCCTGGGTTTGTTTTTTTTAAAGGAGCCTTTTTGCTTCTGCCAGTAATCTGCATTGGCATCCTCTCGGATTGCTTATATCTTTCCTGACCTGCAGAATGCATTTTATCTGCACTTCTGCGATGGTGGATTTGAGCACGGCAAAGCAAATTACCCTTCTCGACTCTCCCTTTCAGCTTGTCTGTTCTTCCCGGTTTGAAATTAAGCACAGACAAACTGAACTTTCTGGGCAGCTTTTCCGTTTTCATGCCAGACAAATTTGATCCCTGTTCTCAAATGGTTTGACCATCATTCCACCTCATCCTAGATCCTGGAGTAGCACCCAGGATCATGTCAAGATTGCTCTTCCCTTTGGGGGACTATGCAACTTGCTATTCTGAAGCACGGCCAATTTACTGTACATCTAGAAATTGGTTTGCAGCAACCTTAGTGTACATTCACCTCAGCCAATCTTTGTTTTAAAAAATCACCACGGTGACTTTTTGCCTTTGGAAGCCACAGGAAATTATACCTTTGTATGTGGATTTCATCTTTACCATCCTTGCAATAGAAAGGATGTGACACGAAATCCTCTCACCACCTGCTGTAGCAGTTGGCCTCAGACGCTTAATGAAGCGCTGTGTGGATTACTGTGAATCCAACAGACTGACAATTAATTATGAAAAAACCAAGGTATTGGTCTTCTCTAGGCGCTTTAAGAAGCTCACATGGGCAATGAAAAGCACCCAAATTGAACAGGTTAAGTGCTATAAATACCTTGGCCTCTCATTCTCCTTTAACCTTTCATGGGCAAACTCCAGGAGGGAAGGTCAGCTTCTCCTAGTTGCTACATCTAATAGTATGTCAGCATCTACTACATTTCTTTTTACAGCAGTGGCCACTCCCTTTATCCCTCCTGCCCTTCAAATTCTTTCAATGCCAAAGTCAGCCTGAGTATTGTTTCTTTTACCCAATTTGGATTCCAGCTATTAACCACTCCCTTGAATTCTCTTCAATCCAAATTTTTTCACAATATAATTGGACTCCCAAATTGTGTGCCCTATGCAGCCTCTCTTTGTCTGGAGTTAGGGTCAAAACTCCTTGGAATCAGCCAGCTGCTGGCTGAGGGGACTTTTAGATTCTCTGGCCATGCTAATTCATTTTCTTCTCGACTGTAACTCCCTGGTCCACCGCCTCGCTCTTCTGGACACCCATTCTCCCAACCCCTGGTTTTCTCCATAATTGAAGAAAAAATTGTTTCTATTGGACTGTCAGTTGATTCACTCCTTTGGCTCCTTTGTCCCATTCCATAGAAGCTTATAGGTAAAATTAAAAGGTCAACTATTGGGACAGGAGAGTTCTTCTACCCTAATCACCGCGAGCCAAGAAAACGTGGCTCCCTCCCTTGTATTTTTTCTCTCCCATTTGAATGGGCCACTAGCTGGCACAATACCTGTATTGCTTAATAAACCCTGGTTCAAAGTTGAGAGCCATAATGCTCTCGCCAGGTTTAATGTTATGCCTTCTGCCTTGTTACATGGCAGATTTAATAAGCAAGAAAAGACTAAAAGATTGTGCCCATGCAGCGATGGCTCAGTTGAATCTCTGGCCCACCAATTACTACACTGTCTCAGATTCAAGGAAATCAGATCCAAGTATGTGAATCTCACTCCTTTATATTTACCAGATCTCCCCGATTTAATTAGATTACACTACTTGTTGGACAACCCTGATCCTTCTCTCTGTATGACAGTGGCAGACTTTCTCCTGGAAATTATTAAATGCCAGTAGATTTCCTTCATCCTAACATGGATATCCTGTATTGTATATGCTTTTTAATCTGTTTTTATTATTGTTGTACTGTTTATGCCAATAAAGGCTTGCTTCAAAACCTGCTGTAGCGCCCATTGATACAATGGTGAGGTGGGCATGGGAGGACTTTTGCGGCACTGCCAAGATGACTGGCACTTGAATGCTTTTTTTAAAATGATGCTGCAAGTTGCCTTGAGCTTTTTATTTTACTTTTTAAAATAAAGAACACAAATAATGGAATATTTATGCTCTGATGGTGCTGCTAATCTTTGCCTTTCCAACTAATGTACAAAGAACACTTTGCAGCTTTCGACAGCAAGAACACCAGTGGGACGGCTGCACAGGGCACACGACGGAAGAATACAAAGTCAAGAGCCATATTAAGGTATTCCTGTAGTGAGGCTGATATAATATTTGACAGGAAACTGGGACAGTGTGGTTTATTTAATCTACTCTCCCTTGCAGAGGGGGTGTGTGTGTGTGTGCGCGCACACACACACACGTGAGAGAAAGACATGGAAAGAGAGCAAGTGTGCACACATGAAAATTAAGCACCACAGAAGATTAAGAATTGATGGTGAAATGTTTCCAAGTCAAGTCTGGATATGTTAAATTTATAGACCAACTGTAATATGGCAGTTAGTGTACTGAAGAGACCCTGGTGCAAATCTCCCCTCTGCTACGAAACTCAGTTGGGGCTGGGGCATCTTTCAATGTGTGGCTATACGAGGCCAGATCTTTTCAGAAAGCCGTGAGAAGTCCCAACTAGGCGCTTTTGACTGGCTTCCTTGCTGATAGTGTTCACATGGGGGCAGAGGTGGGAGGATAAAACGAATCTCCTTCGGTGGGCTCTGGGGAAGATTGATTCTTCTAAAGCTGTCAGGTTTTTGGGGCTATTTTGTGTGCATGTTTTACTTTTATGATTTTACTGTGGCATTTGCTTTGATGTAAACCTCCCTGAAGACTATTTTAGTAAATGATAAGAAATAAAATGGATTCAAAATACCCAACTGATTTTCTTCTGGACCTGCACAAACCGCCTTGTTACCTACCTGTTTTGTTGACGACACATCCCTGTCCACCGTGTCCAACAGAGATAAGACCCAGCACAGCTCAAACATCTGCTATTTTGCAGGCAAGACAAGCAGCAACCTCCAGTCAGCCCCAGAAGCTGATGCATCAGTAGCTGAGACTAGGAGAAGGATCTCGGCAATTGCAGAGGGGGAACTGAGCAAACACTGGGGGAAGAACTGGACTATACATCCCAGGGACGCTCCATCCTCCACACAACCCAGTGGTGGGTTAAAATCGAAGCCAAACTGAATGAGTTGCGCATTTCCTTGGAGGATCTGCTAATGTTAACAGAGCAGGAGGTCTCTGGGGCTATCAAGAAGAGACTTTTTGATAAGAGAGTTTCAACAGATGCTAGAGGAAGCTAATAAAACCTGTTCCCCGATCTCTCTGGGAATACCTGTGGATAGATGAATTGTAGCCCGGTACCTTTATCTCCTGGTTGAGGCCCGGTGGCGTAGAGCAATCCCCTTAGCTAGGTGTAATGCCCTGCCTTCTTCCTTTAGCCTTGGATGCCAACTTGGAATTCTACATAAAGAAAGGAAATGTCCGTGTGGCATGGGTTCTGTGGAAACAGTATCTCACATGCTGTTGAATTGTCCTTTTTATGAGATAGGTAGGAAGAAGCACATAATCCCCTTCCTGCATGGAAGTGAAGGCATTGCAGATGAACAGAAGGTTATATATCTTTTAAACAGCCACAACTACGAGCTGTCGGAAGCGGTGGCTAAATTTTTAAATGGTGTTATTTTGACTCGTCAGAAGTTGTAAAGGCTGTTATTATCTTGCAATGTTAATGATAAACTATTCATATGCCATTAAAGGTATTCGAAATCGAGAGAGTTTGGGGGAAGAACCTGCTCAAGAAACTGAAGTTGGACGTGGGGACAGCTCCTTGTTCCCAAGCCCTCCTCCTCCTCTCCTGTCCATCTTTGACCTCCCCCCTCACACCCAATCGTTTAGGTTTGATAGGGCAGTAAGGGGCTGATTCCGCCCCTCTCATTGCCCTGTTTACTGGCTGTGCACCTGACCATCTGACCATCTGCCAGCCCCCTCCAAGAATTTGTCCACTCCCAGGTTTTGATCACCGGGGTGTGATGCCAGACGCCCCCTATTATTAATTATTAACTACTTATTGTGGGGTGCTGCTGCTATAGTTTTAAGATTTGTATCTTAACTGGGGTTATTCGATTTGTTCCGTTATGGTTGTTGTTGTTTTGTTGTACACCGCCCTGAGCCCTTCGGGGGTAGGGCGGTTTATCAAATCGAATTGATGATGATGATGATGATGATGATGATGATGATGATGATGATGATGATGATGATGATGATGATGATGATGATGATGATGATGATGATGATGATGATGATGCATATATTTCAGTTTTTCTTAAGATTTCTGGGAATTTTTCTGGGGGAAAAAGGAAAAAGGCAGGGTCTTGCCCCACAGCTTCACAATTCCCAGAAATTTTACAGCTCTACTCCAGGGACTCCTAAAGAGAGGTATTTCTAATTGCCTAGTAGACGCTCCTTTTAACTTGGGATGCTGGGGGCTGAGTCTGGGACCTTCTGCCTGCAAAGCTCAGGTGCTGCCTCAGAGACACGGTCCTTCCCGGGAACTGTTCTCAAAACAGGATTTTACCAATTTCTCAAGATCATGGACAATACTAATAAATTAATTAATAAATATTAATAAAGAAAATACAAGAACCCCCCAAAAGAGGAGACAGAAATAAGAGCAGGAATCAAGGTACTTTCCATGAATCAACAATGGTAAGCCAGGACCACTGATCTGGATAAACCAGGCTAGTCTGGTACCATCAGATCTCTGAAGCTAAGCTGGGTTGGTCATGGTTAGTACCTGGGTGGGAAACCACTAAGTCCAGGGTTGCTATGGCGAGGCAAGCAATGGCAGACCACATCTGAATGCCTTTAAAACTCTATGGCAGTGGTGGCGAACCTTTGGCACTCCAGATGTTATGGACTACAATTCCCATCAGCCCCTGCCAGTTGGCCAGGCTGGCAGGGGCTGATAGGAATTGTAGTCCATAACGTCTGGAGTGCCAAAGGTTCGCCACCACGGCTCTATGGAGTCTCCGTACATCTGTGATATGGTGGAACTTTCCACTATTACCCTCATAGTTAAAGAAAGAACTGGGAGGAGTGCACAGACAATCTCACCCTAAGAGAGCACATTCCCAAAGAGCATTTTGGTTATCTTCACTTTTAAAAAAAAGGCTTTAATTATAAACACCAGTGAAAGTGGTGTGCATAACAGTACGCAGATGTGGGCATCGTAACAGTTTCATAGGCTACCAAGGAACACTAGCATTCCAGGTAAGCATCAGAGTGTTACCTATACATGTCATACAGCTCTACTCCAGGTCTGCATAAGATCTGGAGATGATCAAGTTCTCAAGCTGTTTAGTTAGGATCATATATGGGTCAGCAAACCCTTTACTGTCTTTTTTGAATGGAACAGGGTCTTGTACTGCACCCTAATTTAGAAGACTTTAACAGAGTCCCATCAATTTCCCGCAAAGGCTGTGACTTCTAAGTGGAACCTCCACATTCAGAGGAAGTAGACCTTTGGAGTCCAGTGTGGGAGAATAACAGAAGAAGGAGTTAGTCTTTGTACCTTCATCTCTCTCATTACTCATGACTTGTATGGCAGGAAATAAATCTCTGGACTGTTGGTTATACCCTGCATAAGAACAGAAGGGTCGTGGCATCCTTTTTATCAGCCCCACGAATCATAACTGCTTGATGTGCATCTTTAGATGACTAAAGAGTCATCTGATTTGATTAGATTTGTAAAGCCTGCGAGTGTTCAAAGACCTCAAAATTGCAAGACATTTTGATGGGGTGTCTGTGACAGATAGAGGAGGAGGAAATCCTACATCCCACACACAGTTCAGAATTTTATTTATTTATTTGTTTGTTTGTTGGATTTATAGGCCGCCTCACCCCCGAAGGGCTCGAGGCGGCTCACAGTATGGCTGTTCTCTAGACGGCAAATCAGTACAAAATATAACTTAAACCCATTAAAAACTTAAGCAGCAATTTCTAGAAATAAATACAAATTAAAACAACAGAAGTTGTTAAAAACAGGCGCCCGATCTAAAGGCCAAAAGGGGTAGGGGGTACGCAGGGACCAACCAAGATGGAATCAGGGCCCAACCAAGATGGAAAAACAGGCAGCCTCAGTGGGGGGCGGTGGAACTGCGGCCGGCCCCTCCAAAAGCCCGGTGGAATAGCTCCGTCTTACAGGCCCTACAGAACTCACCAAGGTCCCGAAAGGCCCGGACAGCTGGAGGTTGAGCATTCCACCAGGCAGGGGCCAGAGCCGTGAAGGCCCTGGCCCGGGTCGAGGCCAGCCGCATCGTCGCAGGCCCAGGGATCTCCAGCAGCTCTGCCGCCGCCAAACTCAGCAACCTATGTGGGACATAAGGGGTAATGTGGTCCCGTAGGTATTTTCCAGTTCATACTTCTTAGTCATTTAGAAGCCTTCACCTTAAAATAACAGCTGCTCTTCACTTAGCAGGTCTACAAAACTGGTGCCTGGGCATGATTCAACTAAGTTTTGGACTAAACTGGTATGTTTGAAGGGTGAAAAAAGTTTCTTTTTCTGCTGTCCCTGAAGTCTTAACCCTAAAAGCAGAGTTCAGAGTATGCCTGCTTCACTGGCAATCGGAATAATTTATGTAATCACCCTACTCCTTCAGCTGCCTCCAAGGAATGCCCTTTTCAAGGAATTACACACCTCAGGTGTATCTAAGGACAGGATCTGGGAAGGGAGGTGGATGCTAATTATCCACTTTGTCATGCCTTCGTGTGCCAGAATTAGATGCGGCCGGTTGTCAGCACTGCAGCATGAACAGCAGCCAACAAGAGTAAAACGAGGAGCACTTTCAACACTGCCCAAGTAAAATGATCTCTGCTGGGATGCACAACGCACACCGAAGGGTCCAGAAGAGGTTTAAGAGCTTATAATGTGCAAGAATGTCTGTCTATGGTTGTGAGAATATCAAAACAGATAAAAGAAAGCACTTCTTCCAATGATGCATACTGGGCCTGTGGAGATCAAGGCCCATCACACCAATGGCCATGATGAGCAGTGGCGTAGGAGGTTAAGAGCTCGTGTATCTAATCTGGAGGAACCGGGTTTGATTCCCAGCTCTGCCGCCTGAGCTGTGGAGGCTTATCTGGGGAATTCAGATTAGCCTGGGCACTCCCACACATGCCAGCTGGGTGACCTTGGGCTAGTCACAGCTCTTCGGAGCTCTCTCAGCCCCACCTACTTCACAGGGTGTTTGTTGTGAGGGGGGAAGGGCAAGGAGATTGTCAGCCCCTTTGAGTCTCCTGCAGGAGAGAAAGGGGGGATATAAATCCAAACTCTTCTCTCCTTCTTCTTCTAATGGAACCTCCACGTGCTGGGGGGGGGGGGGGGGGGCCAACAAGCAGTGGAAGGTTTTGATTTTGTGCCCCCTCCTGTGGGCTTTCTAGGGCATCTGGTTGCCTGTTCTGGGAAATGGGGTGCTGAACCAGATGCCCGCTTTGGGCCCAAGTTCTCATTAGTCATGTCAGCAGGGAATGAAGCCCCCTTGTACAGAGGCAGTGTAATGTCAAGCACGAGGTACCAGGACCAACACCAGAGGAAGGGACACTCTGCTGTTATATACCCAGCTTGGGGGTCTTCCGGGGTCATCACAGGCCACAGGATGCTGAATTAGGTGGACTACTGGTTTGATCAGTGGTGGGATCCAAAGATTTTAGTAACAGGTTCCCATGGGGGTGGGATTCAAACTGTGGCATAGCGCCAATGGGACTGGGTAGGGCACGACAGGGGCGGGGCATTCCATGGGCTGCTGTGGTAAGTGGGACGCAGCCGCCAGGCAGCCGGTCCCTTAAGGGGAAATCTAATGCCATGCAGGCGAGGCTTCAAGCCAAGCACGCCGGTGCACCTCCTGCTAGACTGCTTCAAGTTCTGCACGCTGCTGCTAAGGGGAGGGGCGTAACTGAGGCAAAAATCACGTGGCAAAATCACCAATTAGTAACCCCCTCTCGGCACACACAAATAATTAGTACCCTACTCTCGGGAACCTGTGAGAACCTGCTGGATCCCACCTCTGGATTTGATCCATCAGGGCTTTTACATTTGAGATCACAAGTTGAAATGCAAAAAAAAAAAAGAAGAAAAAAGGAAATGCTAGCATCTGTTCCTAAAACAATTCCAATTGTGAACGAATTGCCTGAATGTAAAACAATCTGCAAGTTTTCAATGGCCCCAACGAAAACAATATACCACTTTCTAATGTTTGGGGGCATATGCTGCTTGGAGGAGGAACAGAGCGTTTGGGGGCACATGCTGTTCTGAGGAGGAACAGCCGTCCTTAACAAAACGATGATGATTCTCCATTTCTGTCACCCTGACAGTCGGGGAGGCCTGTGCTGCAGGAAAGCTTTGGAGAGGCTGCAATCATATGCAGCACGGTGGGAAGCATGCCATGGACTCCAGAGGGGACTGCAGATCCAAGGTGATCTCTTGCACCGTGCCAACCACGACGGGGATAGGAGCACACCACAGTCCCAGCTCAAAACACTCCTGCCCCCAAAAGTGCTTGTGCATTCACGCATGGGATTTAAGTCCTGGGATTGGGCACCTCTAGGAGACTCAAAGGGGCTGACAATCTCCTTGCCCTTCCCCCCTCACAACAAATACCCTGTGAGGTGGGTGGGGCTGAGAGAGCTCCCAGAAGCTGTGACTAGCCCAAGGTCACCCAGCTGGCGTGTGTGGGAGTGCACAGGCTAATCTGGATTCCCCAGATAAGCCTCCACAGCTCAGGTGGCAGAGCTGGGAATCAAACCCGGTTCCTCTAGATTAGGTACACGAGCTCTTAACCTCCTATGCCATTGCTGCTCCTGATGGCATAGGAGGTTAAGGTGGACTGGTTAGTAAGTAGGAAGCAGAGAAGGAAACAAGAGTCAGAGAGAAGGTCTGGGGGCTTCTTGGGGAAAAGAAAGTAGAAATAGAGGGGAAATGAGGTCCACCCTGCAAGTTCTTGTGGGTCCCCCATTTTTGTATATATAGCATTCCAAATGATTTAAAATATGTCAGAACTGGTGGTAGGCTTCAGCTAGAATTAACCAGTATCAGCTAACAGTAAATTGGAAAAAATGCAGTAGATCAGAAGGGGGCGTTTCGGCCTCTCAGAGAAAAAGAGAGAGAGAGAACAGCAGTGCAGAACCAGGGAGCCCGCTGGGGCAGAGGACGCTCCAAGGGGCATAGAAAACTCCCCACTTCCATCCCCAAAGCTCATCCAAAATCCTAGTCAAGCAAAGGGAGTCAAAGTACAGAAATCATCCCCCAAGTTTATAGGAAGAATCGTACATGGAGAACAGTAACTTTTAGGCATCATGGCCTTTCTTATTGCCCACATGCCTCGGCCATTCATTCTCAACGTGGCTGCACAACGCTGCAGCTGCTAACAGGCTGAGATCGGCTTGCTTTGACGAAACACACGGGCAGTTCCCGCCTGGGGCCGCGTCCTCGGCTCCTGGTTCACCCTTCCAGCACAGGACAGCGTGGCTGATGTGGATCTCAACTGGTAGTGAGCCAGAGGCACGGCTGGGAAGCATGGCCATGCATGGAACATCTGGAGGAGGACAGACTAGATCAGTGGTGGCGAACCTATGGCACGGGTGCCAGAGGTGGCACTCAGAGCCCTCTCTGTGGGCAAGCACAGAGCCCCCCCCCCCCACCTAGGCTGGCCTGGGCTGCTGGGCTCAATTATTAGCATTAAACCTAAGACCTAGTTTTGGGGAAGCAGTGTAGGTAACCCTGTTAAGTGCTGTTAAGCCCCACTGATTTTCATGCGAAGAACTAAAGCGCGATCCTTTACCTGGAGTAAGCTCGGTTGCCGGCAATGGGGCCTGCTTCTGAGTAAACCCTCCTAGGGTCGTGATTTACCCGTTGGAGGAGTTGCACAGTTGCTTCAAAGCAAAACAACTGACTACCACCAAGCTTACTCCCAAGTAATGCACACCTCGGAGCCAACTGGTTTTTCTAAACTAAAACCTCAGTATTCAGGTTAAATTGCCATGTTGGCACTTTGCGATAAATAAGTGGGTTTTGGGTTGCAGTTTGGGCACTCGGTCTTAAAAAGGTTCGCCATCACTGGACTAGATGGTCTTTGGGCCTCTTTGCAGCACTACATAATTTATAAAATAAACTCTACCCAAACATGCTTTTAAAACTCTAAGGAACTTAGGAGAACGAGGATGGGTTTCCCATGCCCTGAAAAGCAGATATTAGAAGCAGAAGAGAAGAAGAGTTTGGATTTATACCCCCTTTTTCTCCTGTAAGGAGACTCAAGGTGGCTTCCAAGCTCCTTTCCCTTCCTCTCCCCACAACAGACACCTTGTGAGGCAGGTGGGACTGAGAGAGTTCTGAAGAACCGGGACTATCCCAAGGTCACCCAGCAGGAATGTAGGAGTGCAAAAACACATCTGGTTCACCGGATAAGACTCTGCCGCTCATCCGGAGGAGTGCAGAATCAAATCCAGAGTCCACCTGCTCTTAACCACTACATCACACTGGCTCTTAGTCCAAGATAACATAGTTAAGAATCATGGATTTTTTTTTGAGTAGGGAAGGCTTGAATCTGAGTTTCTCAGTTCCTAGTCTGACACTGTAACCCAGTGGTGGCGAACCTTTGGCACTCCAGATGTTATGGACTACAATTCCCATCTGCCCCTGCCAGCATGGCCAATTGGCCATTCTGGAAGGGGCTGATGGGAATTGTAGTCCATAACATCTGGAGTGCCAAAGGTTTGCCACCACGGCTGTAACTGTTACAGCACATTCCCACACTCTGTTTAACAACTCCACAGATGTAAGGCAACTGTCGTTGAGGATCTCACAGGCAGATAATTAACATTTGAGAAAGTCACGGTGGTCATGAAACGAAGGCACAGCAAGCAGAGAATTATGGAAAGACCAGCAGAAAACAGCCCAAGGGCTGAAGTATCATCAACGATTTTTAAAAAGAACACTCCAAAATCGAGGCTGGATACTATGTGCACAGCTCAGGAATGCCCGCTGCATCCTAATGCAGCCAGGCTCATCCCCTGGGAGTGGGGGAGGGAAGGGGGGTGGGAGGAGGAGGAGAAGGAACAGACCAAGGGAAGTTTGGAAAGTGCTTTTTAAAAAAACCTGCCCGTTTTGTCGAGTGTGCACCCCTTGCGATAAATTTGAGTCAGCACCAAGCGACGGGGCTCTGCAGTCCTCCGACGGAGCGCTGATCAGGTGGTCACGGAGCCCGTGGAAACGGCAGCACGATGCAGCTGAGGAGGCAAAGCACAGCCCACAGGCAAACCGGGGCTGTCCTCACGAGCGAGCCGACAACCTTCGCAGGTCTATCTTTCCGAGGAAGGATGCACTGAGGCTGCAGCAGGGACTGGGGTAAGTTAGTGGCTCGGCTTCTCTTTCTCCTCCACTTCGGACCAGCCTCCCCTTGCCCCCCCCCCTAAAATCGCTTGCTTTTAAGGCCTGCACCTGCCTCAACAGAGACAGAGGGAGAGGATATAAACATATTAATCTCTAAAAGGCAGAAATGTCGTCTTAACTTGCATGCCCAACCAGCCTGCTTGAGGGACAGCTACAGAATCTCCTCTGAACAATTTGGGGTTCCACCGAACAGGCTGCCAGGTGAAGGAAAAATGGAGAGGATGACTATAATGTGAGGAAATTGCAGGGAGGGGAACTGGTCATGTCACGTACATGAAGAATTGTGACTTAACAGTGCCAGATTTATATCTGAATTAAAGACTTCCTTTGGAACTATGTCATACTTGCAGCAAACAGACTGTTTATATTGATGCAGGGGTTTCAAAACTATCTTTTTAGACAGCCATTCTTTTCTCTCCCTCAAACAACCCTTTAAAAATTGTGTGTGTGTGTGTGTGTGTGTGTGTGAGAGAGAGAGAGAGAGAGAGAGAATATGAATGAATACCAACCCAAAGATAAACACAGGATTCAAACCCCTGCAAATAGAAAGCAGGCATTGTATAACGTTTGGAAGGAACGAGCAGTTTAGGAAGAATGCTACCACTGGGAGCTGGCATCGGAGGGGAAAGAGGAGGGTGGAAGGAATAGATGAGCAGACAGCAGGGCAGGAGGATAAAGAGAGCTTTTGTAAATAACTGTCTTTTTGCCCAGGGAGGACCAGGCCACACTGATGGAGGTAGGTGTGCTTGTTTCATACAAATGCAACTTCCACTGAAAGACAGCGATGCAGGGAAGGGGAAAATGCACAGCCGCCCATACAACCCCTCCAAATTGCATTCCTCAGCTGTGCAATAAATTGGGTGTTTCTGTATGTTATTTGCTTCCAGGCAACCATGGAGAATCCGGTCTTCAAGGCATCTCCCTGTCTGCTGGCTCTTCTCCTCGTCCTACCAGCTGTTCAGGGCGTCTGTCCTTCTCTGTGTTCATGCTCAGGAAACCACAGAAGGGTGGACTGTTCTGGCAGAAACCTGACTGCACTGCCCCATGGACTTCAGGACAACATTACCTATTTAAACCTGTCTCATAACCGCCTGGCAGACCTCAACAGCCAACTTGCTCAGTTTGCCAATCTGAGGACCCTGGATATTTCCCATAACCAGCTCTGGAACTTGCCGGCTAACCTGCCCAGGTCGCTCTGGGAGATCCATGCTGCACACAACAATGTCAAGGTTCTCCAAAAGCTGGACACAGCTTACCAGTGGAACCTAAAGGTCCTCGACATGTCTGAAAACATGGTGGAACGGGCCGTTCTTATCAACAACACACTGAGCAACCTCAAGTTCCTCAACCTCAGTAGCAACAGACTCTGGACGGTCCCCACTAACATTCCTTCCAACGCAGAAACAGTGGATCTATCCAACAACTTCTTAACGCAAATTCTACCTGGCACGCTGGTGAGGCTCTCACACCTTTCCAAACTTTACTTGCACAACAATAAGTTCACCCACATTCCCGACAAAGCTTTTGACCAGCTCACTCAACTGCAACTAATCACATTTTCCAAAAACCCGTGGGCGTGTGAAGACGGTGAGCAAGCCCTCTCGTATTTGCGGAAATGGGCAGCAGAGACCAGCGCTGCAATCGTAGACCTCCCCTGTGCCAGTGAAACCAGCACCTTTTGGAAACATGCCACGTCCCCCTCAACTGCTCCCACAGCTGGGGAGAACCACCTCCTTGTAAAGGCTATGAAGGCCGCAGGTACTGCTGGGTCTCCAATGACAACCGAGCACGCCCAGCTTGGGCACCGCCAATTCAGAACGAAGGAGGGTGTGCTCAGTGCTACCACCGGCCACACTGTGGCATTTCCCAGCACCGACAAGCCACTAATCCTCTACGCGGAAGACCCGGGCACAGAGAAGCTCAACTCATATGAAGCAGCAGCTGCCACGCAGACTATCCATCTGCAAGGTACAAGCTCCGTGAATGCAAGCACAAGGGGTCTGGCGGGAACATCGGTGACTCCGATGACCTTGAGCATCACCAGTGGAATGCCTACAAACTATTCAAAGAGGCCTCAAAGCACAACTCTCACCATAAAGAAAGCCGAATCGGCCACAAAAGTGAACCCCAACAGCAAGTCCAGAGCAAGTCACTATGAGGTAGTCCCGTTCGTCACAGTCTTGCTTACTGCTGTGGTGCTGGCAATCGGCTAAAGGCTTGTGCTTGTGAACCGTTGCTTTACCATTCCTCCTCAGCAAGTGGTTGGAACAAAAAATGCTTGAGTCAAACAAGGGTTCAAATAAAAGAAGAAAGCCCATTTCCGTCCTGGAACAGGGCTTACAAAAAGCAACTTCTCCTAAACAAAAAGGCTGCACAAAATTATGTCTTGATAACCGAGCTCCTACTTACCTTAACTTTGTCAGAGTCAAATAACACAAAAGTCTAATTCTATCAAATAATATAATGGGGTTTTTTTATGAAATGTGCTTTTTTTGTATTTACATTTTTAATTTTCTTCAAACACACACACACACAATGAAAACAAAGTCAGTATTTTATGTATCAATTATGTATAGTTTTGTCATTAAACATCTGGAAAAGAAAAATATGAACAGCCTGTATCATCCATGTATTTGCCTTGCCAGACATGCTAGTCCGAGAGTCTTGTAACATAAAAGTACTGGTCCTCTTAAAAGATGATGTGCGAAAAGGGATTAAATGGTTAAAAATAAAATTGTCTAAAACTGACCAGCTTCTTATTTTGAGGTATAAGAGCGGTGCATTAATTAAATGTGCATGTGCATATGTACATAGGGCAGTGGTTCTCAACCTTCCTAATGCCGCGACCCTTTAATACAGTTCCTCCTGTTGTGGTGACCCCCAACCCTAACATTGATCCATTTTACAGATGGAGAACACTGATGCAGAGAGTCTTAGGCGACCCCTGTGAAAGGGTCATTTGACCCCCAAAGGGGTCCTGACCCCCAGGTTGAGAACCGCTGTGTTAGGGGCATCTTAATGAAAAGAAATAGCATTTAAATGTCTTTTAAGCACATGTAAAGATGCTTCGCCTGGGGATAAATGCTAACCGTGGGGTGTTGCTATAATCCCAATGACAATCCCAAATTCCAGTGGAGCCTGCTGAAAGCTGAGGGCCACCTCAAAAGCACAGACAAATGGCCACATTGAACAATGGTCTGCACAAGCTGGGCTTAGCAAGTTCACTTCAGACCCAAGTGTCCCATTCCAGTGTGAAAGTCAGTCCTTAATCACTGCTCAGGTATTCTGACGTTAGGCTTCATGTCAAGGCCTCCATGAAGCAGTATGTTGGCACCACATCTCAGCAGGACAGGCAGATGGATTCATTTTAAGGAGAACCAACTTCTCTGGACTCAGGAGCCCCTCCAGGCAGCCGTATGGGGGGACCTCAAGATTCCCACCACAAATGTATTTTTGGCCACAGCACAGGGTTCTGTTGTGCACACTCAGGTCATTTTCCCAAACCATAAGCAAAGGTCACAAACGCAGGCATGGCAACCACTGCTTTCAACTGGCAAGTGCCCAGTTTGCCCCACCACAAGGAGAGAGGCATGATGAGGGCTGCCCCGACCACATAATGGGCTCAGGGAGGACCAAAGAATCATAATCCCAATTCTTCATCATGCTGCCAGAGACAAGACCCAACCCCCCAACCCCTGTCAGAGAAGAACGGGCTGAAGGGGGGACCTCCATGTGAACGTGAATGATGGGGTCCTCCGCTCTCCTCCTTCCTACACGTGTCCTTCACATCCACTGCAGTGGCGTAGGAGGTTAAGAGCTCGTGTATCTAATCTGGAGGAACCGGGTTTTATTCCCCACTCTGCCGCCTGAGCTGTGGAGGCTTCTCTGGGGAATTCAGATTAGCCTGTGCACTCCCACACACGCCAGCTGGGTGACCTTGGGCTAGTCACAGCTTCTCGGAGCTCTCATAAGAACATAAGAACAAGCCAGCTGGATCAGACCAGAGTCCATCTAGTCCAGCTCACTGCTACTCGCAGTGGCCCACCAGATGCCATTGGGAGCTCTCTCAGTCCCACCCACCTCACAGGGTGTTTGTTGTGAGGGGGGAAGGGCAAGGAGATTGTAAGCCCCCCCCCCTGCAGGAGAGAAGGGGGGATATAAATCCAAACTCTTCTTCCTGCAACAACTACGGGGGGACCTTCTCACCCAGTTCCTGATATGCAGGCTCCCCACCGGTTTGCATCAAATGTCTCCTTTCAGTGCGCTCTCACAGGAGCATACTCCCCTGCTCCCCAAAAACTGGTCCTAGCTCCCATCCCTCCTTCCTCCCCATCCTCCCTTCAGCCCAACTGGCAGATGCAGGCACTGCCCCACTTGCCCTGCCAATGCTGCTTCCTCCATCACCTTGACAACACAGGAATACAGCTCTGTCGCCCTGACAACTGCATCACTGCTCGCTCTTCCCTCCTGATGCTCTGCCTTGGTTTCTCCTGGAAGAGTTCTGTACTCAGCAGTGCAGAACCACCCAAATCTTTACAGGAGAGATCTCCATCCCTGCACAGAAGGCTGTTTGGTTACCACAATGCTTGGTTATCAAGGCCAGCCAAAACCTGTGGACCCCCTGCACACAGATCTCTAGGTGTCTTAACGATGGAGAGAATGAACTGCAGTCACAACTAAAAGCTCAGAAGCAAGACAGGACCTAGATGACCTTCATGGTTTGTTTCCGCTCCCGGGTACGGTACAAGAACGGCCACTAGATTAGCTGGCTTTTCAGGGATATCAGGCAAACACACAGAAGGTTCGCTGAAATGGCAACATGGATCTATGTTCAGAGGCAGCATGCCAGGGCTCAGGTGCGCAGGCAGGGGAAGGCCTTGGCCTCTGGGCCCTGCTCAAAGCCTTCCCCAGTGTGGGGGAGGTTGGCCTGGTTGGCCAGTGTGGGGAGCAAGATAGTGTGGACATTTGGGACACTTGGGTCTGAAGACAGTGTGGGGAGCAAGATAGATTTTTCTTCCAGGTTAGCGGGCTCTTCTTCTAAGCACTTTCTAACGGAAGGGACCTTCTCATTATGGGTGGAAATTTTGACCGAAAAGGGAAATGGTTTGACTCAAGTTGCCTTTCATGGGTTGCAGAGGGGAGGGGAAGGACACTGTGTACATGACAGAGAATCCTTCTCGCAATAGATGAAACGGAAGGAAAGATTTTTCTTCTGAGAGGAGGAAATTGCGCAGCCATTGCTAGGGCAGCATCCTGCTTTGGCCGCTTTCGACACAGTTCCACTCTCTGTCCCTCCCAAATGACTCTAAAAGCAGCAGCGACTGTGCACGCCGCTTCCATTATGCCCTCCGGCCTGGGGGCACTGCTCGCTTCAGGCTGAGAAACTTCTCCGCTAGGGTCACGTGAAGGGGCGGTCCCAGCCTTCCTGCATCACAGAACATGAGGATCCCGAGAGGTTTGTCCAGGGTCAGACCTGTTCAGCTCCAACCAGGAGGCAGGTTCGTGGGCCCTGCCACCATGGCCGGGGGTCTGATGCGGACACAGCACTGAGCCCCAGGTCACCGGACACAGCCTGCCCCTTAAGCACATGTGTACCATCCAGGCACTTCTTCCAGCATGATTATTGGGACAGAAGAGCTGCGCGCGCACACACACACAGAGGAGGAGGAGTTTGGATTTATATCCCCCCTTTCTCTCCTGTAGGAGACTCAAAGGGGCTGACA
The DNA here is from genome assembly GCF_021028975.2 of Sphaerodactylus townsendi. NCBI lineage: Eukaryota > Metazoa > Chordata > Lepidosauria > Squamata > Sphaerodactylidae > Sphaerodactylus > Sphaerodactylus townsendi. The sequence continues at coordinate 2,341,829 of NC_059440.1, read as the reverse complement.
ATCTCCTTGCCCTTCCCCCCTCACAACAAACACCCTGGGAGGTGGGTGGGGCTGAGAGAGCTCCCAGAAGCTGTGACTAGCCCAAGGTCACCCAGCTGGCGTGTGTGGGAGTGCACAGGCTAATCCGAATTCCCCAGAGAAGCCTCCACGGCTCAGGCGGCAGAGCTGGGAATCAAACCCGGTTCCTCCAGATTAGATACATGAGCTCTTAACCTCCTACGCCACAGAGAGAGACAGAGACAGAGACAGAGACAGACACACACACACACACACACACACACAGAGACAGACAGACAGACAGACAGACACAGACACAGAGAGACACACACAGACACACACAGACACACACACACACACAGAGAGAGAGAGAGAGAGAGAGAGAGAGAGAGAGAGAGAGAGAGAGAGAGCTCCTCCTTGGATAGGAGGGCTATCATCAGAAACGGATGGGTGGGGTAAGTGTAGTCAGCAGCTGAACAATTCAGCTGCATGTGCAGGAGAAAGATTTCACGTTGCACGTGTGGCATGCAGTTCAGTCCCTGCTCAACGGAGAAGCTGCTGCTGGAGCCATTCTAAGCCCTTCCTCCCCCCACCTTGGGCTGTCCAGGTCTGCAGGAGGGAACTCTGGAAATAGACCCAGGCCACGGGAGCCACTGTCCTGTTTGGAATGCAAATGCTTGGAGCGCAGTGCTGAAGGTGGAGAGCCAGATTGGCAGCAAACTCTTGACACGTGCCAAATTTTTGCTTTGCAGTCCCCACAACAGGTTATATATTGCAGCAGCTATTTCCATGGTAACCGGAAGCAGAGAACTCCAAAAAGGAGACTATCCTTACATGTTAAAAAAAGAGCACAGCATTTCTCCCTGGTTCAAAGGATCAGGATGGCATGCTGCAAGCCAGCTGGGGCAGTGTTTTCACTTGCCAGCAAAACTAAGCTGGCAAGTCCAGATATTATACTAGTTGCAAAATATCAGGAAAGCCATAACCCAAAGGAGTCCTTTTACTCATGTTCTTGGAGAAGAGCGGCTGGAAAGGGCACTCTAATTCAGTCCATTTCCCCACCACTGTTTTCTAAAGGAAGGGAAGGACACATTTAAGGCCTTACGCGGCCTGGGACCATCGTACCTTCAAGAACGCATCACTCCATACGTCCCTGTACGGCCTCTTCGATCAGTCGAGGCCAATCTACTGGTGGTCCCTGGCCCCTCGGCAATGCAGCTGGCCTCCACATGGGCCAGGGCCTTTATGGCTCTGGCCCCAGCCTGGTGGAACGCTCTACCTCCAACTGTCCGGGCCCTGCGGGACCTTGGTGAGTTCCGCAGGGCCTGTAAGACGGAGCTGTTCCGCCGGGCCTTTGGAGGAACTGGCCGCTGATGGTGCCACCCCCCCTATGGCCCCTGACATCTGGGCCAATTGCCATCTAATGAGACTCGCCACTCCTCCCTTTTTTGGGGGGGGGAGGGAATTTTAAAGTTAGCATACTGGACGCCACCCCTCCCCTCCCATAGAAAACCGTAGTTTTCTATGGTTTTATTGCTGCTTTTAAATGTTTTAATCATCTTACATTGTTATTCCTTATGTTGTACACCGCCCAAAGCCCTTTGGGGATGGGGCGGTATAAAAGTCTAATAAGTAAGTAAGTAAGTAAGTAAGTAAGTAAGTAAGTAAGTAAGTAAGTAAGTAAGTAAGTAAGTAAGTAAGTAAGTAAGTAAGTAAGTCAATCAATCAATCAATCAAAGACACACCACCCACAATACTTCCTGCTGTCTCCCTCAGAAGAACCACCAGCCGTCTCCCATTTACTATGTTATTTTTTTAATTGCTTACATTTCTGCCCTGTCTTCTGAACCCCACGTTCCTTCCAGTGCAATCACCTGGCCACCTCCGGGCAACAAGGCACTCGGGGAAGCTCTCTTGCGGTGGTTCCAGAATGCCACCTTTCAGAGCCTCTTTCCAAAGCAAAAAGACTGCCTAGCTTGGTCAAGGTCTTCAACCCAGACTGAAGTTTCTGTACCCCAGTTTCTTGAGCGTGATTTTAACTGTAACTTTGTGGATCGCTCCAGCCAGTTAAGTGCTTGGGCTCTTCTTTATTTTAGGAGCAGCAGTGGCATAGGAGGCTAAGAGCTCGTGTATCTAATCTGGAGGAACCGGGTTTGATTCCCCACTCTGCTGCCTGAGCTGTGGAGGCTTATCTGGGGAATTCAGATTAGCCTGTACACTCCCACACACGCCAGCTGGGTGACCTTGGGCTAGTCACAGCTTCTGGGAGCTCTCTCAGCCCCACCTACCTCACAGGGTGTTTGTTGTGAGGGGGGAAGGGCAAGGAGATTGTCAGCCCCTTTGAGTCTCCTGCAGGAGAGAAAGGGGGGATATACATCCAAACTCTTCTTCTTCTTCTTAATGGGCGAGGTGAAGCACACGCATCATAAATTCCCTGAAGTCAACGGATTCTAAAAATGCTTTGCTCTAGCTCAGTGAGGGCAAACCTTTTCGAGACCGAGTGCCCAAATTGCAACCCAAAACCCACTTATTTATCGCCAAGTGCCAACACGGCAATTTAACCTGAATACTGAGGTTTTAGTTTAGAAAAAATGGTTGGCTCCGAGGCGCACGTTACTCGGGAGTAAGCTTGGTGAAGTAACCGTGCAACACTTCGAATGGGTGAATCACGACCCTAGGAGGGTTTACTCAGAAGCAAGCCCCACTGCCAGCAACCGAGCTTGCTCCCAGGTAAAGGATCGTGCCCAGGCTAGCCTAGATATGTGTGTGTGTGTGTGGGGGGGTGATTTTACGCCCCCCCCACACGATGAACTCTGTGCACGTGTGCCCACAGAAAGGGCTCTGAGTGCCATCTCTGGCACCCATGCCACAGGTTCACCACCGCTGCTCTAGCTAGACTGAGCCTCCTTGCTTTGTCTTTAAACTATTTGTACTTTACCATTAATACTTCACCACAACTCTTCCCATCTGCTCAGGAAAACATAAATGACACTTTAAAATGGATGGAGGTTTCTCCCCACCTTCAAGTACCACCCTTCAGCACAGATTTTGTTCTGTGACCTCTGAACCCCGTCTCTAATTCATAGGCTTGGCTGTATCAGAGGGGTCAATATACTTGTGTCCTTCTACATTTAGGCAATTAGCTCAGCAATTCTTTGCTTCCACACGGATTCAGAAACCGAGGTAAACATCTGATGGTTGGGCTTTTATCTGCGCATTTTACATTTATTCATTTATTCACATACGTTCCACTGCCTTTTTCTTTAAAAAGAAATCCAATGCAAATACAAAACACAATTATACAAGCCAAAAAAAAAAAAAGGTTAAGAGACAATTATCCAGCTAAATCTCTCTCCAACTTACACTCCTCGTTGTTAGTTTTAAGCAGATTACTAAAATATACAAAACTAGACCACATCTGAACAACTAAGAAAATAAATCACAATGGCATATTATTGCACAACTGAAAGTGTGGTCGATCTGCTATTATTTTCTAATAAAAAGGCAATGTCTCCATGAGATCTGTAGTCTGGAGCAAAGGAAAAATTAAAAGATTTCCAGCCTCAGAAAAATCGTTACATTCAAAAGTCAGGTGATATAGAGTATCTACACTACCTGCTCCTCAGCCTCTATCAGATTAGGATATCTCAAAGGAAAACATTTGGTGGCAAGGCATCTAGGTGAGCCAACATACAGGCACGCCTATACTGAGAAACAATCAAGCAAGAACAGGGGTTGGGAAGCGGGCCAGACGATAGGGTACCAACAAACTGAGTGGAGCAAACACACCTTGCACAATTTAAAACCCACTGCCTCCACCTGGCCCCAAAAGCTCTCCTGAAGAGCTTCCCTTTCCAGTCCCCTCAAACCCAGAAGGGCAGGCAACGCTCCAACTTCAGGGAAACTGTTCCAGCGCAAGAGTCGCTACTGGGCTGCAGCAGCAGTTCTATCAGCGCTGCAGGTAGGAACAGCAAGGATAAACTGTTTCGTTGTTTAGACTGCCACACATGTTCACACAGGGACAGGGATATCGGTTAGGCCAGGGGTAGGGAACCTGCAGCTCTCCAGATGTTCAGGAACTACAATTCCCATCAGCCCCTACCAGCATGGCCAATTGGCCATGCTGACAGAGGCTGATGGGAATTGTAGTTCCTGAACATCTGGAGAGCCGCAGGTTCCCTACCCCTGGGTTAGGCTCTCAAAATTGTGCCCAGGACCTGAAACTCTAAGCCCGTGGTGGTGAACCTTTGGCACTCCAGATGTTATGGACTACACTTCCCATCAGCCCCTGCCAGCATGGCCAATTGGCCATGCTGGCAGGGGCTGATGGGAAGTGTAGTCCATAACATCTGGAGTGCCAAAGGTTCGCCACCACTGTCCTAAGCCTTATAAAAACCCAGATTCACTAGGATAATTTTAAAAGACAATTTCACAGAATGTGTTCTACCTTGCAGGGAATAACTTGCAGTGGAACAGAAGGCAATGGCAGAAGAGAGGCTCTGCAGTTACAGCGTCTCAGGGTGGACCTCCAGTGCAGGGGTGCCAAACACGCGGCCGCGGGGGCGAGGTCCGGCTCCTCCTTCCAAAAAGACAGCCCTGAGAACTGGGCTGTCTTTACTCATTTCATTTATATTCTGCCTTTCTCCGCAACGGTGACCCAAAGCAGCTCACACCATTCTCCTCTCCTTCATTTCACCTCCAGAACAAGCCTGTGAGGTAGGTTAGTTTGAGACGGTATGCCTGGCCCAGAGCCGCCCACTTAGATTTCACTGCACAGTAGGGATTTGAACCCGCACCTACCAGAGCCTAATCTGAAGCCTCCAACCCAGGGTTAGATCTGATGCAACCTATGGTGCTCCAGATGGGACTACAATTCCCATCAGGCCATGCCGGCAGGGGCTGATGGGAATTGTAGTCCACGAACATCTGGAGCACCATAGGTTGGCCACCCCTACTCTAACCACTAGAACACAGGTGTCAAACTCGCGGCCCTCCGGATGTTATGGACTACAGATTTATGCCTAATAAAGGTTTACTGCACTACAGTTCCCTTCATCCCCTGCCAGCATCATGTTGGCAGGGGATGATGGGAACTGTAGTCCATAACATCCAGAGGGCCGTGAGTTTGACATCTCTGCACTAGAACATGTAACTGGCTGTCATGAGGTGCTGCTGCTGAACAGTAGGAAGGAGCCACGCCAGGGGAGCCTTGCCGAAGATGTGCCCTGAGTGCGCGTGGCTCGCTCCCAGATAGGGCCACTCTGAGAATTAGACACACTGATGATGAGTTGCCTAGAAGCACCCCTGGAACGAGTGAAGCTTCTCCAGCAGTGTTCTGCAGGCTGCAACCTTCGCTGTCCCAGGGCTCATCGCATTCAGGCCCATTCTGCACGGCATGCCTACTTCGGGGCTCTTCGCTGCGCAGTGGGGTCTCCTCGCATTCCTTTGCTTACCCTGGATTCAGAAGCAAGCCTTTATTGGCATAGACAGCAGTACAACAATAATAAAAAACGGATTAAAAAGCATATACAATACAGGACATAAATGTTAAGTGGAGGGAAATCTACTGGCGTTTAGTCATTTCCAGGAGAAAGTCTGCCACTATCATACAGAGAGAAGAATCAGGGTTGTCCAACAAGTAGCGTAATCTAATTAAATCGGGGAGATGGGGTAAGTGTAAAGGAGTAAGGTTTACATACTTGGATCTGATTTCCTTGAATCTGAGACAGTGTAGTAATTGGTGGGCCAGAGATTCAACTGCGCCATCGTTGCATGGGCACAATCTTTTAGCCTTTTCTTGCTTATTAAATCTGCCTTCATTTCTTTGCTTACACGCAAGGAAGCACACAACTGCCCCTCTGCAGCTTGCTTGCTGAAATCCCCCTGGCCTCTGCCGCTTTTCCTGGTTTTCTTAACTCTACTCATCAAGTCATTCTTAAAAGCACCCAGTCACAAGATTGCTGGCTTTGTGAAAGCCCTTTCAATTGTTGTTATATTGATACTGCTGTTATTGCAGTTATATCGATACTGCAGTCCCTTTCCAAAAATAATCCCCTCAAAGGAAAGAGGCAAAGCAATTCCCTGGACCATATTCTGAAGAAGGGGACCACTGTGCTAGAACGGATATTCTCTCTCTCCACCCCACCCCCACTGCTGCCATGGGAAGAGAGAGAGGCTTGTTATTTCAATATTCCTCCGTATTTAGATTTCCTTGCATCAGATCTACCCCTCCCCACCCGCTCCCTGACACCCCTGTAGTGTGCATGTGTGGTTGAGCTTCTTCACTTTGACTTCCACTCAGTGGTGGGATCCCAAAATTTTAGTAACAGGTTCCCTCGCCAGCCACCCCTCAGCAAAGGGGGCAGAGGCGTACCTAGGCAAACCTGAGCCCTGGGCAAAACCTGAGTTGGATGCCCCCCCCCCCATAGGCAGCCACCCCACCATGACCCCCCCAAATTTTTTTGCACCAGGTCATTTCTAAATCATTATCACATTATAGAAAATGCCCCAACTCACAAATCTGAACACAGCAATGGTGAAACACACAGGTTCTTTGATAGAGAATGGTGAGATAAAAGGCACGAAAGGCTGAGAATCCATGAATTGCAGTACCTGAAAGGGATTAACCCAGTTCAGGGAGTTGCATTATTAGTCGCAATTGCTATATGGAACCTTCACATTCAAAGGCAGGATGCCTCTCGGGGAGGCGGGGGCGTGGAGATGGGAAAAGCTGACCCAATTAGTAACTCCCTCTCGGCACACACAAATAATTAGTAACCCCCTCTCGGGAACTGGTGAGAACCTGCTGGATCCCACCTCTGCTTCCACTTGCTTGCTGGATTTAACTCATACGTTCCCCCCACCCTTTCTGTGGATTTGCAAAGATGCCATCAGGATGAGTAGGAAGCAGGAAAGAGCTGGCAACACAGAAGGGGGGGAGGGAAGGCATGGGCACCATGCAAGGTAGTGGGAAGGATGAAGCTAAGCAGGCTGGCCATCGGCGGAGGGAAGATGTCAGGGCTAACTGTAGTCACTGGGAAATCTGCCCCACTCTGGCGGCAAAGCAAATCAAAGTCATGCTGGAAGTGGTGTTGCTTGCCACGGAGATACTGGAAAGTGAAAGCAGGTCTCAAGGAAATAAGTCCATACAACACATCTTGTTGTGACTGACATTCACTTCTGCAGAGTGTCAGACACCTTGTGCAGAGTCAGCCTCAGATTCCAAACTCCTTATCTTCTTGAAGCCTTCCCACAGCTTTGCAAAACAATTGTAATCCATATCACTTCCTTGGGTGGACTACATCATGCCACTTTATGTCTACGTGTAAGCGCCATCCTGATTTCCGTAGCAGCTCCTCCTAGCTCATTTTCACTCATTGAGTGAGGAAGAACAGGAGAATGTCACTAGACATTGAATCACAAAACTGTGGTTAAAACAAGCACTTTCCCAAGAGGGGGCCACTTCAGAACACAAGTGAGGAATCCTGTATTTGCTCAAGCTCATCACCCAGGCCGAGAACTCCACACACTAAGAAAGCCAGAATGTGCTACAGTCAGTTTTGTGCATGGAGGAGTACTCAAACGTATCACCATGGACTGACATCCAGAGCAGAATAACTGTAGGGGGAAGGGGAGGAGGAGGAATTTTGCAGTCTATGATCCTGTCCATCTTACCAGACAATGCAGCCTCACTTCCAGTTTCACCAGACAGAGCTCTCATCTTCCCAAGCTTTTTTCCTCAAGAACCATAAAGCCTAGAAGAGACTTGCTCTTTAAATATCACAAATGGACCACAAGCAGAGTTGTGGTTGCAAACCCACTCCAGCTGCAGCCTTGATAACTAGCAGGGAGGGGCTCAAACACATAGATCTTGCCTCCCTTCATCAAAGCAGGGGTGCCTTCAATTTGTTCAAGCCTGCCTGTGGATTGATCTCCACAAAATCAAAGTTTCAGATTTCTTGTCAAGAAAGCCTTTTGTGCAGACAGTTAAAAAATGGAAGAGATAAAGAGTGTCAGCAGTCACTCTGTCAAAGTATGATGCATCTTAGATGTCTATGATCTAGCTTATATAGAACCGCTATCTGATTAAAGAAATTGTAGATGGAGCAGTAGTGGCGTAGGAGGTTAAGAGCTCGTGTATCTAATCTGGAGGAACCGGGTTTGATTCCCAGCTCTGCCGCCTGAGATGTGGAGGCTTATCTGGGGAATTCAGATTAGCCTGTGCACCCACACACACCAGCTGGGTGACCTTGGGCTAGTCACAGCTTTTCAGAGCTCTCTCAGACCCACCTACCTCACAGGGTGTTTGTTGTGAGCGGGGAAGGTCAAGGAGATTGTAAGCCCCTTTGAGTCTCCTGCAGGAGAGAAAGGGGAGATATAAATCCAAACTCTTCTTCTTCTTAATTGTAAGATGCCGATCATTTTATTTTGTATTGGTTTCTATGTTATTGCCGCCCTGAACCCTGTTGGGAAGGGCGGGATATAAATAAATGTATAAATAAAGTAATTTCAATTGCAGGTGCATAAATCTGCGTATTTGCTCAAAGAGCCAAAGTTTAGCATTTTTTAGATGAGCGTGTGTGCTCCTGAGATGTTACTGTGGAAGAGGCATTCCTTTCTTGTGAGATGAAAACAAGGGATACTTCTTCCAAAATGGCACCTGCTATCCACAGTTTTTACAGGCTCTTTCACCAAGAATAACTGATAATGCTTTCTGTTTGGCTGCCAGGCTAATTGGGGGGAATTCATCAAAAAGTATTTAATTGCTAAATGCATCCAATTAATCAATTAAATTTGATGCAGCTATAGTTAACAAATGGACTGCGATCAATATTGAAGGTTGAAAATGTTTCCAGCATTTCTGTTTTACTTTCTGGAGCCCATGAGATTGTGTTTTTAATTCTTTTCTGAAAAGATATTTGTTTTGGATTGGGCTTTGCAAACAAGGAAGCAAACCCTTTGTTAGCTTTCTGATGACATCATTCATAAGCCTGACATAAATTGAAGTCCTTGATATTTCCACCCAGCTGTTTCAAAGTTTGGGCCACTAAAATAAGCTGAATAAGTTAATGAGCTGTACCTGTTCTCCCAAAGAAAGGATCTTCAAAAAACAGAGGTAGGAACTTCAATAAGAATGTCTCACAATTAAAGCAATAGTACCTGTTTTGGTTTAGGTGGGGTTTTTTTTTTTGGTCTGCTTTTGAAATTTACTGCAAGGGCGTAACAATCAAAGTTTGGTAAGGATCTATGATATCAGCCTCTCTTAAAAGTACAGAATAGGCTCTCCTTGTTGAGTGTGCGCTGGTAACGTTTCCTAGGTTGGTTAGCAATGGCCAAGATTTGTCGTTTTTCAGCTGTGTTTGTGAGGCATGGAGGCAGGAGGAGAAAGGGAGATGTGTGCCTTCCAGCTGGGTGCCTTGAAGGTTGTTTAGACTGCTTTGATGTGCAACATGAACTCTCAACAAGAGGCTACTGTTAGGACAGAATACGGAGAAATAGAATCATTTCCAGTTCCCAAAGGTTTTAGACAAGGATGTATTTTATCTCTCCGTCTCTTCAACCTGTAATCATAAGGAAAGCTGGATTAGATTTAGATGGAGGTGGAATGAAAATTGGGGGGGAGGAAAATTAGCTGTTTGAGATGTGCCAGTGAAACTACACTGCTGGCAGAAAACAGTGAAGACCTGAAATGGCTAGTGCTGAAAATTAAAGGAGCCACGCCAAATCAAGATCGCATCAAGCAGACAAAAATAACACTGGAGAATCACACCACTTTAAAGGGAACAGTGAGGACAATGAAATGGTTGAGGACTTTCTCTTCCTTGGCTCCATCATCCACCGAAAAGGAGTCTGCAACCAAGAAGTCAGAAAGAGACTGAAACGAGGAAGGGCAACCATGAAGGAGCCAGAAAAGATTCTGAAGTGTCAGGATGTTTCACGGGCAGCCAAGATTGGGTCCACTCATGCCATAGTGTTTCCTATTACTATGTAAGAGCAGAACAATTAAGAAAACTGACAGGAAGAAAGTAGATTCCTTTGAAATATGGTGTTGGAATTAAAAAAAAACAAATCAGTGTGTTCTAGATCAAATTAAGGGTGACTTTCCCTAGGGCCCTTTCCGCAGGGGCCAATAAATACGGGTTAAGGGTGGGATAAAACCCAGGTTGGGGTGGGGGGGAACTTCACATGGATCCAGCTCCTAAAGCGTGTCCGCCCTGGGTTTCCCTTCCCACCCCCCACCTGGCTTTTACAAGAATTGCGATTTCTGAAATTCTTTTATTTATTTAGTTAGTTAGTATTTATTAATTAAACTTATAGGCCGCCTCATCCCCGAAGGGCTCGAGGCGGCTCACAACATGGCTGTTCTAACGAACAGCAAATCAACAACATAAAATCTTAAACCCCTTAAAACAATAAAATGCTTATGCTTATGCTTATGCCTATGCAGCAATAAATTAAAACAACAGAAGTATTTTAAAACAATTGTTTAAAACAGGAGCCCGAACTAAGGCCAAAGAAGAGAGGAAATAGGTAGGGCCCGCGATGTCATCAGTGGATCAGGCCCAATGCGCCTTGCAGCCCCGGCCGAGCAAATGTTATGTGGCTACGCTTTTTATTTTGTGTCCCTCCCGGATCCTTTCCGCACGGGCCAAGAAACACAGGTGGGGGGGGGGGGGACTTCACATGGATCCAGCTCCTAAAGCGTGTCCGCCCTGGGTTTCCCTTCCCACCCCCCACCTGGGTTTTGCAAGAATTGAGATTTCTGCAATTCTTTTGCTTTAACACGCCTCGCAGCCCCGGCCGAGCAAACGTTATGCGGCTACGCTTTTTATTTTGTGTCCCTCCCGGATCCCATCGGCCGAGCCACGCAGGCAGTGCTGGCTCCTGCAAGGCTTTGGGGGAGCATGAGTGCCTGCCTGCGTCGCTGCGCATTGAGGACGTAAGTTTTTTAAACGTCACCCCCCAAAAGGCGCCTCCATGTGAAGGTGCGCACCGCGGCTGATGCACTGGCTGTCCACGGAACAGCCAGCCATGCGAATGGCCCGGGGCAATGCCGGGCTCGTTGATCCCAGTTGCAGCCTGCTCAGAATCTGCTGTGCAGAAACAGCCTAGGAGCTAAAATGACGAAACTGAGGCTGTCGAACTTGGTTACTTCTTAAGAAGAGCCACAAATGCCAGGAAAAGTTGAAGGCAGCAGAAAAAGAGCAAGATCCAACATGAGATGGAAGCCACGGTCCTCAATTCGCAAGACCTGAGGGAGGCTGTCAATGATTGGACGTTTTGGAGGACGCTGATTCACGGGTCACCAGGAGTCAGAAGTGACTTGAAACACATACAACCTACAAGAAGCAGCCAGCAGCCTCCTCCAAGCCCTTTTTTGCTGTCGCTTCAATTACTCATTCTCTGCCCCCACCCCCGACTCCATAGTGTCAAGCAAAGGGGACCTCCATTTGGAGGAATGGTTAGAACCAGGAACACTGATCCTCTTGAAGATCTAAGAGCTAATTCACCGGGAAATCATTCAAGTCCCCCCGCCCCCAATGGATGAGGGAGACTGTCCTGGGATACAAGACAGTTTTGCCCGCCCACCCACCCCCCAAACAAAACTAGCCTTAAGCCAAGCACAGAAAGCCAAACACAAACCAACTGGGATTTGTCAACAGGCATGGGATTTTGTGTTACTGCTGGCAGGAAAAAAATGGAAGTTCTACTTTCTCCCACCTGGAATGTTGTTAATTATGAGCCTGCCACAAATTGGAATTCTGAAACAGATCGAAGAATAGGGTAGCACAAGTCATGACCATTCCAAGTGGAGCCCATTGCAGACCCTTCAGCAAGTCAGCTCCAAGTCCAAAAGTACCTTGGAGACCAAGAAGATTGTGGAGATGTAAGTTTTCAGGGCGAAAGCATCTTTATTCCTCAGACTGAAACTGGTGGGGTGAAAGAAATGAGCTATGATCGGGAAGGCTGCTGAGGTCAAACCGAGCCTCTGCCATGAACTTGGGAAGGGGTCTCGGCCAGCTGTTCAGCCAGTCTCGGTATTTTGTCTGAAGGGAGCGGTAACAGCGGTGGAGTACCTTAACAGAGCTGTTTGTAGGGAGTACTCCAGAATACAGAAATTAGAGCATGTTTAGGAGTGGGATCCTGGTTTTAAAAACTCAAGAAACACTGACTGCAGGTTACAAGTCAAGTTAGTCTGTTAAAACACCACAGAAAATGGCATCTCCAGACTCCTAGAAGGATAGAATATTGTTTAAGTAGCAAACCTCTTTTGGGGCTTGATGTGTTAGATTATTCCAGTTAAAGGAAGAATTTTCTCCAAAGCGATGATCAATTTATAAGTTTCAGTGACTTTAGCCTTTAGAACTAACGTGCTTGCGTACCACTTTAGCAGGGTAGATTATGAGAGGATAACAAAAATCCACAGAAAGTAGACGCAGCACAGAAGAAGAAGAGTTTGGATTTATATCCCCCCTTTCTCTCCTGCAGGAGACTCAAAGGGGCTTACAATCTCCTTGCCCTTCCCCCTCACAACAAACACCCTGTGAGGTGGGTGGGGCTGAGAGAGCTCTGAGAAGCTGTGACTAGCCCAAGGTCACCCAGCTGGCGTGTGTGGGAGTGCACAGGCTAATCTGAATTCCCCAGATAAGCCTCCACAGCTCAGGCAGCAGAGCGGGTAATCAAACCCGGTTCCTCCAGATTAGATACACGAGCTCTTAACCTCCTACGCCACTGCTGCTCCTCAGAGGCCAAGAGGTTGAGCTGTTGTGTACTGCATAATCCCTGGCTCAAATCTCACATCTGCCTTGAAACCTCTGGCTGGGCTTTGGCTAGATGCCATGTCCCTCTGGCATCCGACCTTATCATTTCCCACCCACCCCACCCCCACCCCCACCCCGAGCTTCCTATTGTACCCTTGTTCCAACCCTAGTGCTGGTCTCTTGCCCGATGCTCCTTTCTCCCTCCTGCGGGAAGAACTGCATCCATCCTCAGAGTCACAGGGTCACGTCACCTCCCTCCCTTTTCTTATCCCTCCCCAAACCCCGCCTGTTCCTTCCAGCCATGGGTTTTCATCTTGAAGTACAAGGTAGATCTCATCAGAGCTTGGAAGCTAAGCAGGGTCTGTGCTCAGATGGGAGACCGCCAAAGACTGGGACGGCCATGCAGAAGAAGGGAACGGCTATCCATCTCTGCTCAACTCTTGCCTTGAAAATCCATTGAGGCAGAACCTGCTGGGATTGCCCTGTTGTGACTCCACCCCACACTTTACCTGAGCTCCACTTGCCCACATTCACTCCTTTCCCCTTTTCTCATTGTTTATTTTCAGCCATAAGCTCTTAAGGGCGCAGCTTGTTTACTTTCACCTATGGAACATGGCTATTATAACAACAACAATTTCACAGTCTGTGCCTCCTGCTCCCCCATAATTAATGCAATACTGACTTGTATTCCAGAGCATACGATAAGTGCTTTTCGGTGTTCTGAAGTGTTATATGAATGCCCAGTATTGCCTACTAGTAGCCTTCCATACTCACCATTGGAGCCTGGAGGACATGGACTTGTTCACAGAGGCCGAGATCACCAGACACTCACAAATAGAACCCGTGCTGTCTCACTGCTAGGTTTACAGTGGGCAGACTTCTCAAAAACTGCCATATTATTAGCTGGCATTGATATCAATGCCAGCAGATGTCACTGCTGCACTCAACAGAGACTGGGGGAGGCTCACGGCAAAACCAACAGCTGTTCCTCTGTCAGTCATGTCATAGGCCAGTGATAGCGAACCTTTTTGAGACCAAGTGCCCAAATTGCAGCCCAAAACCCACTTATTTATCACAAAGTTCCAACACGGAATTTAACTTGAATACTGAGGTTTTAGTTTAGAAAAACGATTGGCTCCGAGGCATGTGTTATTTGGGAATAAGCTTGGTGGTAGTCGGTGGCTTTGCTTTGAAGCAACCGTGCAACTCTTCCGACAGGGGAATCACGACCCTAGGAGAAGCAAGCCCCATTGCCAGCAACCGAGCTTACTCCCAGGTAAAGGATCACACTTTAGTTCTTCTCATGAAAATCAGTGGGGTTTAACAGCGCTTAGCAGGGTTACCTACACTGCTTCCCCAAAACTAGGTCTTAGGTTTAATGCTAATAATCGAGCCCAGCGGCCCAGGCCAGCCTAGATATGTGGGCTGGGGGTGGGGACTCTGTTTGTGCATGCCCACAGAGAGGGCTTTGAGTGCCACCTCTGGCACCCATCCCATAGGTACGCCATCACTGTCATAGGCAGAAATCTGACGGAAACAGTGGAACATTCTGAAAGTGCTATCAAAGGCCAATCACACCTGAAAGGCAGCGTCCTTTTAGATTGGGGAGGGGGGGGGGATGCAAACCCATTGCCAAGGATATATTTCATGAGGTGACCCAGGGATATATAAAAGGGCATTTGGGGAGGGCGGGAACAGATTGGCAGTTCTGTCATTCAACACATTAATTTTTCTCTTCTCCACATTTCCAACAATACAGGTGAACAATGCAGTTCTATTTATTCTCCATCTGCATTCTGTTACTTCGTCCCCCCACTTGCAAGGCTACAGAAGGGACCACCACGCCTACTGCCACTGCTTCTACAGGCTCCCCAACATCAGCCAGACTCCCCAACACCAGCACTGCTGGCTCCACCAGCAGCAACACTTCAGCCACCACCTTGGCTCCTACCCCTGCTGGACCCGACACCACCAACGGCTCGGCTCCTACCACTGCCAGAGTCAATGTCAGTTCTAGGCCCAACACCACTGTCTTGGCTCCAACTGCTGCCAGTTCCAACACCATGAACGGATCGACGCCTGCCAGTTCCAGCTCTGCCAAAGCCACCATCTCGGCTCCTTCCGCCACTGGCCTCGCCACCAGTACCTCAGCCCTTGCCAGTGTCAACCCGACCACTGCCACCAATGCCACTGTCTCAGCTTTTACCACTGCCAGAGTCAATGTCAGTGCTGGCCCCAACACCACTGTCTTGGCTCCAACTGCTGCCAGTTCCAACACCATGAACAGATCGACGCCTGCCAGTTCCAGCTCTGCCAAAGCCACCATCTCGGCTCCTTCCGCCACTGGCCTTGCCACCAACACTTCAGCCCTTGCCAGTGTCAGCCCCACTGCCATCAATGCCACCATCTCGGCTCCCACTACTACTACCATGACCTCTTCCACAGCCAGCCTGGCCACCACCCACACTGCAACTGCTGCCAACCCAGCCCATTCCACTACTGGGGTTCCTTCCTCTGCTAACCTGACCACCATCTCTGCCACCAAGGATACTACTACTGTTCCTTCCACTGCGGGCCCAGCCACTACCAACCAGGATACTACCACCACCAGAGCTCCCTCCTCTGCCACCAAGGATACTACTGCTGTTCCTTCCACTGCGGGCCCGGTCACCACCACCACCAGAGCTCCCTCTACTGCTGGCCTAGGCAGTACTGAGGTTCTTCCTTCCTCTGGCCCAAAAACCACTAACCAGGTTTCTCCTCCTGTTCCACAGAACACCACCTCTACCCCCGGTCGGTTTACGACCACCAAGAACAGAGCTGGCACATTCTCAATGCCTCCACTTGTTGCACTGGCTTTACTTGCAGTTTCTGTACTCAACGAGTAAGACAGCAGCCGGTGCACGGGGGGGGGGGGACTTTT
This sequence comes from Sphaerodactylus townsendi, assembly GCF_021028975.2. Lineage (NCBI taxonomy): Eukaryota > Metazoa > Chordata > Lepidosauria > Squamata > Sphaerodactylidae > Sphaerodactylus > Sphaerodactylus townsendi. The sequence goes on along the minus strand of NC_059440.1, from coordinate 2,326,148 downwards.
CCTCCTCTCACGGTCAGCAAGCCAAGAAGCAGTTGCTTGTTACGCTGCTTCCTGCACTATCCACTTGCAATACCTTCAATGAAAAGATGTGCCGGGGTGGGGCGGGCGCTCGGATTCTGGAACCATCATAAACATTCCAAATGCTGGGAGGGCTGCAGTGGTTTCCAGTGTCTTCGGTGATCCTTCAGAGTGGAGGCTTCAGCGCTGCTGGTGGGGAGTCAACTTCTAGACACACCGTTTAGCTTGCATTGATATTATGCCCGAGGCAAGAGACAGCAGCACAGATCCTGCTTTCTCCAGAGAACTACAGAAGCTGGAGCCCGCCACTTGCCCAAACAGTGGCCCTCCCTTGGGGTGTTTTCTTTGGTGTCCTGGACACAAACGAGAAAGCCCCCATGACCTGGCTACACTGGACCTCATCTGGCTACTAGAAAAATCCACTGCTCAGGACCTGCCTCACTTAGCAGCTCCTACACTCAGCAGCCAATCAGGAGGACCCTGAAGCATCCTGGGAAAAGGGCAGCAACTTTCACTCTCAGCCCTGCACCAAACTTACCATGAAAAGCCCACTAAGAAAAATGCGGCACTTAAGCTGGTTCATTCAAGCCTTCATCGTGCACAAACTATGGTGGGAGAGTAGCAGAAAAGCCCCCAAGTCCTTACAGACGTCCTGCTAGAAACCCACGAAGCTCTCTTTCCCAAGGCCAACGAGGAGCCCTTCCAAACCTGAAGATCCCCTACGCTACGCATCATGCTGGAAATGTGCTGCACTGTAAAATTCAAATAATGTGAATGTCCTACAATATATTTATTGAAAAAAAAAAGATTGATGTGAAGCGTGTGTGTGTGGGGGGGGGGGGGGAGACAGCAACAGCTTGCTGAAGCTGCGCCAGAGACTTCTGGGATACAATAAAGGCACCTGGTAACTTAGGTCAGGGTCCAAAACAAAGCATAGCACAGAAAGGGAGGAGGAAGAAGAGTTTGGATTTATATCCCCCTTTTCTCTCCTGCAGGAGACTCAAAGGGGCTGACAATCTCCTTGCCCTTCCCCCCTCACAACAAACACCCTGCGAGGTAGGTGGGGCTGAGAGAGCTCCGAGAAGCTGTGACTAGCCCAAGGTCACCCAGCTGGCGTGTGTGGGAGTGTACAGGCTAATCTGAATTCCCCAGATAAGCCTGCACAGCTCAGGCGGCAGAGCTGGGAATCAAACCCGGTTCCTCCAGATTAGATACACGAGCTCTTAACCTCCTACGCCACTGCTGCTCCTGTTGCCCTCCGAATCTAGTAACTGAAGCGGTTGAATTATTTCCATCTGGTATTTCAGACCCACAGTTGAAGCTGGGAAAGAGGAGGGAACCACAGGTGCGTGCAGGAAACACAAAGCAAATCGTCCAGCACTACTCCATTAGGCCAAAAGGCAGCGGCTGAGAGTGACACGGACACAGAAGGGGGTGGGGTCCTGAAAGCAGGAGAGCCAGGTGGGTGGGAGGAGACAGCGGACGGAACACCTGGGAGATGGGAAGCACGCCCCAAGGCCTCATGGGTTAGGGACTACTGGAGAAGAGAGGTTGTGTCGTACCCATGAAAAAAATCAGAGCGGTGGTGGCAGCAACAGAAGGCAGTGAGTTCTACCCATATTTATTTATTTATTATTTGGATTTGTAGACCGCCGCATCCTCAAAGGGCTCTGGGCGGTGCACAACAATATCCACATGTGTACATCATTACAATCAGTGCAATTACTAAAACCAGTAAAATCCATTAAAAGCAGCGGTCAGTACAAAGGTATCAGGCGTCCCCAAACCCCAATTTATTTAAAGGCCTCCCCGAGAAGAGGGAACGGCCGGACTCCCTCTAAGAGGGTAGCATAAGGTGGTAAAATGAATATGTGGGGGGGGGGGGCGCACATTTCAGCGACTGGACACTCCAAAGGCCTGGCAGAACAACTCGGTCTTACAGGCCCTGCGGAACTCCCCAAGGTCCCACAGGGCCCGGACAGCTGGAGGAAGAGTGTTCCACCAGGCCGGGGCCAGGGCTGTAAAGGTCCTGGCCCGTGTGGAGGCCAGCCACATCATTGAGAGGTATCAGAGAAAGCCCACACTGCCAGAGAGCCAGAAACATGAATTTCAAACAGGCTTTTTTAGCTAAGATGACCCAAAGGTTGCCAGTTCAGGAGAAATTGATCTGCTGTGCCGAATCCTACGTATTGCATTACACATGAGGGAAGTTAACCTGTGGGCTTTCTGATTAAATATTTAAGGCAAACCTTTCCAGTGTCTCCACAGGCAGGCATCGCAAGGTCACAGGGCACTTGCTTTATCTTATGCTACCAAGTGGAGAAGTGACCACACGATGACCCCGCTATTGAACCTGGGACCTCTCCCATAATTTGAGCTTTCCTGATCAGGGCATTCAATTCAGTCTGAGTTGAGGAGAGCAAGAAAGGAGCACATGAACACCAGTGAGACTCCCAACCTGTTTCCTGGGAGAAAACAGGACCAGTTCAACTCTGTTCAGAGTATTTGCTTAAAAGCCTCAGTTACCACAACACAACAGTCCTCATGAGAATACACAAATGGTCTGTCACAAAGGTGGCCAAATATGCACCTATCAGGAATTAGCAGGCCCTCAGAGGACTGCGGTGTTCTCCTTTTCATGCTGCCCCTTCAGACATCTGCGCTACAGACAGCCGCACTGTCATTCCTCAGGCCTGTAATAAGTGCCCAGGAAGAGCTACACTAGGGGTGGCCAACTGATGGTGCTCCAGAGGTTCATGGACTACAATTCCCACCAGCCAATTGGCCATGCTGGCAGGGGATGATGGGAATTGTAGTCCATGAACCTCTGGAACACTATAGGTTGGCCACCCCTGAGCTACACTAACTTTCTCAGGTTTTTACTCTGTCTAGTTTCATTCACAAGAATGAAATCATTCTATTTATCAGTAAGAACACATTTCAGATGACTTGCATGTTTTGAGGTACCACTGAGGAAGACTTTAAATACTCGGACAACGTCTTGGCGAAAGGTAGACTTTTCCCCATGATACTTGTGGTTCACTGTGAACCTTGGAGGTTGTTTTCAATCGAGGCTCCGAATGGGTGAACCAGCTATGCAAATGGTTCCTCCTCCTCCTCCTCCTCCTCCTCCTCCTCCTCCTCCTCCTCCTCCTCCTCCTTCTTCTTCAAGATCAGAAGAAGAAGAAGAAGAAGAAGAAGAAGAAGAAAAAGAAGAAGAAGCAGAAGAAGCAGAAGCAGAAGCAGAAGCAGAAGCAGAAGCAGAAGCAGCAGAAGAAGCAGAAGAAGCAGAAGGAGAAGAAGAAGAAGAAGAAGAAGAAGAAGAAGAAGAAGACGATGACGAGGAGGAGGAGGAGGAGGAGGAGGAGGAGGAGTTTGGATTTATATCCCCTCTTTCTCTCCTGCAGGAGACTCAAAGGGGCTTACAATCTCCTTGCCCTTCCCCCCTCACAACAAACACCTTGTGAGGTAGGTAGGGCTGAGAGAGCTCCGAGAAGCTGTGACTAGCCCAAGGTCACCCAGCTGGCGTGTGTGGGAGTGTACAGGCTAATCTGAATTCCCCAGATAAGCCTGCACAGCTCAGGCGGCAGAGCTGGGAATCAAACCCAGTTCCTCCAGATTAGATACACGAGCTCTTAACCTCCTATGCCACAAGGGACTCATCTGAATTTATGATCACGATGACCTTGTCCCACACCCAATTCATCAACACATGGAGTATGTTTTCAGCCCAGCATAAGTGACACAAAAATTCTGGTAAAAAAATTAAAAGTCACTGACGATGTGTATAAAGCAGTGCTAGTCTTGGTGTCCACATTTCTCTGAGGAAACTTCAGAACACTGTGCATTAATAGCCTGTAAAACCAGGCTGGAAATGCTAGGAAGGGAACCATGATGATGCTACCTTCTCTCTCTGACCGCTGCTGGGAGATGTCCTTGGCTTTTCTCCTGGCAGCCTGCTCTGCCCGTATTCAGCGTGGGGTGGATGGTGCCACACATGCTGAATCTCTGCTTCCCAGGATAACAGTTCCCAGAATTGCATCTGGTTAAGCTGGGGATGATATAGCTCAGTGGTGGCAAACCTTTGGCACTCCAGATGTTATGGACTACAATTCCCATGGGTGGGGGGGGGGGGGGGTGGGGGGGGGGGGGGGTGGGGGGGGGGGGGGGTGGGGGGGGGGGGGGGTGGGGGGGGGGGGGGGTGGGGGGGGGGGGGGGTGGGGGGGGGGGGGGGTGGGGGGGGGGGGGGGTGGGGGGGGGGGGGGGTGGGGGGGGGGGGGGGTGGGGGGGGGGGGGGGTGGGGGGGGGGGGGGGTGGGGGGGGGGGGGGGTGGGGGGGGGGGGGGGTGGGGGGGGGGGGGGGTGGGGGGGGGGGGGGGTGGGGGGGGGGGGGGGTGGGGGGGGGGGGGGGTGGGGGGGGGGGGGGGTGGGGGGGGGGGGGGGTGGGGGGGGGGGGGGGTGGGGGGGGGGGGGGGTGGGGGGGGGGGGGGGTGGGGGGGGGGGGGGGTGGGGGGGGGGGGGGGTGGGGGGGGGGGGGGGTGGGGGGGGGGGGGGGTGGGGGGGGGGGGGGGTGGGGGGGGGGGGGGGTGGGGGGGGGGGGGGGTGGGGGGGGGGGGGGGTGGGGGGGGGGGGGGGTGGGGGGGGGGGGGGGTGGGGGGGGGGGGGGGTGGGGGGGGGGGGGGGTGGGGGGGGGGGGGGGTGGGGGGGGGGGGGGGTGGGGGGGGGGGGGGGTGGGGGGGGGGGGGGGTGGGGGGGGGGGGGGGTGGGGGGGGGGGGGGGTGGGGGGGGGGGGGGGTGGGGGGGGGGGGGGGTGGGGGGGGGGGGGGGTGGGGGGGGGGGGGGGTGGGGGGGGGGGGGGGTGGGGGGGGGGGGGGGTGGGGGGGGGGGGGGGTGGGGGGGGGGGGGGGTGGGGGGGGGGGGGGGTGGGGGGGGGGGGGGGTGGGGGGGGGGGGGGGTGGGGGGGGGGGGGGGTGGGGGGGGGGGGGGGTGGGGGGGGGGGGGGGTGGGGGGGGGGGGGGGTGGGGGGGGGGGGGGGTGGGGGGGGGGGGGGGTGGGGGGGGGGGGGGGTGGGGGGGGGGGGGGGTGGGGGGGGGGGGGGGTGGGGGGGGGGGGGGGTGGGGGGGGGGGGGGGTGGGGGGGGGGGGGGGTGGGGGGGGGGGGGGGTGGGGGGGGGGGGGGGTGGGGGGGGGGGGGGGTGGGGGGGGGGGGGGGTGGGGGGGGGGGGGGGTGGGGGGGGGGGGGGGTGGGGGGGGGGGGGGGTGGGGGGGGGGGGGGGTGGGGGGGGGGGGGGGTGGGGGGGGGGGGGGGTGGGGGGGGGGGGGGGTGGGGGGGGGGGGGGGTGGGGGGGGGGGGGGGTGGGGGGGGGGGGGGGTGGGGGGGGGGGGGGGTGGGGGGGGGGGGGGGTGGGGGGGGGGGGGGGTGGGGGGGGGGGGGGGTGGGGGGGGGGGGGGGTGGGGGGGGGGGGGGGTGGGGGGGGGGGGGGGTGGGGGGGGGGGGGGGTGGGGGGGGGGGGGGGTGGGGGGGGGGGGGGGTGGGGGGGGGGGGGGGTGGGGGGGGGGGGGGGTGGGGGGGGGGGGGGGTGGGGGGGGGGGGGGGTGGGGGGGGGGGGGGGTGGGGGGGGGGGGGGGTGGGGGGGGGGGGGGGTGGGGGGGGGGGGGGGTGGGGGGGGGGGGGGGTGGGGGGGGGGGGGGGTGGGGGGGGGGGGGGGTGGGGGGGGGGGGGGGTGGGGGGGGGGGGGGGTGGGGGGGGGGGGGGGTGGGGGGGGGGGGGGGTGGGGGGGGGGGGGGGTGGGGGGGGGGGGGGGTGGGGGGGGGGGGGGGTGGGGGGGGGGGGGGGTGGGGGGGGGGGGGGGTGGGGGGGGGGGGGGGTGGGGGGGGGGGGGGGTGGGGGGGGGGGGGGGTGGGGGGGGGGGGGGGTGGGGGGGGGGGGGGGTGGGGGGGGGGGGGGGTGGGGGGGGGGGGGGGTGGGGGGGGGGGGGGGTGGGGGGGGGGGGGGGTGGGGGGGGGGGGGGGTGGGGGGGGGGGGGGGTGGGGGGGGGGGGGGGTGGGGGGGGGGGGGGGTGGGGGGGGGGGGGGGTGGGGGGGGGGGGGGGTGGGGGGGGGGGGGGGTGGGGGGGGGGGGGGGTGGGGGGGGGGGGGGGTGGGGGGGGGGGGGGGTGGGGGGGGGGGGGGGTGGGGGGGGGGGGGGGTGGGGGGGGGGGGGGGTGGGGGGGGGGGGGGGTGGGGGGGGGGGGGGGTGGGGGGGGGGGGGGGTGGGGGGGGGGGGGGGTGGGGGGGGGGGGGGGTGGGGGGGGGGGGGGGTGGGGGGGGGGGGGGGTGGGGGGGGGGGGGGGTGGGGGGGGGGGGGGGTGGGGGGGGGGGGGGGTGGGGGGGGGGGGGGGTGGGGGGGGGGGGGGGTGGGGGGGGGGGGGGGTGGGGGGGGGGGGGGGTGGGGGGGGGGGGGGGTGGGGGGGGGGGGGGGTGGGGGGGGGGGGGGGTGGGGGGGGGGGGGGGTGGGGGGGGGGGGGGGTGGGGGGGGGGGGGGGTGGGGGGGGGGGGGGGTGGGGGGGGGGGGGGGTGGGGGGGGGGGGGGGTGGGGGGGGGGGGGGGTGGGGGGGGGGGGGGGTGGGGGGGGGGGGGGGTGGGGGGGGGGGGGGGTGGGGGGGGGGGGGGGTGGGGGGGGGGGGGGGTGGGGGGGGGGGGGGGTGGGGGGGGGGGGGGGTGGGGGGGGGGGGGGGTGGGGGGGGGGGGGGGTGGGGGGGGGGGGGGGTGGGGGGGGGGGGGGGTGGGGGGGGGGGGGGGTGGGGGGGGGGGGGGGTGGGGGGGGGGGGGGGTGGGGGGGGGGGGGGGTGGGGGGGGGGGGGGGTGGGGGGGGGGGGGGGTGGGGGGGGGGGGGGGTGGGGGGGGGGGGGGGTGGGGGGGGGGGGGGGTGGGGGGGGGGGGGGGTGGGGGGGGGGGGGGGTGGGGGGGGGGGGGGGTGGGGGGGGGGGGGGGTGGGGGGGGGGGGGGGTGGGGGGGGGGGGGGGTGGGGGGGGGGGGGGGTGGGGGGGCGGGGGGGGGGTGGGGCGAGGGGGGGGAGGGGGGGGCGTGCGCTCGGGGGCGGGGGGCGGAGGGGGAGGGGGGGAGGGCGGGAGGGGGGGGGGGGGGGTGGGGGCCACCATGGCCAATTGGCCATGGTGGCAGGGGCTGATGGGAATTGTAGTTCATGAACATCTGCAGAGCCGCAGGTTGCAGACGCCTGAGCTAGTGGGTTACAAAAGCTCAAAGGAATAACCAGAAGTGGCTAATCCCCAAGCTAGCCACCAAACCTACACAATCTCCCCCCAAAACATACCTCTGGGGATGGGAAGACAAACAGACCAAAAAGACTGTGTGGCCTGACCACTGGGCAAATCTAGGTCTTCACCTAGAATGCAGATTTTGACAGTCATAAAAAAAAAGGCAAGAGGATCTTCCTTTATTGGCTTGGAGGGAAGCTTGGCATTAACTGGCTTTTAGATTCTGCTCTTCTCCACGTGCCGTGATGGAACGTGGAGGGTGTTGGAAGGGCTTATCTACTTTTATTTATCTACTGTTCATTTTGAATGCCCAGGATCCAAGAGGTTCATTCAAGACTTCTCACTTTTGTCTATCAGGGAGATCAGTTTGCTTAGGATGCCAAGAACATTCAGCTGACTCTGTTTTACCAGAAGAACAAGAGGAGAAGACGCGTAGGGGAGAGCAAGAGCATCATTTAAAGGTGGGAGGATATAGATACATATGAGCAATGGAAATGGCAGCCGGAATTCTTTCTGTCCAATACAGGAGAGAAGAAAGTGCCCCTACAACGGAATATGCATGCAGGCTGAGTTAGTCTATGTATATAAAAAGCTAACAGTATTTTTGTTGATGACAGTATACCTCAGTAACTGCTGGGCCAATTCCTCTGAAAATTCCCAGCCACTATAGTCAGCCAGGCGAGAGTGTTTTTAGATGGTCACATACCCAAAATTTCACACCTGGCCCAGGTAAAATGCCTTTTTCCTGGAGCTCCCTGATGAAGGACATGCAGCTGCCTGTGTGTAACTGTCACTTTTAGAATGTTCGTGCTGCTTAGAATGTTCACTCAGATGGCCAAATATGAGCAGTGGAAACAGTACATAGGCAGTAACTCGAGTGGAAGTGAAACACATACACACACATACACACGAGGGAGAGGGGAAGGGAGGGAAAGGGAGGGAGGGGTGGCATGCAAGGGAAGAGAGGGAGGGAGAGGAAAGGGACGGAGGGGAGGCATGCAAGGGAAGAGAAGTGAGAGAGGGAAGAGAATGAGGGGTGACATGCAAGGGACGGGGGGGAGGGGCCAGGCACCCTAGATTCCCTGAATACTGTGGTTACAGTTAAGAAAACCAGGCACGCATTACTCAGGAGTAAGCTCGGTACAAGCTAACCAGACATACTTTGAATGGCTGCGTCGCACCCCTCAGAGGGTTTCCTCAGTTTACACCCCTTGCCACCAACCAAACTTACTCCCAGGTAAAGGATCATGACCAGCCAGCCTAGATGTGTGGGAGGGGTGCCTTTCCATTCCCCCCCCCCCCCAAGGAATGTGGGCACACACATCAATGACATCGCACAGTATCAGGCTGCGTGTTTGCAGCATGAGCACGTACTGCTGGCCTCTGCAATTGATTTGCTGCTACTGTTCCTTTCCCATTTTACCACAATAAGCCACAGCAACACGTGGCCAGGCCCTGCTAGTTTAATATATAAGGACACTGAATGAAGACCTGAAGGGTTTCCTAAGCATCAGGGAAATAAAGCACAAGTACTAGCTAATGTTCAGCATGTATTTAATTTACTGTAACCAATTCAGTTCTGTTGCATTTTACAACCAGTTCACACACAAGCCTTACAAAACCATTAAAGTAGAGAAAAAAGAAAGATAAAGTTCAGGTCTGTCCGGGTTAGTCTTCAGTCTTCTGTAAAAAGCAGAAACTTGCTACCATCTGTTTCCGACTTACCAAAATACTTCCACCATGTGTGGAAACATGACCACAAATATGCTTATAACATGGCTAGGGTATTTTGCTAGGGTCGAGATGTGTGGGGGAAGAAGAAGGCAGGAGGTGAGAGACACCAACGTCAGCCGGCTGCAACAGATGAATGCTCCAGCCAATTATTATTATTATTGTTCCCAGAGGTAGCCTCTTTAGTCTTTTGTAGCAGATAACAGGATATACTTACAGCATCCACAGATATATTTCAGTAACAGTGGAAGCAGAAAGAGCAACAAACCTTGAAAATGGTCTGTAGCTGCAGCCAGTGGCGTAACTAGGCAAACTGGAGCCCTGGGCAAAACCTGAGTTTGGTGAAGTCTGGCTCAGAGGGTCCAAAGGTATGGACCCTCAAAAGTGTAGCCCCCATCTTCTGTTAGCTCCCATTGGAAACAATGGATGATGGGGTACCCCCTTTGGGAGTCCATAGCTTTGGACCTCCTGGACCAAACTTTACAAAACCCTGGTGGTATCAGTAAGAGACTTTCCTGATGATACCTCCCATGTTTGGTGAAGAATTTCCTGATGATACCTCCCATGTTTGGTGAAAAATTCAGGGGGTCCAAAGTTATGGACCCTCAAAAGTGTAGCCTCATCTCCTATTAGCTCCCATTGGAAACAATGGGGGATGGGGCACCCCCTTTGGGAGTCCATAACTTTGGAATCCCAGAACCATACCTCACCAAACCTGGGTGATAGCATCAGGAGAGTCTCCCGAAACATCCCTGATATTTTGGTGTTGCTAGCCTAAAAAATGCACCCTCTGCAGGCCAAAAATGGAAAAACACTGAAAATACAAAAAATCCCACTAACGAACTTGCAGTTTTTGCGCCCCCCACAGGGCTGCGCCCAGGGCAACTGCCCACTTTGCCCAATGGGAGGAACGCCTCTGGCTGCAGCATAAACATAAGAAAGCTGGAGGGGGACACCAAAACAGAGCACAGCAGTATAAGAATCATGCAGAAAGATTAGAATCAGCCATACCTTAGTGCAGAAGCCACAGACCATAGACCAGACTATAAAGCAGACTTTTGAACACAGGACACACCACAGTAGCGGCCCTGGTAGTCCCCACCCTCACTGCCCGATGTGGCTTCTGAAGACAACCACGGCTATCAGGCAGGCCTGTGTGGGAAAAGTCTTGACTGCTCTGAGCATCATGCTACAGGTGCATTCACAAGCATATTACCTAGTCATAAACTCTTCAAACTTGGAACTGGTGAGATTTATACTGGACCACTGCGTGTCTGCGACAGGCTTGTGTTCAGGAGGACCCAGGTATGCCAGCAGAGTTGCCATCTTGTCAAATGGTCGCCTCCCGACAGCTTTGTGGTCCCTAAAGGACAAGCAGATATTCATCAATAAAACCCAACGTAATTTTTACTACTTCTCTAAGGAAACATGTAAGGACCACTGGTCTTGCAGATTTATTTATTTTTCCTTCCAGCAGGCCGCCGTTGGTAATCAACACTCAAAAACCCTGTCTGCTCTGGCCAAATGACACACGTCTCCAGCTTCAGATGGAAACTCTCCTTCCACCTACCCAACTCGTGAGAACAGGGACGTGTGCAAACAGTCATATGGTGAGTTTCGTGTTCTGATTTTACATTCTTGACTAATCAGGAAGTCCTCCCTCCCACAATACAAGCTTGGGCTGACAACTCACAGCTCACATTCCACACCTCTGTGTGCTAGACTTCTGGCTAACATCATAAAGAAACCTTTATATTCCACAGACTGAGAGGAAGAGTTTCAAGGACCTTTGCAACTATGGTCCTTTAAATATGGACATGGCTTGGGACCAGGGAATCATCTCCTCAGTATTCTTGCTTGGGAATTAAGATGGCAAGGAGAGGCCCTAACCACTGTTTCATCAGTCAAGGAAGCTTATCTGATGGCCCTTTTCAGGGGCAGCCCCATAGCTAGGGAACAATCTCTCGAGGGAGGTTTGTCTGGCCCAGGGATGTAGGTATAGATTTTTTATGGAGGGGTTCGGGGGGCCACACCCCCACCTGCCCCTAAGGCATGGCCCTCAAAGGTGTAGCCCCCATCTTCTATTAGCTCCCATTGGAAACAATGGAGGATGGGGGCACCCCCTTTGGGAGTCCATAACTTTGGACCCCCTGAACCAAGCCTCACCAAACCCGGGTAGTATCATCAGGAGAGTCCCCCAAACAATTCCTGAAAGTCTGGTGCTGCTAGCCCAAACAATGCACCCCCTGCAGCCCAAAAACCGAAAAAGCACCAAAATGTTTTAAAAACCCACAAACAGAAGGCGGAGCTTCGGACATGAAGGGGGGGGTTCAAACCCGAAAACCCCCCCTTACCTATGTCCATGGTCTGGCCTCATTTTCCATTGTCAGGAGCCATTGAAAAGTGCTATTTAGGACTGCAATTGACTAAGTTATTTTTTAATTTATCGGCGGCACTGATTTAGATCTTAAATTGCAGTCCTTTGTGCATTTTTAAAAGTTTTATTTAAATTGTAAACCGCTTTGCAGGACCTTAAACAGTTCCAGAACAGTTCCATGTTCTGCTGGGCTTTTGGTTGAGGCCACGCGTCTGTCCCAGATCTATCTGACAGCCTCCCACCAGCTGTCCACCAATGCACGGTGTAGGGGTGAGCCAGAGAACCCAGCAGAGTCTCAGAAAGTGCACAGGAATGCCTGCGCCACCTGTCCCCTTCCGGGTGCACACGCACACCCATCACGGGATCCCCCTGACTCACAGGTCACCAGATGCCTGAGTCATGGGTCACAAGACCCCCAGATGTGGAATTGACCCAGACGGAGACGTTTCTTCCTGCACGTACACTGCCCCCGCAGGCTATGAACTGCGCAACCTCCTCCCACTCTCCCCAAACCCTAATAAAAGGTGCCAGGGACCACGGTACGGCAGATTAGCCAGATCCACGGATCGCGCTAGCCCGCCGCTGGCTTCTCTCCACCGGATTATATCGCTGCATCTCGTCTCTTCATTGCGTCGCAGTACCGACTTCAGCACAGGGTCATTCTGCGCTGTCCCTCTTATCAAAAAGAGAAGAACTCTGCCCACCCTCAGACAGTTCCTTCTGAGCATCAGGGTGGGATGAGTGGTTTGCTACAGGTTTCTGTTATTGCCTGCCATCTGAGTTTTATTTTTTAGCTGTTCATTAGTTTTATATGTGTTTTTAAATATATGTGTGCACCACCCTGAGCCCAGCTTGGTCCAGAAAGGGCGCGATACAAATTTAATACATAATAATAGTTCCAAAAGGTAGAAAAGCTTCTAAAAACATTTTAAATAAATAAATGTCTGCTATTGTAGGTTTGGGCTTTCTACGTGTGTGCTGAGGCAATACCCGGGCCTTTTTGATGCTCTCACACAAGGCTCGAAAGTCAAAATAAAAAGCTGCTGAGATACCGTCAAGCCAACAGTCTACACAGCATGAACTGCCAGCCCCAGGCTATAATCCCAATCCTGACACTAAAAACCAATTAAATGGAAATAGTAAGCTTTTAAGTCTTAGATCTGCAAATCTAAGTAATATATATTCTACTACAGAATTACGAGGAATGCAGGTACTGATTGTCCATAAATGGACATTAACAAATTTTACAGACTGTGATCTAAATTACTTGTCCAAGGCCATACAGTGTCTGTCTGATGTTTGTATCTTGGTCCTTCTAGTACTAGACTACACTATCAATGTAAAGCTATATTTTTTACACACACACCTGCTGGTAGCAGAAAGAAGTGTACTCAGCGTTCTTCACTGACTGCACAGAAACACTCTACAGATTAAACCAGAGCACATTTGTGAATCAGAACGTGCATTCCACATTAAACTTAGATAGTACTTAGCGAAAAGAAAATCCTAGTGCATTCTGCCCCCCCCGCCTCCACCCCCCCCAACACAATGGTCTCCTTCAATCCTAATCAAACTAATACAACTCTTTATCCCTGATCAGTTGCTTCTACCTGTTGCTTGAAAGGTACTGGCCAATCTTCTCCTCATTGTTCCACAGCAGACGGTGTAGAGCGAGTACGTTGCCATCGCTGATGAAAGACAGGCTGTGATTGACAGTGTCACTCGCGGGACAATCCGACGCAATATCCAGGAAAAACCTACACCAAAAGGAAAGCCTTCAGCAACTGCAGCCAAGACATCAACGTATCTCTGGCCCCTTCCGCACACGCGAAATAATGCGTTTTCAAACCACTTTCACAACTGTTTGCAAGTGGATTTTGCTATTCCGCACAGCTTCAAAGAGCACTGAAAGCTCAAACTGCATTATTCTGCATGTGAGGAATGAGCCTCTGTGTGTTGCAAGTTTCTTTTTTCCCTCTCGCAGCGCAGGTGTTCTGACTGTACCAGGTGAGGGTCCTGCAGCGCTTCCCACTGAGCTCACCAACCTTGGGTGCTCTTCATACGCTTACAGAAAAGGCAGGGAGAAGGGAGACGGTGCATAAAGGCTGGCCCCTGCCGCAACCAGCACCGCGCATTCTCCCACAACGGAGGCGGCGGCAGCCAAAGGGCAGGAACCATTCAGAAATCAGCACCAGAATGTACCCAGTCCTGCAAATGCAGAGCTGTTCTAGTCCACTATCATCCCATCTCCTGCAGGGGGGGGGGGGGGTTCTATCGGGCCAAATTTCGTACAAGAAGATCCTGCTCAGCGTTGGATTGATTGGAACCATTTGAGTTGCGGAAGAAGTTTTCCTCAGGCAAAGTCGGACAGGATTTTCCACTTCCCTCTGCTTGGACATATGAAACACCTGGAATATCTTGCTCTGTGGGTACTTTTACGCAAGATCCAAATCCAGATTCCCCCTCCCCAGCACACACTCTTTATTTATAACCCCAGAGGTACAGAAAGCATGCAGAGTGTGGAACCGTGGAATCAAGGCTTCCACTTTTGAGGACCAGGGAAGAGACACCGTGACCAAGCCCTTGCTCCTCCTAACGCTCACGAAAAGCCAGCTGCTGACCAGGGACACTGGCGCCTCCTGCAGGCAGTGAGGATGACACAGTCTCTTCCAACTCCTCCTAGAGCCAATTCAAGGTTGTGGCATCTGCCAGGTCCACCCACTGATATATGAAGTGGCCAGCCAACTACCCAGCTATCTATTTACAAGGGGTGTCTTAACCTCCACAACCCCAAAATGGTGTATCAGGCATCCCATGAGCCTTGTATTCCCTGGAACACAAACGTTAACTGCAGAGGCAGAGGCCCTTTCCGCATGGGCCAAATACAGCAAAAATGCCGTCCCCAGGGAGCTGTTCGCATGGGGGCGCAGCTGCTTTGCAGCCGCGCCGCCCTCATTCCTCTCCAGCGGCGCAAAGCCGCCATTTTCCCACCTCACTCCCCAAGCGAGGTTTTTGGAAAACGGCGGCTTCCAGCCGCTGTCGTGCGAATGGCAGCAGCTGGAGGCCCCATCCCTCCCCCCTTTGCCCGATCGACCTACCTTTTCTGCGACCGTCCGGCACATTGCTGAGGCCAGGGGACACGCCCCCCTGCCCTGCGATTCCGGAGCGGTCGCGCAGGGCAGGGGGGCGTGGGGGGGAGGGGGGGGTGGGGGGGGGGGGGGGTGGGGGGGGGGGGGGGTGGGGGGGGGGGGGGGTGGGGGGGGGGGGGGGTGGGGGGGGGGGGGGGTGGGGGGGGGGGGGGGCGGGGGGGGGGGGGGGGGGGGGGGGGGGGGGGTGGGGGGGGGGGGGGGTGGGGGGGGGGGGGGGTGGGGGGGGGGGGGGGTGGGGGGGGGGGGGGGTGGGGGGGGGGGGGGGTGGGGGGGGGGGGGGGTGGGGGGGGGGGGGGGTGGGGGGGGGGGGGGGTGGGGGGGGGGGGGGGTGGGGGGGGGGGGGGGTGGGGGGGGGGGGGGGTGGGGGGGGGGGGGGGTGGGGGGGGGGGGGGGTGGGGGGGGGGGGGGGTGGGGGGGGGGGGGGGTGGGGGGGGGGGGGGGTGGGGGGGGGGGGGGGTGGGGGGGGGGGGGGGTGGGGGGGGGGGGGGGTGGGGGGGGGGGGGGGTGGGGGGGGGGGGGGGTGGGGGGGGGGGGGGGTGGGGGGGGGGGGGGGTGGGGGGGGGGGGGGGTGGGGGGGGGGGGGGGTGGGGGGGGGGGGGGGTGGGGGGGGGGGGGGGTGGGGGGGGGGGGGGGTGGGGGGGGGGGGGGGTGGGGGGGGGGGGGGGTGGGGGGGGGGGGGGGTGGGGGGGGGGGGGGGTGGGGGGGGGGGGGGGTGGGGGGGGGGGGGGGTGGGGGGGGGGGGGGGTGGGGGGGGGGGGGGGTGGGGGGGGGGGGGGGTGGGGGGGGGGGGGGGTGGGGGGGGGGGGGGGTGGGGGGGGGGGGGGGTGGGGGGGGGGGGGGGTGGGGGGGGGGGGGGGTGGGGGGGGGGGGGGGTGGGGGGGGGGGGGGGTGGGGGGGGGGGGGGGTGGGGGGGGGGGGGGGTGGGGGGGGGGGGGGGTGGGGGGGGGGGGGGGTGGGGGGGGGGGGGGGTGGGGGGGGGGGGGGGTGGGGGGGGGGGGGGGTGGGGGGGGGGGGGGGTGGGGGGGGGGGGGGGTGGGGGGGGGGGGGGGTGGGGGGGGGGGGGGGTGGGGGGGGGGGGGGGTGGGGGGGGGGGGGGGTGGGGGGGGGGGGGGGTGGGGGGGGGGGGGGGTGGGGGGGGGGGGGGGTGGGGGGGGGGGGGGGTGGGGGGGGGGGGGGGTGGGGGGGGGGGGGGGTGGGGGGGGGGGGGGGTGGGGGGGGGGGGGGGTGGGGGGGGGGGGGGGTGGGGGGGGGGGGGGGTGGGGGGGGGGGGGGGTGGGGGGGGGGGGGGGTGGGGGGGGGGGGGGGTGGGGGGGGGGGGGGGTGGGGGGGGGGGGGGGTGGGGGGGGGGGGGGGTGGGGGGGGGGGGGGGTGGGGGGGGGGGGGGGTGGGGGGGGGGGGGGGTGGGGGGGGGGGGGGGTGGGGGGGGGGGGGGGTGGGGGGGGGGGGGGGTGGGGGGGGGGGGGGGTGGGGGGGGGGGGGGGTGGGGGGGGGGGGGGGTGGGGGGGGGGGGGGGTGGGGGGGGGGGGGGGTGGGGGGGGGGGGGGGTGGGGGGGGGGGGGGGTGGGGGGGGGGGGGGGTGGGGGGGGGGGGGGGTGGGGGGGGGGGGGGGTGGGGGGGGGGGGGGGTGGGGGGGGGGGGGGGTGGGGGGGGGGGGGGGTGGGGGGGGGGGGGGGTGGGGGGGGGGGGGGGTGGGGGGGGGGGGGGGTGGGGGGGGGGGGGGGTGGGGGGGGGGGGGGGTGGGGGGGGGGGGGGGTGGGGGGGGGGGGGGGTGGGGGGGGGGGGGGGTGGGGGGGGGGGGGGGTGGGGGGGGGGGGGGGTGGGGGGGGGGGGGGGTGGGGGGGGGGGGGGGTGGGGGGGGGGGGGGGTGGGGGGGGGGGGGGGTGGGGGGGGGGGGGGGTGGGGGGGGGGGGGGGTGGGGGGGGGGGGGGGTGGGGGGGGGGGGGGGTGGGGGGGGGGGGGGGTGGGGGGGGGGGGGGGTGGGGGGGGGGGGGGGTGGGGGGGGGGGGGGGTGGGGGGGGGGGGGGGTGGGGGGGGGGGGGGGTGGGGGGGGGGGGGGGTGGGGGGGGGGGGGGGTGGGGGGGGGGGGGGGTGGGGGGGGGGGGGGGTGGGGGGGGGGGGGGGTGGGGGGGGGGGGGGGTGGGGGGGGGGGGGGGTGGGGGGGGGGGGGGGTGGGGGGGGGGGGGGGTGGGGGGGGGGGGGGGTGGGGGGGGGGGGGGGTGGGGGGGGGGGGGGGTGGGGGGGGGGGGGGGTGGGGGGGGGGGGGGGTGGGGGGGGGGGGGGGTGGGGGGGGGGGGGGGTGGGGGGGGGGGGGGGTGGGGGGGGGGGGGGGTGGGGGGGGGGGGGGGTGGGGGGGGGGGGGGGTGGGGGGGGGGGGGGGTGGGGGGGGGGGGGGGTGGGGGGGGGGGGGGGTGGGGGGGGGGGGGGGTGGGGGGGGGGGGGGGTGGGGGGGGGGGGGGGTGGGGGGGGGGGGGGGTGGGGGGGGGGGGGGGTGGGGGGGGGGGGGGGTGGGGGGGGGGGGGGGTGGGGGGGGGGGGGGGTGGGGGGGGGGGGGGGTGGGGGGGGGGGGGGGTGGGGGGGGGGGGGGGTGGGGGGGGGGGGGGGTGGGGGGGGGGGGGGGTGGGGGGGGGGGGGGGTGGGGGGGGGGGGGGGTGGGGGGGGGGGGGGGTGGGGGGGGGGGGGGGTGGGGGGGGGGGGGGGTGGGGGGGGGGGGGGGTGGGGGGGGGGGGGGGTGGGGGGGGGGGGGGGTGGGGGGGGGGGGGGGTGGGGGGGGGGGGGGGTGGGGGGGGGGGGGGGTGGGGGGGGGGGGGGGTGGGGGGGGGGGGGGGTGGGGGGGGGGGGGGGTGGGGGGGGGGGGGGGTGGGGGGGGGGGGGGGTGGGGGGGGGGGGGGGTGGGGGGGGGGGGTGGGGGGGGGGGGGTGGAAGGGGAGGGGGGGTGGGGGGGGGAGGGGAGGGGGGGGGGGGGGAATAGTGGGGGGGGGGGGGGGTGGAAGGGTGTGGGGGGGGGGGGGGGGGGGGGGAATTGGGGGGGTGGGGGGGGGGGGGGGAGGCAGTGCACTCCTGCGGCCGCATGCACACTCCTGCGCTTCCGCACTGCCTAATCGGGAAAATTTTAAAACCCCGCGGGACGCGGGACGCATTGCCGAAAAGCGTGACTGTCCCGCCAAAAGCGGGACGGCTGGTCACCTTAGTGTAGGCACAGTTATCCCTTCCACATTGTGACTTTCCCCATCACAGTTTTGATATATCGCGGGTCAACATAAGAAATTAAATGGGGATTTGGGGGGAGTTTTGCGGAAGTTACAGATGACCTGCAAAGGCCAGCAGAGGACACAGAAAAGGTTTAGGAAACTCTGGAATGCATAAAATATCAGTATAGTATTATATAATATCAACATATTTCATCTTTTAATACCTTAAATTTACACAATTTATTTTTTACAGTGAAAAGAAAAAGATCAGGACGAAGGGAGGGTGAAAAATTTTTATGTGGATTTCCAGATTGCTTGCCGGGGTGGGGGGGACTGTGCCCCTAACCCCAAGCAATGTGGAAGGGATAACTGTAATTCCAAATGGCCAAATTCATCAGGTACTTTTCAAACTGCCACCTAATTATTTTTTTAAGTAGATGGAATACAGCTGAAACAGGATATTTGGGCTTTTTTTCTTAAGGGATGCAGTGTTTTGGTTAGCAGATGCTTTTTTGAAGACCTGCAGGATCAAAACGAGTGTCAACCCCATTTCTCTTGCATACATAGAAAGAAAAGTTGGAAAGGAAGGTCAATGCATTTTTAAAAGCGCGTACTGCAATGCACCCCCAAGGCCCCAAAGCGGAAAAGCCTGGTGAAACTCTTTCAGCCGTTCATCATACTTACTGGATTATTTCCCCAGCTTTGCATTTTGAAAGCTGGGTTCCTTAGAACTGGGCTTTCAGGCTTATAGAACTTGCAACTGCCCCCCCCCCTCAACAGAAGCCCCCTCATCACAAGCCCTCTTATGGTAACAAACTTCCACATCCTCCCGTGCACAGCATCACACACATATACCTTAATGTATTACAGTTGCCTTCTACAAAGGCAGACCCTGGTCCATCCGCCAGGCAATCAGTCCATCTATTCTGATTGGCAGCTCCTCTCCAACCTCTCAGCCATGCCTAATACCTGACGCTCTTTAAGGGGATTTGCCAGGGATTCACCTGAGACCCTGCAGCACGCCAAGCAGATGCTCTGCTCCTAAGCCATGGGCTCTCCCTTGGAGTGATCGATCCAAAGCATTTCCTTCCCCAATACAGAGACAAAGGCCCCTTCCGCACATGCAAAATAATGCATTTTCAAACCACTTTCACAACTGTTTGAAAGTGGATTTTGCTATTCTGCACAGCTTCAAAGAGCACTGAAAGCAGTTTGAAAGTGCATTATTCTGCATGTGCGGAATGAGACAAAGAGTCCCAACATCTATCCACAAAAGGAGGGAGGAAGGGGTGTGTGCTGCCAAAAGCAGTGCAAAGAAGAAGAGGAGCAACCCCTGCCCTCACTTTCTGACTCTTCTTTGTAAGAACTGCCTGTGGTGGCAAAGAAAAAAACACATCCACATGGCTGAGGCACAGTTGCAGAATTCACCTTCAGTTGTGGAGTCAAAGAGGCACACAGAGAATGCTCGTAACAAACAAGACTTTGGCTCAGGGTTAATTGAAACGAAAGCTCTTTGGGCGCCAGAATTAGTAGAATGATTTCACAATGAGAGTCAAGTTGGCTAGAAGTGAAGTTTTTCTCTTGGAATGAAAGAGGAGCAGAACAGCAACCGGGGGGGAAGGGGAGGGGGGTGCGCGTGGACAGAAGCGGCTAAGAAAACTTCTCCAAAAAACTTACTGATTTTTTGTTTTCCTTTTTTTCTTTTACGGTAGCTTTATTCAGGAGAGAGTGACAAGTAGCCTACAGAACAGAGATGAGTACAAACAAGTCACAGCACCAGCCACAGACAGCAACCCAAACAAAATAAACAGCACAATCAACCAACCACTACTGACTAGGGCACAAAGTTACACCATCAAATGTAACAGAATAGAAAATGAAATATGCACACTTGGTGTCAGATTTGTTTCATGGAGCACAAGGCAAGCAAATGGTGGGTCTCAATCATTCCTACTATTTCTGGCCGGGCTACCGATTTTAAAAGCATCTTGATTTGCTAAGCGTGCACAGCGCATGTGTTGGCCGTTCTTGTTTGTAGCATCTGGAAGGTTTTACAAAAGGGCCAAATAAATTCTTCCAAAAAGATATTCAAGTACGATTTCACCTTCCCAGCCTTGAAAAAAAACACCTTTCTCTGTGTGTCCATCAACATCTTCACAGGAGCTGAGTAAAAAAAATGTTTTACATCACAGTCATGATTTTCGTCTTACGGCAACCACCCGCTCGCCATCCCGAAAAATGTCCCAAGGCCATTTTCCTCCCCCTCCCCCAACTTGGCACAATGCCCAGGAGAATGAGCTAGAAATCTACTTTGGCCAAGCTTTCCAAAGAAGCACACTTGTCCAGTGCGATTAACATTCAACAGTTCTACACAGAGAGTGAGTTTCTCCCAGCCCACGTGATGCAGAGGGTCAATCCTTCCCGTACAGAAGGATGCCCCTGGTCCAATGATGCCAGGCAGCCAGAGGGGCACAAGCTGAAACGGGGGTGTTTCAGTTGGCATCCAACCACCCTGCAGTCACAAAGCACAGCCAGGAATTCTCTGAACAAACCAAGCTGCTCCCTCACAGACACTCGCTCTGACTGCAGCAGCCCGAATCTGAGCCTTACCTCAAGCAGCTGCACAAAGGGGTAGAAGTCCTCCCATACCACACGTGGCATTTTTGGACAGGAAAACAGGAGGACAGGCCCAGACTGCACCAGAAACTGAGGCAATGGCTTTGCCGGCTTTCTCTCTGCTACAGCAACAGCAAGGCGACTTTGTAACCCACTTTGACTCTCAAGCTAGAAAGGTTAATCACACTGCTGCCTCACTGGCTGGGAGAATTCTGAGTCAAGGTTAAAGATATAAGAGCAATCCTGCTGGATCAGACCAGGAGTCTGCTTGGCCCAAGGCCAACTACACACCTCCAGCAAGCCCACAAGGAAGGGCAGGAAGATATCCGGCCTTGCACAGCCATCAAAACTGAAGAAACACAAAGGATCTTGAAGGATCTCCAAAAACAGGTCCATGAAGGTCCGTCAGATTCAGGAAAAGCCACAGGACAGCTTCACTGCAAGGAAGAACTAACCTTTACGAAGTATTACCTTTCATGGCATGTGAGCTTCACAACTCAGGCTAGTAACAAAATTCGTTGCTTGCTATTTGGTTTGACTTCAGGCCTGAATCCTAAATTGCAGGTTCAGCTGTCTTGGAACCGAGTGGAAATCAAAACCATCACTGGGTGGTTAAATCTGATTCTTAGTTGATGAGGAGGAGACCTCTGCTTCTCATCCAGAGACCGGGATCCACAGGCCAGGTGCACTTTATTTCCTCCACACCTTTTCACTTAAGATGAGATCAGTTTGGATGGAAAAAAGAGAGAGGACCAGAAAGCAAGCAAAAGTCTAACAGCCATACCAGCACTCTGCTACTCGCAGTGGCCCACCAGGTGGCCCACCAGGATGAGGTTCAAAAATGAACAAACCCACTGCAGGTGAGCTCAGACTGAAGAGTCAAGACCCAGATTTTGCCTGCTTGAATTATGCATCTCATCACTAAGGAGAAGGAGCCTACTGGATCAGACCAGTGAAAGTCCATCTAGTCCAGCATCCTGTCCCACACAGAGACCAACCAGCCACCCCAGAGAGCAAGTGACAAAGCACCGAGGTCAAGACCTTCCCGTGATGTTGCCCAACTACAGCATGCCAGCATGCCAACTTCATGATGGGACAGGTGGGTGAGAAGGGGGGGCGTTTGTCCCCCGCCCGCTCCCAACTCTCCACCATACATCATTATCTGACTCAGTCCCTACGTGATAAAACTGGTATGGAACAAATTTCTCCAGAAAAGACAGAATCAGATTAAATCAATGGAACAGACAAGCCAAGAACCTTCAGCCATTCCTAGGAGGGAGGAGAGCGGAGTGGACCCTGAAGAAGCAGGAAGAGCCTCCTTGGCCAACTCTTTTCTCTTTTGTTAAAGAAACTGCTTTCCAGTGGAGAGAGCAGAGGTCACCCCAAAGGCTGAAGCTCCGGGGTTGGGGGGAGGGGGAGAATGAGCAAACGGCAGGATCAGCAAAATCTACTTCCTGCTTGATGGGCTGTTGCCTAGCAGAGAAGGCTCACAGGGAGAATTTCACTGAGATTGGTTCTGGTGGGTTTTCCGTGCTGTGTGGCCGTGGTCTGGTGGATCTTGTTCCTAATGTTTCGCCTGCATCTGTGGCTGGCATCTTCAGAGGTGTATCACAGAGGGGAGTCTGTTATACACTGTTATAACTGGACACAGTATGTAACAGACTTCCCTCTGTGATACGCCTCTGAACATGCCAGCCACAGATGCAGGCGAAACATTAGGAACAAGATCCACCAGACCACGGCCACACAGCCCGGAAAACCCACCACAACCAGTTGAATCTGGCCGTGAAAGCCTTCGACAATTCACTGATATTCTTTACTGAGTGAGCTGAATTCCTCTAAAGCATTTGTAAATACCACAACTGGTTTCATCCATTTCTACTTCCATGACCCTTCTAAACTGCTCCCGGGGTCTGGAACCATTTCCCCTTTATTCCTTTTAACTTTGTCTTGGGGTACAAGCTGTTCAGAAGAATGCCACAAGTCAGCTTTCTGGGGTTACACCACTTCAAAAACAGGTGAGAGGATTTATCATTCTCCCCTCCCCTCCCCCCCTGTCCAAAGTGTAACCGTGGCTAGGTAGAGAGGTCTTAGTCCAGGCTCTACATGCTTTCTGAAGTGGGATCACAGCAGGAGAGTTACACCAGGCATGTGTTGTGAATGTGGGCATTCAGACACACAAGCCTTTCAGGCAGAGAATGAGACTGGTTCACAAACAGTACCATGTATAGATTCAGCATCTATTATGATTCATCAAGCCTGACTTGAAAGCCAGAAAGTGGCCCATAAAACAAACTAGACGGCTTTTACTGGCGAAGTCTCCTGCAACTAACAATATTTTCTTACACTTGCATGACTTCTTGGTTTGAAGAGGAAGCGCACAGACAAAAAACCCTCAGTTCAACACTTGCACCCATTGCGGGATTCCCTGAAATTAGTTTTTCTTGTGTAGGCAGACAAAAGCAACAGTAGTCACTAAAATGTCACCAACTGAAATGTCGCAAAGCAGGACGCAAGCGACTGAGCATCCCGATTGCTTTACTGAGTCCCAATCTGGATTCAAGCTATTAACTACTCCTTGAATTCTCTTCAATCCAAATTTTTTCACAAGATAACTGGACTCCCAAATTGCGTGCCCTATGTAGCTCTTTGTCTGGAGTTAGGTCAAAACTCCTTGGAATCAGCCGCTTGGCTGAGGACTTTTAGATTCTGGCTGCAAATTCACTTTCTCTCAGACTGTAATTCCCTGGTCCACCGTCTGCTCTCTGACACCCATTCCAACCCCCGGTTTTCCATAATTGAAGAAAAAATTGCCTCTATTGGACTGTCAGTGGATTCACTTTGCCCTTTGTCCTATTCAGAAGCTTATAGGAAATTAAAAGGTCAACTATTGGATAGAGAGTTCTCTACCCTAATCACCGCAGCCAAGAAAACGTGCTCCCCCCTGTATTTTTCTCTCCCATTTGAATGGGGCCATTTGGCACACTACCTGTATTGCTTAATAAACCCTGTTCAAAGGAGAGCCATAATGCTCGCCAGGTTTAATGTTATGCCTTCTGCCTTGTTACATGGCAGATTTAATAAGCAAGAAAAGGCTAAAAGATTGTGCCCATGTAACGATGGCTCAGTTGAATCTCTGGCCCACCAATTACTACACTGTCTCAGATCCAAGGAAATCAGATCCAAGTATGTGAATCTTACTCCTTTACATTTACCCCATCTCCCGATTTAATTAGATTACACTACTTGTTGAACAACCATGATTCTTCTCTCTGTATGATAGTGGCAGACTTTCTCCTGGAAATTACTAAACGCCAGTAGATTTCCTTCAACCTGTATTGTATGTGCTTTTTAATCCGTTTTTTATTACTGTTGTACTGTTGTCTATGCCAATAAAGGCTTGCTTCTGACTGAGCATCCTAGAGGCCTCTGCTTTTCACACAGAAAGTCCCAGATTCAGTCCCAGCCATCTCCAGTTAAAGGGATTTTGGGCAGTGGATGCTGGGAAAGACTGCTCTATGTTTGCCCTGGAGTATGGCTGCCTGTGGCTGGACTAACAACCTTGTTTTTGAATTCTGGTTCTGATAGACTAACACAACCACCTACCACTTAAAAGTCTAATTTGAAGAAATCTGTCTTTGCCAACACATAAGTGAGATTTATTCTGGATTCAACAGCCCAGAATTACAACAATGTTTATTAAAGACCAAGGGGTCAGTTATCTTACAGACACGGGCAACAAAACTAATGGTGAAAGGGAGTCCCATTTATGTTAGCAAAATAAGATGGCAAAGGGGTGTGTGTGTGTTTTATTTGTTTCTTCATTCATTCAGTTTCATCCTGCTCGTCTCAATATGGTTGGGTTAAGAGCGATTAATACTATTCTATGTCACTGAATAAAACAGAGCATACAAGCCAGTATGGCCGATGTAAAACTATAAAACCAGAGATTAACAAGACACCTGAAATACCTAAAGATGGCGTTCTCGGTACTCTCTTAGCAAAGGTACATAAGCAGCAGTAGTCAAACATAATAACATAATAGGGGCAGCACAGAAACAGCAGGAAATCATTCCCTAAGAAGATCCAGGATGGAGGCCATCTTTTGTGCAATCATTGTTGCCCTTACCTGAAAGTCTGGTGGAACATCTCCATCTTACAGACCCAGTAGAACTGAGCCAAATCCTGCACTGTCACTCGACAGAGAGTTCCACCAGGCTGGTCCCAGTGCCAAAAAAGCCCTGGTTCAGGTTGAGGATAGCCAGGTATGTCTTGGGCCAAGGATCATCAGCCTACTGGTTTCAGATGAGCGCAGTGTTCTTTAGGGGATTTATTGGGAGAGGGAGCCCAACAGGTACAATGGTCCAAGACCATAACCCTTGAACCTGATTCAGTACTCAATTAGGAGTCAATGCAGCTGGCATTCAGGTTAAATAAAGGCTCTCCACGAGGTCCCCATGAAGGACCCACGCCATCACGTTCTGGACCAGCTTAACTTACCAAGCAACTTCAAGGGTAGCCCTATTTACGGTGAGTTAAAGTAGTCTAGGCTGGAGGTGACCCCTGGATGGCTCATTGAGACTAGATCAGGGTAGGGCAGGGAGGAGACTAGATGTCTAATTTGGTGAAGATAAAAAAAAGACCTCCTGGTAGTCTCCATTACTTGGGCCTCCATTGCAAGGGAGGCATCGAGAACCACACCCAGGCACCTGATGAAGGAAGCTGGTACCATGTGAACCCAGTCAGGAGTCAGAAGCTGAAGTCCATGCTACGGGTCTCTTTGATCCAGTAACATGGCCCCCATCTTCACTGGATTCCATTTCAGCCAACTCTGCTCCAATCTCTTCACCACAGGGTCCAAAAACACATGGCCAACGTATCTGAGACAGTGCCCAGCCACCCATCAACAGCTGGGTGTCACTGGCATATTGATGACACCTTAGGCCAAGGCTCTGGACTAGCGGGGGGTGGAGGGTGGAATGCATATAGATATTAAAAAACATTGATGGGCACTGAATCATGGTAGTGCATCATGGGAACAATTTACAGAGAATCCAGTGACTGGAGATGCCTCAACCCCTGTCCCAAAATCACACTCAGTAGTAGGAATCCTTTCCATTTGTCTGCAGGTTGAGATCATAGTCAACCCTAGAAAACATAACCCAACCCAACCCCCCCCCCCCCCCCACAATTTGTCAAAGAGCCTTCTTAAGACACTGGTAGGCGGGAACATAGCTGGCTGGGGAGGGAAAGCATCAAACTGCTATTTCTTAAAATACCTAAACAGTGCATTGGTTATTAATCTCCAAGAAACCTGGGCCCTAAAGAGTGTTGATATTCCCGGGTACTATTCATTCAATCTACCAGCCACCAAATCAAAGACCTTGGGTCGCCCCAGGGGGGGATTGACCATAGCCGTTTCATCTAACATAGCTGTCTCTAGTCTAACTAATTATCCCCCATTGGCACAGGATGTCCTGTTAACCTTTACAAACAGGAAAATAGTATTTGTCAACTCCTATATCCCAGGCAACCTGGCAAAAAGTGCAACTGTTGACCACTGGGACAAACTAACATCTTACATATTAGACCTTAAGTCCAAGAACCCCTTGTGTGAATTTATTCTAGTGGGTGACTTTAATGCAAGGGTAGGCACTAGCTTGCTGAACTTGATGAGAGAAGAGGACCTGGACGAAGACCCCTTCCTCTCCTTATTGACACCAGAAGCCCGACACTCTAAGGATCAAATATGCAACCAAGCTGGGAAATGCTTGATCAGAATGGCCACACAGCTTAACCTCCTCTGGCTAAACGGGCTCATCCAATTCCCAAACTCAGGAGAATACACCTTCACTTCATCAAGGGGCTCCAGTGTGATAGACTACATCTTGACCTCTCCCCTTATAGCAAGTTGCACTGATCTCTTGGCTGTAGACAACTACTTGCTGAGTGATCACCTTCCTCTCCACCTTATCCTGGAATTGGATAGAAGAAACACTTCCTCACTCGAACAAATCTACCCACTGGTAGGCGACCCGGGGGGGGGGGGGGGGGGGGGCAGAGTCCTCAGTGCATTCCTCTGCTCAAAAATAAAAGACAGGCCAACCATTGCCCAGAGGTAGGCAAAATAATGGCAAAGGCAGACTGGGAAGGACTTTGGGTTCCAAGCCATTTATTCAGCCCAGTAGCATCTATCCAAACAGCAGCAACACCCAAAGTCGCATGTGCGGGTTATTCCCAGCCCTGCTATGCAAAAATTTCAAGGTAAATTGCCATTTAATGCATATCTATCAGTGCACCACAAGCTACCCTCCAGCAGCCGACACTGAAACCCTTCACCAGGCCGCTGGATCTCCGCCTCTGCTAACAACCAATCAGACCAGGACTGAACTCCCAAAATCCCCAGGACCAATGAAGAACCTGATGGAGCTGGACATCGACCTAAGGTCCTCAAGGGTTCTTCAGATAGAATCTCATCCATCGAGCTCTGGCAAATCCTGGGCTCAAGAACTGGCAGAACTAAACGAGCCCCCACCTTCCAGAATGCTAAGGCAGCCATGTAAGTCTCCCAACATATCTCCAACAACTCCTCTTATTGTTTTAGAGCAGGGGTAGGGAACCTGCGGCTCTCCAGATGTTCAGGAACTACAATTCCCATCAGCCCCTACCAGCATGGCCAATTGGCCATGCTGACAGAGGCTGATGGGAATTGTAGTTCCTGAACATCTGGAGAGCCGCAGGTTCCCTACCCCTGTTTTAGAATCTGCTACTACAGAGGGTGTTTCCCCATCTCAAATTGACCCAAGCCAAAAAGTCATAAGCCCATCAGAACTCTACCCAACACAGCCACTCACACAGGGATGAACGGATTCCCCCCAGCCTTGGAACAACTGGGACAGGTGAAGAACGGGGGAGCAACAGGGCTGGCATCTCCCCAAACCAGCTGCCTCCCCTTCCTGAGAATACCTAAAGGGCAGAAATCCCACCAGATCACTCCACCTCCTCAACTTCTCAGTATGTAACGGAACAAACACAATGTTAAAAAAACCCAACTTTCTCACAATGTCTCCTGGCAAAATATAAAATATTGACATGGCCTGCTCCGCACATACCTGATAGAGACAGTGGCACACACTTCGGAGCTGGGGTGGGAACTCCGCAGAGGAGTTGATGATTGCGTGGAAGAATTTCTCGGTCATCTGGAGAAGGTTCCGCTTGTTATCTTCCAGGCTTTCGCTGGATTCCAACCTGCAAGTCATGCCCGTTAAGACCTTGCCAATCTAGCAAGGCCAGGGTAGCACATTAAAGGTGTAGAGGTGACCACACAGTCTGGCTGCAGCCGTGTTCAGAACCAGAAATAGCATGGGAACATCTCCCAGTGACTGATAAGTGGGCAGATGGCTAAAGGAACCCACAGAATGTGTAAGAAGAAGAAGAAGAAGAGTTTGGATTTATATCCCCATTTCTCTCCTGCAGGAGACTCAAAGGGGCTTACAGTCTCCTTGCCCTTCCCCCCTCACAACAAACACCCTGTGAGGTGGGTGGGGCTCAGAGAGCTCAGAAGAACTGTGACTAGCCCAAGGTCACCCAGCTGGCGTGTGTGGGAGTGCACAGGCTAATCTGAATTCCCCAGATAAGCCTCCACAGCTCAGGCGGCAGAGCTGGGAATCAAACCCGGTTCCTGCAGATTAGATACATGAGCTCTTAACCTCCTACGCCACTGCTGCTCCAAAGTAAGAGCTTTGCTTCAGGAATTTGTACCTTGCCACAGCTGGACACTCATACTTTCAACCTGAATAATAACAATTGAGTCCCATCAAGTTGCAACCAACTTATGGAAACTGCTCATGTGATTTTACAGACAAGATCCTCACAGAGGATTGTGCTGTGCTGTTGCCTCCCTCTGTATGGCAATCCTGGACTTCCTTGGTGGTTTCCCACCCAAGTACTAAAAAGGGAAGACCCTGCTTCGCTTCCAAGCGCTAATAAACGTGGGGCTAATCTGAGCTACTTAGGCTGCTGAAGGAAAGAACAGGTTAACATTAAAATACAGAGCAAGCTTATAGGTGAGTTTGCCATTGATTTAACAGTAGGAAAAGTGGCCAGAGAGCTCTGAATCTATCCGGAAGGCATCAAGTCTGAGAGGGAGGTGGCCACGTGACAGCAGACTCACCACATGTTGCGCTCCAGCCTCTTTTTCTCCAAGGGACAAGATGGCTGGACAATAAGCCAGGCAGCCATAGCGGGGAGAGTCAAGCCCCGTCCCCTTTCAAGACTGGGGGGGGCGGGGAGAAGGGAAATGCCAAGCACAGCACCAGGTATAGTCCTAACATTAGCTAAACTTCAGTAAGGAAAAAACCATCTCTCTGATCAGTTGTTGGTTCTCACCCCATGAAACCCGAGGGTTTCAGAGAGCAGAAGATCAATCTAAACCCTGCACGAGAGAAAACCTTTGCAGACAGGGTAGGAAGAGACACACTATTGCAGACTTTCCCCATCACCAGCATCAAACCTTGTAGGGTCCACTTCAAAGCTAACATGTTGCCATTCAGAAGATGTAATGATGGTCCTTAACAAAGGCTCCAAAAGCTTTTGCAGATAGGTAGCGCCGTAAACCTGCAAGTGAAAATATTTAATCCAATTTGAGAACTCACATGTCATGTAACTAACTGTCCTTACCATTGATTTAGTCTATAACTGATATCTTTCAAAGGTAGGCAGAACTACACCTTATGAGAAACACACGGTCGTGTTGAGCTTTTCTCTTCTCCCTTCAGCAAAGTGCAGCAAAATGTACCCACTTCCCCAACATCAGTATTTTAGACATTTCCCTGTTCTGGAATATCATATCTTGTTGGGGCAAGCAAATAAATCTTGCTCACCCCTCTCTGTCGGAATAATACCGGAACGGGGGCACATAGCCAAATATCTTGAATTATTAACTGAACCCCAACAGAGATGGATTATCACAAGGCCCAGATCCAATACCTTCCCATCGGCCGTTACTTATCCATCCCTCTCCAGGATCGGGTTTGTCCACACTGTAAAAATCAAGTGGAGACTCTTGCTCACATTATTCTTGACTGTCCGAGATATGTGGGCATTAGGAATTTCTCTCCCAGGCTGGCCCCGGACAAATCTGAAAACGACTCTGACTGCTATGTTGTGGAGCTTCTGTTAAGCAACACAGATGTCGTGCTCTTGGAAAAAGTAGCAAAATTTCTTTTACAAGTGACAGAACTTTCTAAGTAATGTATACTGCTATATACAGTCTTCCTGTCTGCGCTTTGAATGTACTCTTGATTTGTATTTCAAAAATGTCTGGCAACGCTCTAGAACCTATTTTTTAAAAATGCCAAATAAAGGTGGTTGTTGTTGTTGTTGTTGTTGTTACATTTCCCTGTTCCACATCACTGGCTGACAGGAGGAAGGCAAGGAAACATGAAACGTAGCTATGCCATGAAGGCTCACAGCAAGTCACTACATACCATGGAAAGGACAAACAAAGATATGCAGTTTCTGGCAGTGACCCCATGGAGACTCGTCCTCCTTTTAACATTGAAAATATTCTGTTTCTTCATTATGTCCCACTTCTCTCTACACTCACGACTAATTTTTTTTTTAAGACAAACATACCTTAAAACAGAAAGTCATTATTTTGCTTGCCAAACTGTTTCCTCTGAAGAGAGTCTGCATTGAGTCTGCTAATTCCACTTCCTTAGAGAACATATTCCAAAGCAGCTGGTAGAGCAGATGTCGGGAATCAAAGAGGGTGACCAGGACACGAGCCAGTTCATCCTGTTGTTTTTTAAAAATGGCATTAAATATGCATAGCAGCATGACAACCCCAGACAGAAACAAGCAAACAAACATCCACCCTATCACAGACAAACTATTGGGGACATGGGACCCATGTCCCAGCACACTTGCTGGGAGTCACAATCACTCCCTCCTCTGAAGCCCGGTATCAAAAAACAGAAGGATGGCCATGTGGTAAAAGATGATGCAAGCATTGCTGATCCATGGAGTGGTATCCCATAACAACATTTATGAGGCAGACTATGTTTTATAGTGTGGTTTGCCATTCCCTTCCCAGACATCTACATTCTACCTCAGGAGAGGATTGCAGGAACCCTTACAAAAAGGATGCAATAACCTCGATTACACAACATGATTAAAAAGGAAGAGAAGAGGAGTGGGCCAGAAAGAGCTGAGTGAGCTCTGGTTTTTCTTTTCAGAGGGTTTTCTTCAAAGCCACATCTTTTAAACAGTGTATTTTTAACAGGGGTTTTCTCTTTTTTTCTCCTTTTCCTGGGGCTGCTGATTGGTGGGGGCTGCTGAGAGGTGGGGCTTTTCAAATTTTTAAATCTTTTCAGTTAGTCTCTGGAACTAGCGGAACCAATCTTGATCCTCCTTGATCTCAGATTGCAAATGCCTTAGCAGACCAGGTGCTCAGGAGCAGCAGCAGCAGCAGAAGGCCCTTGCTTTCACATCCTGCACATGAGCTCTCAAAGGCCAGGTGGTGGGCCACTGCGAGTAGCAAAGTGCTGGACTAGATGGACTCTGGTCTGATCCAGCAGGCTAGTTCTTATGTTCTTAAGGAATGAGGCACTGATGAAGGGCAACGAAAAGCCAAAATAACGCGTGCTGCTTTTGCTACTATCATTCCTATGGAGATATGAAGTTTCCTTGGAAGTATCAGTATTGCAAGATATCTTTTCTACGGTAACATTACGTTCATTGAAGAAAAAGGCGATACCTCTTTAAGGCAGACAGGAATGGACATATAAGCAACAAACCTAAGTATATATTTGGCAGTCATATTGCATACAGAAGAATTACAACAAATAGACAACAATGATTTGAAAGTTCATTGACTGCGTTGCAAGAGGAAAATGTGACATCAAGTTGAATTGTTATAAACAAATGTATGGTCTGTAACTGACAACAGGTGATGTTTGAGCTTTGAGAAGTGATCTGGGGTAACGCTGCGATATCTGCAAATGTAAAGTGAGAGGTTGCTACATGTTCAGCAATTGCTTTTTAATGTGTTTTGTATACTAGACTAAAGGGGTGTTTAGCAATAAGACAATAGAAAAAGCCATGTTGCAGCAAACGTGCGTTGCGTTTTCATTCAGTCCATAGCTATACTGGTCTACAATCTACCCCCAGCAAGCTGGGTCCTCATTTTACCAATGCTGGATAGGAGTTAATCTTGAGCTGGCTGCCTGAAACGGACTTTCATCAGGAAAGTCATGAGCAGAGCTTTGACAGCAGTATTGCAGATGACCATGGCTGCACCATGGGTGTTGGAGGGCCTGAGTGCCTGGGAAACGCTCGAGTACGGGGGCACACCGCCGGAAAAGGGTCTCTCACACTCCCCCGACTGACCTCTCCTTCCAAAGTGTGGTTTCGGAGAAAACTGCTGACATTGCAGACCCTCTGGCTCCAATGTGTGTACGTGCAAATGCCATATCCCCTGCCCAAATCCCCCTGCGCCCTTTGCTCTGTTCATTGTCTTGTATCCAGGTGCTGCAACCCCCTGCCTGCCTGCCTGCCTTGTTTGTTTTTCCTCTTGTAAACGGTCAATAAAAGGGCTTGGGGGGAAACAGGACAGCAGAGTTGCCCCCTGGGTCTCTCACTTGCCAAAAAGAAATGCTGTCTCCGTTGCTGTAAGACAACACATG
Source organism: Sphaerodactylus townsendi (assembly GCF_021028975.2). Classification (NCBI taxonomy): domain Eukaryota; kingdom Metazoa; phylum Chordata; class Lepidosauria; order Squamata; family Sphaerodactylidae; genus Sphaerodactylus; species Sphaerodactylus townsendi. The sequence continues at coordinate 2,294,128 of NC_059440.1, read as the reverse complement.
GGGTTCCCCAGTCATATGTTGCTCCATTATTATTTTCCCCTAGGATGTCTTTTTTGTGCAGGGTGTGTGTGCATTGGTAATAGAAAGGAAGGTTGCTATGACTGATCCTCCTTATAGGTAAGCAAAGAGTATCTTTGTATGTAAGTTCTGAGACAAAAGGAATCAAAACCTTTTCTCCCCTAGAATTGTGCTCAATCTTAGTTGGGTATCAGGACACAGGCCTACAAAGAGGAAGAGGAAGAAGAAGAGTTTGGATTTATATCCCCCCTTTCTCTCCTACAGGAGACTCAAAGGGGCCTACAATCTCCTTGCCCTTCCCCCCTCACAACAAACACCCTGTGAGGTAAGTGGGGCTGAGAGAGCTCTGGAAAGCTGTGACTAGCCCAAGGTCACCCAGCTGGTGTGTGTGGGAGTGCATAGGCTAATCTGAATTCCCCAGGTAAGCCTCCACAACTCAGGCAGCAGAGCTGGGAATCAAACCCGGTTCCTCCAGATCAGAGTGCACCTGCTCTTTGCCACTATGCCACTGCCAGTACACTACTCAGTTTTGAAGTCACGAAAACATGTTTGGTGTGCCAACCGCACTTTTCATATGGATCGCTACAGCCTGGTCATAGGCACTCTCCTGGATTCCAGCGCCATGCCCACTATCCCACGGGAGTGCTCCAAAATACCTGTGATTGTTCACTCCCCCTTTGTGGGGAATGAAATAGCCACAAAAGAGAACATTGCTTTGTGGAGGAACTGGTAGCTGTGTGGACAGATTTCTCTAGCTCCAAAAGTCACAATCAGCAAGGAAAGGTCAGAGGGGTTTTTTGCTGCCCAAAATAAAAGCTTTCGGAAGAAGCTACAAGCAGGAGAGACTGGAGCCGGAGCTCATGGCCCGAATACTCAGCGAAACAAGGAGGAAGAGAACTGCCCACTATGCGGGGGGGTCAAGCAGCATGCGAGAGGAGTAAAGCGTCCTAGACACGACATCCTCCTCTATCCCAGGCCACCACTGGGAAGGAGAGGAAAAATTGACTCCTTCCCCTGGTGCCTTTTTCCAACCAAAAATCACTATTTCCTCTGGCTTCTTCTACTCACTCACAGGAAAATTCACAGGCATTCATTTGTTCCGTCCACAGAGTGGGTGACAATTTTCAGCCAGAAGATACAGCAAGAGGAAAAGGTTATTCAGACCCTCACAACTTGGCTCCTGTCTGACCTTTAAACTGCAGCCACCAGGACAATACTCATGACCTACAAGTAGCTGCTTTTCCAAACCAAAATTCTCATAGCAGCTTCCGTTTAAAAGAACAGACGATCAAACGAATGAAGAAAAAAGAGCGAGGGAGGATTCAAGAACAAAAATCAGCATCGATGAGCCTTTGGGCTGGATCCAGAAAAAATATTTCCAGTGGCAGAATGGAACTTCCCTGCCACCTCCCTCTGTGGATGCAGCTGGAATGCTGCTCCCAGAGGGGGGGGGGCTGTGGAATTAGACAAGGGGGTCCAGGAAGGGGGAAAGAAATTGCTACGTATAAACTCGTGTATAAGCCAACTCTTGTATAAGCCGAGGCACCTAATTTTACTACCAAAACCTGGGAAAACGTTTTGACTTGCGTATAAGCCGAAGGTGGGAAGCCGGGAGGCAGAGGGAGCTCCTTATTTGGGCAGTGACTCCCCCTGATGTCATTGCCCAAATAAGGAGCTCCCTCCACCTCCTGGCAGGCTGGGCTTCCTCAAACCCAGCCGGGAGGTGGAGGGAACTCCTTATTTGGGCAATGACATCAGGGGGAGTCACTGCCCAAATAAAGAGCTCCCCCGCCTCCCTGGGTTTGAGGAAGCCCAGCCAGCCAGGGTTTCCCTTCACTCTCCGAGGAGGGCAGCAACAAGCGGCTGCAGGGAGGTCGTCCCGGCCACGCCCCCAGCCTCGGCAGAGGCCTGAGGAGCCGGCTGGTAAGCAGTGACTCGTGTATAAGCCTAGGGGGCATTTTTCAGCCTTAAAACAGGGCTGAAAAACTCAGCTTATACGCGAGTATATACGGTAATTTGGTATCGGTCCAACCCTTGGTTTCCAAGACATGCCAAATAAAAAACACTTATAATTGCCAAAAGGAGACAAATAGACTTGCTGGGGAGAACTTTTCACTGCTCCAAACAAGTGTTAAGGGTCACACATGACCCACCATGCTCACGCCACACAGACGCACGAAGCCAACACAAGCAACCAAGAGCATCATTTCACTTACCCACTGGGAGCAAGGCACCACATTTGCCAACGCCATAGCAATGGGCAGTTCTCCTTGGTCACCCATCATGGTGACCAGTTCCACCAATCTCTCAAACCGGTCTGCCAGAACCGTTTCTGCGAGGGTGTCGAACTCCGTGCCCTGCTGCAGAATTTTGGTGAGAACCTCCATGAACGTGGCTCTTGTCTGGAGATCTTTGTGATAACCTAGCCCTACCAATGACAACGGAAGGATTTAGCCGTGGGAACCACGTAAGTCCCTGTGGGTCTCAATGCTCACGCAGACGAAGTGCAGGGGATTACTTTACCTATTGAGTGCATAAGTCCACTGTCGACGTTTGCGTTGAGCAGGTTGGACATGGCAAGGACCGTGCAATGTCGCAATGAAGCCAGCCTCCGAGACATGCCACGCTTCCGGCCTCCGGTCTGCGCACTTTCATCTTCAACTTCACTGCAGTCATTCAGGAGGTTCATAAATAGGGTAAAATACCTACACACAAAAACATTTGCAGACTTAAACCTCTCCAACACAGACACAAACCAACAGATAGATTTGAATCCAGTCAGGTATCTAATAAAGGGAGCTTCGATTCTCAAAAGATCAAACCAAATATCTTATTATGGTCTTCAAGGTGCTACAGAAATTGAACCTAGCTGCTCCACTGCACATCAATATGGGCATCCTCTGAAACAAAAGAGCAGAGATGCACAACCTGCAAGAGACTGTGGCCCCTTCCACACAGGCAGAATAATCTACTTTCAATCCACTTTCACAACTGTGAAATCCAGCTGCAAAACTGCATTCAAAGTGGACTGAAAGTGCATTATTCTTCATGTGCGGAAGGGGTCTAAGTTTGTGACTGTTTCTGTATCTAGAGGCTGCTGACACCTAAACTAATGGCATGAATTTTACTACTGAATCATGAAGTTTCAAGAGGAGATTTGGGTAGGGGAGAGAAATAATATGAACTAGGATTAACTTGAATGTTATTTCCTCCCAAGAGGCCGGAGTTTGGGCTTGTCCATAATTCCCAGCTTCCATCAGAGAGACAGGAACAAACTGGACAGATTCTCTGCTTATTTGAAATTGGAATCTCCCATGACCTTGGGGGAGAAATCTTTAAAATCATTATTTGGCCTGGTGAAGTCCCTAAGATCCCATAACTACAGCCGGCAGCACCCCTCCTCAAAGGCCTGCAAGAGACTGCACGCATGCACAAGCCAGGCATGATATAATTCTGGCTATTTTAATTAAAAGGACTATGGAGGGAAAAAATAAAGGCCTTTACTTAAGGAACAGCTGAGATTTGGCTTCCATCAGCTCTACTCCATCCCCTTCTTCAGGCTGCAGGGGAAGCCCTGCAAGGAGAGAAACCACGGCTTCCATGCTTGCCTGGTCCAAATCTCTGGGGGAAAAAATAAGGCACAACTGAACATGAAATGTTTATGTGTTTACAAAGTGTACATCCTGCCTTCGGACCTTATCAGGGACATCAAGGCAGCTAACAATTAAAAACAGAGCGCAGTAAAAAGAAGAAAAACCCACCAGAAAACCAATTAAAATCAAAACACCGGAGTAAAACAGCAAATTGAAATATAAAGCAGGGAAAAAGGGGGGGGGGTGTGTCACAGGCAGTGCATGTTGAAACAAAAATTTACGCTGCTAGCGGAAGACAGTGATAGAATATCCAGGAGAAGGACATTTCAGAATTTGGGGGCCATGACTAAGAAGGTCCTCTCTCAGGGTGCCACCCATCTAGGATCAGAAGATGGGGGCTGTTAAGGGGTGCAATACTGAAGCGGGGTTCACACCCCAGATAGCAGAGGTGCGCAACACTCACACTGGAACACACAGCAGGAACTGAGACGCACACAGCTATATCAGCTTCCCAGAAGCGGTCCTTCTTTATTAGATTCACAGCAATGTTGCTCTCTCTGACAAAGTGCTTCGCCAGACGGCAAGAAGACAAGAGTCTCACAGTACATAGCACACTGCTGTATTATATGCATTTCATCAACCAATCAGAATACCTTTCCAATTAGCTCCAGAAAGAGGCTGTCATACAGAGGTGGTCATATGACACCTGCCATTTAGATTTTGTAGATCAGACATTTGTCCTGACAGGGGCACCCAAAACAGGGTGACAAAGGATGGCCACAAAAGCAAAGCAAGCAAAGCATTTTATTGTCATTGTGCACACACAACGAAATTGGCAGCAGCATTCCTCGATGCACACAATTCCAGACACATACCCCATCCTGACTTTCCCCTCCCTCCACCCATCCCTACACAGCCCCAAACACATCAACACGAAGCCCCGGAGTTCAGCAGGTAGGTTTGCATGGGAGTAGGAGGGCCTTAAGGCATGCTGGTCCCACCCCATAGAAGTGCTTTAAAGACCAGTACCTTGAATTGGAACAGAGAATAAAGGTGTCCAGTGTAGAGCAGCTGGAGTGATACCACCCACTCCAATGTCTCATTAAAAATGCATCTCTCAACATTTTTTCCACCTGTAAGATGCTCCACAATCTCATTGCAGCCTTGGATCTAGAAAGGCAACTGAGCTGGAGTTTGTTCCCTTGGGGACCACCTCCGCTGCCATCTTAGCATCTGTGAGCCAGGTGGCCTTCACTGTCCTTTGCCTCATTCCACACACCTCTCATGTAGCTTCCCTGCAATTTGCCATGTCTGCATATAGCCAGTCTGCATATGCAAAACCCTATGGATTCCTTGGGGATCCCACTGTTTTCTGCCTTCTCTGGCCACTCATTCAGAATAGGCAGTGGGAAGGTGTGAGGGAAGACTGCTGACACAACTCACATATATCGTTTTCAATACAAGCTGTTAAGGAACTCTGGATACACATCAATGAATGGAAACTCTCAGCAAGCTTTAGTTGCAGCTGTTCTTCTGGGCTGGGGTGAGAAGATGGCTCCCCTATTGGGCCAGTTAGCATTCACCACTCACAAAAGCATCAAAAACATCTTCCAGCTCAGCATTATGAGAAGTTGCTGCACAAGATCCACATCACTTGATCTGAGTTCTGAAAATGGCAACTGAAGCCTCACTTACCTAGTCAGGCATTTTACATCCTCATCCGTGGCCTGGTTGGATGTTCCCATAACCCAATCCGTCAGATACTCCACCATCTTGTTCCTGAAGTTTGGTATCACAGGACAGAATTTTTTGAAGGAAAAAACACACACAACATGCCAATGTAGGTACAATGCAACAGAGTGCAGAAGAAATGATACAGAGTAAAAGGATGCCTTGGAAATTTTGCCCTAAGATCTTGCATTGGTGCAGACGGCAATTAAAAGCTTGGTGACGGAGTGGCCATGTTACAATTAAATGGATTTCCACTGAAAGAGGGAATCTTTCCAAGATCTCATCAAGTCCACAGCCATCTGGGTAATTTCAACCAGGGGTTCAAGATCTTGCTGGAGTCATGGAGTTGGGTTTTTTGTTTGCTTGTTTGGGAAAACCTTGTCTGATGAAATTCTCAGGTGGATGCAGTCCTTCCTTGATTTCCACCAATTATGGGGGACACCAGGGGTCACCAAAACACCAAGGGAGGCATTTCTGCACAACAGAAACTACTTGCTGAATAAAACCTTTACAAGATACAGTTATAACTGCTAATGGGAATGCCTTTAAGGAAAGGCCTCAGATACATGGAATACAGGAGCCCTGATTGTCAAAGATACAATCTTCATGTCCGGAGGCAGCACATTCATCTGACTACCAGCTTCTGGGGGATTTATGGCGGATGGGTTGTCGCCTCTAAGTGTGATAACTTCCTTTTACAGCAATATCTCTATGTCTGGCCCATGTGGCTTTATGATGGAAGGTTAGGCCTAGATATTTAAAGGACTTGGAGTGTTCGACCTTAACCCCATTAATAAGGCTTAAATACAGTAGAAAAGATGACAATTTTTGATTTTTCTGGGTTTAAGGACAGGAAGTTAGATGTACAGTACTCCATAGTTTTTCTAAGGAGCCTTTTAAGGCCCACTTGAGATCTAGAGATCAGTATCACGTCATCAGCATAAAGTAGGAGTGGTACGGGTTTGTTTGCAAGAACTGGGCTGTGTGCATTAACATCTGGCAACACTTGTACCAAATCATTAATGAATAAGTTAAACAAGACTGGGGCCCACACACCGCCTTGCTTAACACCTGTCACGACGGGAATCTTAGGAGTTAGGACTTCAGAGTTTGTACATTTTATCTGGCAGGTTGTGTATGAATAGAGAGATTTAATAAGTAGTAATAATCTAACATCGATCCCCATCTCTGTTAACTTAAGCCACAGCAAGTCTCTTACAACTGAATCAAAGGCACTTTTCAGGTCTAAGAACTTCCCAGTGTCATTTGCTGGGCGTTGTCTACAGTCAGAAGGTGGAGCCACTTGGGAATGGCTGGTGGCTGATGGCAGCTGAGCACCTGCCTGACTGGCTGAAGGACCCAGGTTCATTTCCTTCCCAGTCAAAAAGACTTCAGAGAACCTGGCTGCGAAAGATGCTTGGCTGAGAGTCTGGAGACACTGTACAAGGCAAATTGAAGAAGAAGAGGAGTTTGGATTTATATCTTCCCTTTCTCTCCTGTAGGCGACTCAAAGGGGCTTACAATCTCCTTGCCCTTCCCCCCTCACAACAAACACCCTGTTGAGAGAGCTTCGAGAAGCTGTGACTAGCCCAAGGTCACCCAGCTGGCGTGTGTGGGAGTGTACAGGCTAGTCTGAATTCCCCAGATAAGCCTCCACAGCTCAGGCGGCAGAGCGGAGAATCAAACCCGGTTCCTCCAGATTAGATACACGAGGTCTTAACCTCCTACGCCACACTCATCCATTCACGCCATATGGCTATTATATTCAGGTATCTCACACACATGCTCTTGGCACACCCAGTTAGGAGACTAATACACCCAGCCAGCCATTTCCCCGCACACACTGTCACCCACCTGGGAGAACGGCATTCTTTAAAACGGCAACACCAATGTGGCTACTCAATTAACCCTCACCTGAATTTCATCTCTTGGCAGAAGGAAAGGTCGTCCCGCCTCTCCATCATCACCTTCACCAGCTGACAGAGTTTGGTTTTGATCTGAATGGCATGCACCAGATTCCCGAGGACACGTACATATCTGCGAGCAAACAAGGCGGCATTCAGCTCAGGGTTATGTACCTTCTTGCAATTATCAGAGGTGCAGGATACATCGTATCCTTGCTTTGTAAAGTCAGCACACATTGGTGAGCAGTCAAGAGCTATTTTCGGAAAACCCAGGAAGGAGGAAGAGCCCGCCCCAGGAGAAAAGTGAGAGCAACCAGCCACGCCAGCCCTGACCCCCACAAAAGCTTCCAAGTCTGCTGACCTCTATCAACCTCTTCATGCCTTGTTGTCCCTCTGGCTTCATCCTGCTCCACCCTAACGGGAATGGAGCTGGGTCCCACGTTTGCACTTCAGCATTAACAATAATCAAAGCAAACTGTGCGCTTGAAGCTGACTCTGCAAAGTTACTGGCCCATCAACTTTCTTCGTGAGCCCACCTGACCTGCTCCCAGGGAAGGGAAGGTATTTGCACCAAGGGGTCAGCTGTGCCTGGTTTTTCATTTACTCAACCCGCCACAGGCACTGAAGGGTGGCCTCCCATTTTAATCTGTCCTCATGTAAAGCAGCAAGGATCTGGAGCACACAATTCACGGCCATCAATTTTATCATGTGCACAGCCCTGTGGGAAGGAAAGAGATGGGCCAACGTGCCTGACTAGGTTCAGCATCATGGTCTCAATGCTGGCTTGTCCCAGGTGCTCCGAGCTCCCTTCGGTGTGATTGTCAAGCAGGTTCTTCATGATGGCAATGGTCTGCTCCACAAACTGGGTATTGGTGTCGTTCAACAAGACCTGTGTGGGAGGGAACCAGATTGTAATAGGTATTCAGCTTCTTTGGTCTTGCACTAAAATTGAAATACCTTGACAAATTGAATTCTCATTTCCAGTGCAATGCTAAGCAGAGTTACGCCACTCTATATCCACGAGAGTCAATAGTTTTTGAAGGCTTAGGATTTATTGGACATCTAATACAAAACTGCAGACTTTGCTTAATATCTGAATAATAAGTAGCCTAAATAAGCATAAGCATTTGTTGTCATTGTGCACGCACAACGAAATTTACAGCAGCATTCCTCGATGCACACAATTTCAGACTCATACCCCATCCTCACTTTCCCCTTCCTCCACCCATCCCTACACAGCCCCAAACATATCAACATGAAGCCGCGGAGTTCAGCACAGCCACAGCTCTAGAGTAGAAGCTGTCTCTAAGCCTTTTTTTGTCCTAGTTTTGATAGACCTGTATTGTCTGCCGGATGGTAACAGTTCAAAAAGAGAGTGTGCTGGATGAGACAGGTCTCTCAGAATATTTTGGGCTTTCTTTAGGCTTCGGGAATTGTAGAGTTCTTCCAAGGAGGGGAGAGGGCAGCCGATAATCCTTTGTGCAGTAGTGATCACCCTTTGGAGCGCCTTCCTATCTGCCACTGTGCAAATAGCTGACACTGTGCAAATAGCTGACACTAGAAGCCTCAGGTACCTACATTTGCTGCCCTGGGATGCTGCTGGAAAGATCTAAAACTGCTGGGAAAAGCACATCATACACAGAGTCCCCTAAGAGTTGTCACACCACACACAAACCACCCATCATGGCAAGGGGTATTTTGCTAGGGTCCAATAAAATTGCATAGAACTGGGCTTTCCCTCACAACGTAATTGCTCGGTTTAGATACCACACACAAACTACGTGTCGTGCCAACCACAGTTTCTAACCAACACCATGGTGTGATCTTGTGACGCCTTTGCTGTGGCAGTCTGTGGCACCGAGACAGCAGAGGAGACTGCTGAGTCCAGGGCAGCCACTGCTGTAGGACAGGACGGGGCACCCAGCAAGAGGCATTAGTAGCCCCTGAGCCCAGCAGGAATGAAGTGCGCCCTCTGCCAGACATCGTCTCTCCCCTGTCAGGCAGTAGGGCAGGAAGTATGCCAGCCCAGGGCCTCAGTTGAGTACACAGGGGCCTGTGGCTAGCCCCAAGCAGGGCAGGGAGGAGGTACGACAGGGTGGGTAGAGCTGCAGGTATGAAAAGGGAGATGTAAGGAAAGACAGAAAAGGAGAGGAAAGGCTGGGAGGATGAAGAGAAGAGGGGAACCAATAGGAGGAGCTGGGGCCTTGGGCAAGATCGGGCTGCCAGACCTGGTAGGGCTATCCCAAGCCGGATGGGCAGCTCAGCACCTTCAGGTTTCAAAGGGGCAAAGCAGGTGGGTGAGGAGGTCTGCACTCATGTTTATGGATCCCCATAAAGAGACACTTACAGAGCACCACTGTGTCTGGTGAGTCTCTGCTGCCCGTGGAAGACACTTATGAGGACCCCGCTGGCCCCCCCAGGAGGGAACCACAGGGTCCCCCACAGGGTTCAATCCTGTCTATATTCAGATCCCATGCCAAAAGACAATTAAGCTTCCTCATCAGCAACCATACCTCTACATCAGTGATGGCAAACCTTTTTGAGACTGAGTGCCCAAATTGCCACCCCAAACCCACTTATTTATCGCAAAGTGCCAACACGGCAATTTAACTTGAATACTGAGGTTTTAGTTTTAAAAAATTGTTGGCTCCGAGGCGTGCATTACTCAGGAGTAAGCTTGGTGGTAGTCGGTGGCTTTGCTTTGAAGCAACCATGCAACTCTTCCAATGGGTGAATCATGGCCCTAGGAGGGTTTACGCAGAAGCAAGCCCCATTGCCAGCAACTGAGCTTACTCCCAGGTAAAGGATCGCGCTTTAGTTCTTCGCATGAAAATCAGTGGGTTAACAGGGATATCTACACTGCTTCTCCAAAACTAGGTCTTAGGTTTAATGCTAATAATTGAGCCCAGCGGCCCAGGCCAGCCTAGATGTGGGGGTGGGGGAGGGGCTCTGTTTGTGCGTGCCCACAGAGAGGGCTCTGAGTGCGACCTCTGGCACCCGTGCCATAGGTTCGCCACCACTGCTCTACATGCTGTTATCAATCCTGGAGCAGTAACCACACATTTATTTTCCAAGCATGACTTTTGTTACATAAAAACACAGGGAATTCAGTTTCAATATTGGCAACGCAAAAGAAAACGTCATCAAACGCTTTACCTGCCCCTGAGAGTCAAAGAATTTGCTGATGATGCCCTTTAACTTGTTGAAGAGCATTGGGTAAAGAGCCGGGCTCAACTCCAAGCCCATCAGATCTTTGATGTTGGTGCGTATCTGCAGGCCGACTTTCTCATGGGTGCAGACCATCAGGGATAACAGGCGATCCATGAATTTGCTCACAGGAGTCTCTGTGTTGCCTTCGGTGGACATCATGGATATCATGGAACCTTTGCGCTCACTCACAGGGCCCATGGGGGGGCTGTAGGTGGCAAACCCTGCACTGCCGCGATGCTGCAAGCACACGCCTCCGAGCGCGCACAGGAAACCCGTCATGTTGATCCACTCCTGCAGCGAATCTGTGTCAGAAAGATCTATGGACCCTCCGCCGCTGACATGGGACATGCGCCTCTTGACTATGGTCTTGTGGAGGCTTTCAGTAACCTGGAAGGAGTTCAATACGGGGGGAAAGGAAAATAAAAAGATGCAGAGTCCGTCATGTTCATATGTCTTTTCTCATTTGATCTAGAGGCACAAGGCGCTTCACACAAATTCGTCTGAAGGAGAGCCCTGCGGGGGGCAGGTTACTGGAAGCCCTCAGGTTTTGCAGGTAGAAACAGAAGGCAAATCAGACTTGGCCTGAGCCTTTTCCAGAGGGGTTTTCTTCCCCAAAAAACATTCTGAACACAATTTTCTCTGGGCCATCATCCCACCCCATGAGAGCCACAAAGATTTTACTCTCTGATTGGTTACTTGGCAATTTTATTCCATTTGGGATAACGGAAAGGGAAAGCAGCCCCTGGCCTTACACATTTCCATGAGCCAGAAAGATGCTCTCACACAGCCCCTCAACACACTCCAGGATAGAGCCTGTGATCTCTGCCCGAATCAGCTGGAATCAATCAGACATATTTTATCTGATCCCCGAAATACAAAAGAGTTAGAAGCCCTCTGTTTTGCAGTGTATCCGCTGACAAATCTGGGTCCCAGTACAAGGGCCTTACCTGCCCATCTTCCATTTTAGTCTTTGGATAGTTGAGGATATGTTTTGTGGCCGTCTCCCATTTTAAAAAGGTATCTTCCCAAGCCTAGAATGGAATGGAAAGAAAATGTGGATCTATGAGTCTTCCGAAAGAACCCAGAGGGTTGACACTTAATGGAAAACTACAGTGCCCCGGAAGAATCAATATGTGCATACAAACCCCCCCAAAAAGTTGTACCTCGGTGTTCCCTGGCGTTGGATGCTCAATTCGTCTTAACAATGCCATTGCTCGTTTTTGGAGAGCTGCTCGCCCTAAGGGTGGGGTGGGGGTGGGGGTCAAAAAAGGGTTTCAATTAAAAAGGTTATTTTATGCATGGTCAATATTTCCTTTGCGAAGGAAGAGCTGCAGTCACAACGAATGGCACCAGAGATAATTAAAACACATCTTTTAAAGCATTTGCACGCAATTCTTTGGTTCCTAGCTCAGCTGATGGTCATATACCTGGCAAGGAGCTGTCAGAGTTTAATCCTCACAGCCCCACCTCTCCATTTTTTAAAGCACCTTATAAAGTGAGCCCATAGGTTGAATTATGATGAAAAAATAGACAAAAGGGTAAACACTAGACGGAGCCGCTGACAGTATAGCTATGCATGGAATCAGAAACTTAAAATGCACACAACTGCGTGAGTTGTGACTGACAACACTTTAGGCTGCTTTTATCTCCCTATGCTTGTTTCAAAAACATACTTTATAAATCTGAAACTAGCTAAAATTGAAATCAATGAAGCAACAGTTTTTTAAAAAAAATAAAGAATAGTCTTGGAAGCAATATAAAAAATACCCAATTGTCCTGATTATCATTTATCACTATATATACACAACTTCATAGCTGTTTGGAGTTTATAATGATCCCGTGGCCAACTCTTGGAAAGCTGCACAGACCCTTTGTTCAAGCAGGGGCTCCTCCTATTCAAAACTACAAAAATAAAATTGCTTGTTTTAAATTACTTCAGGGGTAAAACATCTTGCTGTTAAGCACTGCATCAAAATAATGACTTCCACTCTGCTGCTAAGTGAGTTCTTACTCAAGTGAGTTCAGGGGACATTTAGACCCTGATACCCTGGGTGTAACAAGTTCCCCTTTGCTTCACCCCAATGTCCTTTCAGGGAGACCTGCAACATACAGACACCAAGATTGGAGAGGAGGCTTGGAATCGCATGAAACAATTCAGAACAAACATAGACAACTGCATTTCCGAAGGAACAATTGAAATATTTTTCACACCCCATGGGTAAGTTTGGATCCTTTGTGCAATGAAATCAATGTCAATTGCTTGAACGCCAATTGTGTTAACTTTAAAGCAAAACTCTTCAACAGTACAATCCTCAACAGAGCTAGCCTTTCTAAGGACACTGGTTTCAATGGTTTTAGAGGGGCGAGACTCTGCTGAGGACTGCAGTGTAAACCAGAGTCCCAGTAAAAGAGTACTTCTTACCTGTTGACATCATGTTGCTCACAGATGCAAATTCCATAAAGGTGTTGTAGTTGGGCAAGAAGTTGTGTACAGAGACCTCATCTACTCCACACCTGATGTCTGCTTCCTCACAAAGATGCCGGAAACAGGACATGGCCACCAGAACTGCTTCGGTGTCTGGGCTCCAGAGAGACATGTACATGGCAACCTCCAGCTTCGTCTGGGCTTGGCGACAGATGGGCATCCCAGCGCAGCCCACGGTGCTTTCCTTGGAAAATAAGACAAGGGGAAGTTAGAAACCACAGTGCACAGGCAGCAGGAAGCATTCTACAGAAATGATGCTAAGATGAACTGGGTGCTACGTTGGTAACACCGTCAGGAGACCACCAATGAGGACATCTCTGTCCCTTTAAATGTTCACACGCCATGGCCAAATCGTGCATGGTCCCTGGGACCTGTCCAGAGTTCACGTACTTTTACCTGCACCAGTTGTTCCCCCCTGACTTTCTGGTTGTAATTTTGGCCCAGGGCACACTGGTCTGAGAGGGAGCAGAGGGAGAAGCATTCAGTTGCATCCGGGAACTCTTCCACCCCCCACCCCCACCCCCCAACCCCGGATTTCAAGCCTTTCCTCATGCCTGAAGGTAGCTTACAGTTCCAACAACATAAAAGTGGAACGGCATTGACTCCGCCCTCCACCAGAAAAGGCCTGTAGCTTAAACCTCACAAAAACTCCCACAAATACAATGACCATTCAGTGCTTCTAAAGATGGTGCCCCCCCTCACTTCTCCAAGCAGCCCATTCCACAAGGTGGGAGCTGCCACAGAAAAGCAACAGTCTCTAATAGACAGCAAACAAGTCACCTTAAGCAAGAGAACAACTAGACAAGAAGGCTGTCCCTGGAGCAGTTATGGTATCATCATTTGACTTTTTAAAAAAAAATTGGCATTTTTTTCTCAGGCAAAAATACAAAGAAATAAGAGTTAGTGGGGTGCTGTGTGGTTTCCGGGCTGTATGGCCGTGTTCTAGCAGAATTCTCTCCTGACGTTTCGCCTGCATCTGTGGCTGGCATCTTCAGAGGATCTGATGGTAGGAATGTAAAGCAAGTGGAGTATATATACTGTGAGGTGAAAAGGTGAGGCCATCTGAATAGAGTAGCCTGGCATGTGAGTCACAGAGAAGTCTGCAGCATGGGAGTAACAATGAAGCTAGCAAGGTCAATACTTCTATTCAGATCCATTCACCTATTGACCTTGCTATCTTCATTGTTACTCCCATTCTACAGACTTCTCTGTGACTCACATGCCAGGCTACTCTATTCAGATGGCCTCACCTTTTCACCTCACAGTATATATACTCCACTTGCTTTCCATTCCTACCATCAGATCCTCTGAAGATGCCAGCCACAGATGCAGGCGAAGCGTCAGGAGAGAATGCTGCTAGAACACGGCCATACAGCCCGGAAACCACACAGCACCCCAGTGATTCCGGCCGTGAAAGCCTTCGACAATACAATAAGAGTTCGGCCCCTGTGGATGCTACGGAGTTGAAAACTTTGCACTGCTGTTTAATGTGCTGGACAGTGTAATTAATTAATTTGCTTACTTAACCTAAAAGCCCATTTTCTCACTGAGAAAAAAGTAAATTACAAAAAAACAATACGATAAGAACACCGTAACACAACATACTGCAGTAAAATGGTCTACATGTTTTCACAGATATTCGAAGCATAACCACCTTCCACTTGACTAAAGTGCCCTTCCAAACAGTGCCATTTCACAGGTGCAAACGGAAACCAGGCCCAGGCCACAACAAGGTTTCAGTTGCCCCTAAATGCCTCACGAAAAGGTCAGGCCTGCCAGTTACCCACGGTGTTGCCAGGGCTTGTTTGGTTGACCTGCAATTCCAAAATCAAATTCTATCTCCCATCACAGCAGTAAACATCAGGTACCGATTTCGACAGGGGAAGAGGGCTGCTCTGCCGAGCACGACTGGGCAGAAAGGGCCTCCTGCAGAACCCTCAGAACCTGTTTCAGGCTCCGGCCCACACTGTGGTCTCCAGAACCAGTTCATTTTTCAAGGGCTGGGTCTCACGAAAGGGGGCTGAACTGTGTCTGGGAAGTACCACTTCCAAGTGCAGACGGGGGGCTTTCATAAAGGAATGCTCCCCTCTCCCCTCCCAAGAAGTCCCTCCAGCAGTGGGAGCAGCAGTGGCATAGTGGTAATGAGCAGGTGTACTCTAATCTGGAAGAACCGGGTTCGATTCCCCGCTCTGCCACTCGAGCTGTGGAGGCTTATCTGGGGAATTCAGATTAGATGGTGCACTCCCACACACGCCAGTTGGGTAACTTTGGGCTAGTCACAGTTCTTCTGAGCTCTCTCTCAGCTCCACCACCTCACAAGGTGTTTGTTGTGAGGGGGGGAAGGGAAGATTGTAAGCCCTTTTGAGTTTCCTTACAGGAGAGAAAGGGGGGGACATAAATCCAACTCTTCTTCTTCACATGCAAACCAAGGCCCCTTCCGCACATGCAGAATAATGCATTTTCAAACCACTTTCACAACTGTTTGCAAGTGGATTTTGCTATTCTGCACAGCTTCAAAGAGCATTGAAAGCAGTTTGAAAGTGCATTATTCTGCATGTGCGGAATGAGCCCTAGGGATCAGGAGTCTACCTTATGCACAGAGATTTTTTTCAGAGCATTCCAGCCCCCACTGCTACCCCCTGATGTGGCATAACCCGGCCAAAGACTGCCCATCTCAGTGATAACAAGGCAACAATGCTTCTGCCAAGGGCCTGCCCTGTGCTGAGGACAGCAAACCTTCCTGCAAGCCTTCTACATACCAGACAAAAACTGCCCTTGCTCTTCCGGAGTGTACCACCTGGGGTACAACGCATCAACTCTTCATGGTCCAGAGAAATCTGGTTTACTCCACCCCCAGTGACATCACAGCCCACACCATAGGGGAACAGAAAGTGACAGGAACTCCTATCTGATTGCTAGAGAAAGGGAAGAAAAAAATAACGATTAAAAAATTGCCTACATTCTATAGGGAGGATTAAAAGGAACTGTAAAACGGGTAGGAAGCAACATTTCATCAAAGGGTCTTGAAGCCAGGACCTCTTTGGGCCCCCCAAGTGGTTTGAATCTTGGAGCAGGACACATGAGGCTCAAATGAGGAGAAGATTTTGAAAATAGAATGCTGGACGCCACTCATATTTTTATTAGTATTTATTGCATATTTATTAGAGTTAGTTTTCATTGTTCTTATCACTGCTTTTAAATGTTTTAGTTATCTTATATTGTATTATATCTATATGCTGTACACCGCCCGGAGCCATTCGGGGATAGGGCAGTATAAAAGCCAAAGAAAGAAAGAAAGAAAGAAAGAAAGAAAGAAAGAAAGAAAGAAAGAAAGAAAGAAAGAAAGAAAGAAAGAAAGAAAGAAAGGAAGGGAAGGGAAGGGAAGGGAAGGAAGGAAGGAAGGAAGGAAGGAAGGAAGGAAGGAAGGAAGGAAGGAAGGAAGGAAGGAAGGAAGGAAGGAAGGAAGGAAGGAAGGAAGGAAGGAAGGAAGGAAGGAAGGAAGGAAGGAAGGAAGGAAGGAAGGAAGGAAGAAAGAAAGGAAGGAAGAAAGAAAGAAAGAAAGAAAGAAAGAAAGAAAGAAAGAAAGAAAGAAAGAAATGTCAGTTTTGCTAGTAGTGGAAAAGCAGCCACCTTTTGAGACTGAGCAGGAGAGTCTAGGAAGCCCACATCAAAAACAGACTTGGGGAAGAAATCCATTCCCAGAGCTGGTCCCCATCACCACTGGCAAACAGAACAGAGGAGCCTGGACACCCCCCCCTCCCGCCCCGTGCTCAGCACCATCTGAGGCTTTGCTCTGAAGGTCCCCTGGGCCAGCGCTGGCAACAGGCCACCTGGCCTTCAGCCATTTTGACCACACCTGTGGGAATTCTTCACTCGTGCAATTTGCCCCACTTGAAGCCCACCTGTTCCCAAGTCCTCTGTGCCTGTATTAAACTAACCTTTTGTTCCCTTTTATTAATTTGTTCTTTGGAATTTCTATACTGTTATTAAGACAAATTTGGTTATAACTAGAGCAACTGTGCCCCCCTCCCTCTTCCCTCCAGCACAAACATCAGGATGGTCTTGCCTCTGCCCAACCCAACCATCCCACACCCCTGGAGACTTATAAAACTGCATAGAAGGGAAAGATCAGAAACACAACCAATCAGATCTGGCTCACTCCAACCAGAGGGGCAGACTGGGCCAGGGACAGCTGGAGGAAGAGCAGCTATTGAGGGAAAGGGCTAGGTGGTTTCCTACCCAGAACCCAAATGGTCCTTCTTATTCCTCAAAGAATCTGCCCCCTAGTGGATGGAAGGTGCCCATGTGTAAACAACCAGGATTCAACAAGCAGAAAGACCAACAGTTAACTTAGGGCCGTGGTGGCGAACCTTTGGCACTCCAGATGTTAGGGTTACAGCGGGAACGGAGAAATGAAACTTAGCCCAGACAAAAGAAGTGAAACTTAGCCCTGACATCCCGCTCCCCTTAAGGCCCTCTCCCGCCCGGTTTGTCTGGGTACGCCCGGTGAAAGGCCCCAGAGTGAGGTACTTACCCAGGATAGAAGCGATGTTGCACCGACACCCATTCAAGAAAATTGTACCCAGAGGTCCTTCCACTCCTGCACCACAGATATTGCAAAGTTCCCCTATGTATGCTAGAGTCCACGATAGCGGCGATTTCCTGGTGTATCTCCCCATTGACTATGTATACTTCGGGTGGAGGGGCGTCCAGGTGCCAAGCGTCACTGGAGGCCGCTTTCTTTAGGAGGCTGATGCGGAACACCGGGTGGATACGGGCGAGGGTTTTGGGGAGCTCGAGTTCAACTGTGACCGGGTTGATCACCTGAGAGATGCGGAAAGGTCCGATAAACTGTGCTTCCAGCTTGCGCGTCCCCGGCAGGCCCCGCAAGTTCTTGGTGAAGAGGTACGCCCTGTCCCCCACCTGATAATCCACTGGCTGGCGTTTGCGGTCCACGAACCACTTGTAGTCCGATTTGGCCTTGTCTAGGGATTCAAGGGCGGTGCTCCACGTAGCTTGCAGAGAGGCGATCCACTCACCCAGGTCCAGCGGTGCGTCCAGTAGCAGGGGAAATGGGTCATTGTCACGCCCATAGATCACCTTGAATGGGCTTTGGCCCATACTCGCATGTACGACGTTGTTGTGCGCGTACTCGGCAAACGGGAGGAGGGTTGCCCAATCGTCATTGAGTTGGTTGACGTAACAACGGAGGTACTGCTCGAGGATGCCGTTGAACCATTCGGTCTGGCCATCTGTTGCTGCGTGGTAGGCAGAAGAGAGGCCCAACCCCCAACAGTCCCATGAACGCCCTCCAAAAGCGGGAAACAAATTGGGGACCCCTGTCGGAAATGATTTTGCGGGGGGCCCCCAACAAGGAGCCATCTGCTTGAATAGGATTGGGTGTTTTAGTTCAATGAGTTTGAGGCCAAGTGCCTCCATGAGGTCGGGGTGAATTAAACACCTTGAGCAACCGGAGTCAATGAGGACCTCGGAGCGGGTGGAGGAGGGGGACCCAGGGATGGAGAGGGTGACCGAGACAACCACCGGCTTAGTGGAGAGGGCGCTCACCCGGAATTTGGCACTTGTAGGAGTGACCTGGCACTCGGAGCTCCTCACGCCAGGTCGAAGTTGTTTCCCACCGGCTCAATGCAGTCCCGGGTCTCCAACTCATTGGAATCGCTCAAATACTCCTCAGAACCAGCTTGGGCAGATGCCACCTGGACAGTGATAGTTCACGAACGGGGGAAATCTTTAGAAGGTTTTGCAGGGGTTCCCGAGCGCTGGCGAGCGGCGTCACCTGGGGATGCTGCTTGAGTGCGTCGTCCCAGGCACATTGTGATGCGAACGGGGGAAATCTTTAGAAGGTTTTGCAGGGGTTCCCGAGCGCTGGCGAGCGGCGTCACCTGGGGATGCTGCTTGAGTGCGTCGTCCCGGGCACATTGTGACGAGGTGGCCTTCACCCCCACAGTGGAGGCAGAGGCCCAAACGACGACGATGGGTGCGGGTGGCGTCCGAAGGTCCCTGACATGAAGTCCCCATGTCGGGCGCAGGTGGGCGATTCAGAGGGCGCTGAGCGCGATTCCAACGTTGTTCCGATTGCTCCACTTGCCGGATCCGCAGCTCTGCATCCCCTGCTCTCCGGATCCATTCCATCAGAGTCCCAGGGTCTCCGTGGATTAGGCTCCATTGCAATACTTTGGGGTGGAGAGCATCCTTGAAAAGTTGCCCTGGAACCATCTCGGGCCACCCCCGCAGGCAGCTAGCTAGCCTGCAGAACTCCACAGCAAAGTCACTGACTGAGCGGTTTCCCTGCCGTAGTCGTTGGAGTGAAGCCCGGGCCTTGTCCTCGGCTAATGGGTCCTCGAATCTCCATCGCAGGGCCAGCAGGAACTGCTCCAGGTCGTAGATCTCCGGGGCATCCTCTTCTACTAGGCCAACCAGCCAGTTCGCAGCTTCCCCACGGAGCCAGGTGCCCACCTCAAAAACCTGCTCGCGGTCAAAACAAAAGTCGCCCCCATGTACTTCCATGCAGGATCCCACTTGGATTAGGAAGAAAGCTAAGTTGTCTGGGTTCCTGTCAAAGTCCACCTTGAACCCTCTGCTTAGGCCCTTTTGCAAGCTCGGCCCCGGGGGGTGACTCGGTGGGCCACGGCCCGGTGTCAGGTCAGACAGTTGCCATTGTGGGGAGCATACACCAGCCCCCCAGTCCCCTTCTGCCTGCTGGACGTACCTCCCGCTGCCGCGGATGGGACTGTTGCGTCTCGGCGCTCAGCCATTAAGAACTCCACTTGGGCCTGCAGCATTGCGAAGTCCACTTTCAGCTAGTCCTATTCTCGGGTTACTTCCTCAGTCCGTCGCCGCAGTGCCTCGTAGTCGCGGTGTCAGTCGTCCAGTTTTGGGAGCGACCTCCCCTCCGCCACAGGGGAGTCCCTTGCCAGAGAAGTCATTCGGGTGCGCGGCGAAACCATGTCATCTCGAAGGGTCCCGACTTCCATCCAGGATGCACGTCGTGGCAGGTGTTCTCCCACCCACTCTGGCGTGGGGTGCCGTGCTGGTATTCCTCTGCCCCCTGGGGAGAACCCCAGGTAGCGAAAGTGTTCTCCTGGCTCAGCCATTCTCGATCGAGGGTCTGGGCGCACGGTAGAACGTTTGAGAGGAGTTTCAGCACAATGTAAGGCTGAACACACTCAAACGAAGTCAGCTCTGTGAAACAGGAATAACTTTATTGATATATGTCGCCCTAGCTACAGCGTGCTGGAACTGAGGGTTCTTGCCCTCAGTTCCGTATATATAAGGTGTGTGGGTGGGCGGTTCCCTGTTACAGCGGGAACGGAGAAATGAATCTTACAGGGGACCCGGAGAAGTGAAACTTAGCCCTGACAGCCTAGAACCCAAGATTGTCCTTCAGATATGTTCCTATATGCCCACTGCAATCCTCAACAAGGTCCTATTTTTGTTTTAGTATCATGTTTTAAGTGATAAAGGACAGAAGCCAAACAGATGCCAAACAGATGCACTGTTCAGTGAATTCTTTGCGGTTACAAAACCTAACATGGTTTACATCCTAGTAAGTCTGCGTATCGCTGTTTATTACAGCATTTATTAAAGTATCTTTGCACTGTTATGCATTAACTTCATTCTTTAAAAATATGGGACTGTTATTTGACAGCTCGGTAATCAACTAGGGCAGAAGGAGAAGAGAACTAACTGGTCATATGCTGAACCTTACAGCAAACGTGGGCCCCGTGCGTGTAGAGCAGCATACAAGTTTGATGAAATAAATAAACAAATTGAGAAAACTTACCAAATGCAACACAAAAACCAAAGTGGCATTGGAGAGAAAAAAAAGGGGCACATTTTTACCTTAGACTTGCAGGTAAAGAGATCAGAGCAGGGTTGGGGAAGCTCAGCAAAATAGGGATACTTGACTATCTGATAAATGGCGCAACGGGCAGGCAGGCAGGCAGGCTGGCAATCAGTGTAAGAAACGAGGCTCTCCACTGCTCATCTGGGGGTTTGCTTAGACGAGGCTCTAAAAGGACATGGCCTCCTTGTTGCAGGGATGTGGGCGCCTCTGGCCTGCTTGCTGGGTTCTGCCCCAAGTCCACACAACGGACATAACTGCTTAGGATCCACAGGCACATAGTGGATGAGAACAGCACTGTCATTTCCTCAATTTTGCACCAGCTTAACCAACCCCATGTCTTGTGAGGTCCATGCCTGTCAGTGCTTAGATGTCTTGCTGTGTGGGGATTGCAAATGTGTCCTGTAAATGCTTTCCGGTGTCTCTCTCCCCTCCCTGGCAATTCCCTGGCGCCAGCACTCCTGCAGGAAGGTGCAAACGTTCCCAGGTTTCTTGAAGCTCTGTAGTGCAAATGTTATACTCTCTGTGAACCCCATTTGGTGGGAATCAAATGGGGGGGGGGGATTGAAGGATATAATCGCTGGATCTAAGCGGGAGAGCTTAGATTCAGCTTTCTCTGCTACTCTACGCGTTGTAGAAATAAACTGCTTTAGGACTTTCCTACGGTCTCTGTTATTTCCACGTTCGAGAGCCTGACATTAAGCCCTGCACAAATGCTGAATTCACTACGTGGAGACCTGTGGGTCCAGGGTACAACCACCACCCTCTCATGGGTGGGACGGCAGCCACAATCACACTCTTGCATAATTAAACCACATCCAAAGTGGCCCCTGGAGAAGTAATGGAACCATCCGAATCCATGAAACAACCGGGTGGAGGGGGGAAGGCTGATGAGAGAGGGTTGACCTTTCCCAGGCACCAGAGGAGACATGGTTGCCAACTCAGAGAAAACTTGAAGGCACCTTCGATTTCATCTCCTTCACTTAGCGGAAACATCAACAAATAACTGCAGCTAGTCAAATTTCATCCTGATTGAGACTCATCCATTATGACAAGAGAAGGACGGAGGGATGAATTTAAAGCATTCACTCACCTTGTTCTTCAGAAGAAATTTGTTCCTGCAGATCAGGATCTCTCGCAACCATTTGAGAATTTCCGTGCTGCTGAGAATCTGGTTGGTTGTGAGCCTCTTGCAAATACAAAACAGCATTTGTGAACTGCAGCAACACAAGATTAGAAATAGATTGTCAACATCTCAGCATCCCAAGCATCTACAGGAACATCCAATTACAAAAACAGAGAGTGTGTTTCAGAGCCAGGGTGGCAGATGTGCAAATGCTCCAGTCCCACAGGGGACCAACCCTGTCTGATATGCTCAGTATTCCAATTGAGGGAAACCGTATTCATGAGCTAAACAGTTTGCAGGCATCTGAAAGATAGAGGTGGAAGTCAGCACTGCAGAACGTAACAAGTGATTTCACTCATCAGTTTGGTGTCTAAGATGCTCTCGGTCTCAAATCGTTCTACTGCAGACCAATCCTTGGAAAATATATTTGTTCACTGAGTCCTGAAAATGAGCACACGCTTAGGGTTTCAAGTAAAGAGGGTCCCATAGAGTGTTTTTTTCTCCTCATCTCTGCTAAGTATTGAAGCAGATTTGTTAACGTCAGATTAATTTTGAGGACATGATCAAAGACTTTGCAATTACATGCAAGAGAAAACCTTTTGCAGTATAAAGTTATAAACAACCAACATTAAACATTATTTTTCATCTCTGATTTGTGTAAATTAAAACGCTGTGTGTCTTCGAGGCTACAGTATAGGGAGGTACCATATTTTTTTCAGTGCTCAGGGCCCCTAAAGATCTTAATCCAGTCCTGTGTTTACTTCATCTAGACCTACCTTTCTCCCCGATGGAGATCCAACACTGCTTACAGTGTTCTCCTTTCCTCCATTATATCCTCACAACAACCCAATGAAGTAGGTTAGGCTGAGAGTGTGTAACTGGTTTACGGTTACCCAGCAAGCTTCCGTGGCAGAGTAGGGGTGGAACAGGGATCTCCCATATTCTAGGGTCAACTCTCTAACTACTATGCAACACTGGCATCTATATGTCAATGGCAACTGTGCAGGGCAAAACTTTTTCGATGGTGGCACCCAAATGGCGAGACTCTCTCAATGCAGGGCTTGTCTGGGTCCCTCAGTGCTTGACTTTAGGCAACCTGCTTTAGTCAGAAACCTCCCGCTCTCTCATTTCTTCAAGTCGCTCTCATTTTCTTTGCTTTTTCCACTTTCAAGTTGGTTTGTGTGCTTTCTACCATTCAGACACCCTTGGATCCTGATGCATGAAAAGGCAGATTGCATGTGATTTTAGAACACTTACCCATGTGGAGGCAGACAATGGCAAACCACCTCCAACGTCTCTTGCCTTGAATATTCCAAGGGGTTGCCATAAATCAGCTGGGACATAATGGCCTTTTCCACCACACCTTCTATTTATTGACAGTGCTAACAACTAATACCTTTGCTGGCTATTTGTGAAGTCAACTAAGGAAGCTACCTGGGTACTTGCAAGAACAACGGTTTGGCAGCTGCAGATGTGGGGGTCAACTAACAGCACAGCCTCAGCTGGAAAACACATCCTATCCACTGCCCAGTCCATGCATCGGAAGTGGTTTACAGAAGAGATGGCAAACCATCTTGCCTTTGCTTCACCCTCTCCAAATACTATGAGTTATGGCAGATTTTCACCAGAAGCAGTTTGGATTTGCTGAGCACTGTAGATACTTCACTATGTAATCCAACTGTTTACCCAGTTCCTAACTGCAGCCTTAAGAAGATGCTTGATTTCAGTGGATTTGGAAGGGCAAAACTCCACCAAGGACTAGACTATGTCACTCACGTTACACTAACAGCTCACTGGACTGGGCCGCCTCAAACCTCCACTTCAACTCTCCCTCACTGGGGTATTTTCAAAGCAAGGGAATTCCTCTGACTTGTTTACCAAAGAATTCAATTCAATCCTGCGCCGGAGCCAAGATAAACGTATACCTTTCAGCCATGTCACAAGTGCAGGAAAGCCAGTGTTGCCAAGCCAAGAATGAATGCTCACCTAATCTCCCAAAATGTCTCTATAGGTGCATCTGGATTCCACAGGTCAATGCTGTCTAACTGATGAAGCACAAGCAACGCCTGGACATACAAATGGAGAAATTTCTTCATTAAAAAATGTGGCAGCACAGTATTTTTGGAGACACAGCTACAGAATTAACCAAACCTTTTGGCAATGGAAAAGGAAGATCCCTAAATTGTGTATTCAAGGTTGATGGAATAAAACTGGGCATGCCAAGCTGCTAAACAGGAGAGGGGGGCGCCGCAAGCAACAGACGGGTTCTGGCCAGTTGGACGACAGATTGCAGAGTTCTTGCCTGTTCAAAGAATAACATGAATGTGGACTGGCAGGCAGGCTGTATGATGTGTACTGAGATATTCCTAACTCCACTTTTGTTCTCAATGGGGAACCAAAGCCAGTCCCCTCTTTCGTTTATCTTTAGAACTACCCTGCACAGCAGAGGTTCAGCTGGTTGAGAAACAGGAAGCAAAGAGTGGGTGTAAATGGGAAATTCTCACAATGGAGAGATGTCGGGAGTGGTGTCCCCCAAGGATCTGTTTTGGGACCAGTGCTCTTTAACCTATTCATAAATGACCTGGAAGTAGGGGTGGGTAGCGTGGTGGCCAAGTTTGCAGATGATACCAAATTATGCAGTGTGGTGAGAACCGCAAAGGATTGCGAAGAGCTCCAAGCGGACCTTGATAAATTAGGTGAGTAGGCTAAGAAATGGCAAATGCAGTTCAATGCAGCAAAATGTAAAGTGTTGCACATAGGGGCAAAAAATCCAAACTTCACATACACGCTACAGGGGTCAGTGCTATCAGTCACAGACCAGGAAAGGGATTTGGGCGTCTTAGTTGATAGTTCCATGGGAATGTCAATGCATGGCAGCTGTGAAAAAGGCAAACTCTATGCTGGGGATCATTAGGGAAGGAGTTGATAATAAAACTGCAAGGATTGTCATGCCCTTATATAAAGCAGTGGTGCGACCACACTTGGAGTACTGTGTCCAGTTCTGGTCACCACATCTCAAAAAGGATATCAAAGAGATAGAAAAAGTGCAGATAAGGACAACGAGGATGATTGAGGGACTGGAGCACCTTCCTTATGAGGAGAGGCTGCAGCGTTTGGGACTCTTTAGTTTGGAGAGGAGACGTCTGAGGGGGGGGATAGGATTGAAGTCCGTAAATTATGCATGGGGTAGAAAATGTTGACAGAGAGAAATTTTTCTCTCTTTTTCACAATACTAGAACCAGGGGGCATCCATTGAAAATGCTGGGAGAAGAATTAGGACTAATAAAAGGAAACACTTCTTCACGCAACGTGTGATTGGTGTTTGGAATATGCTGCCACAGGAGGTGGTGATGGCCACTCACCTGGATAGCTTTAAAAGGGGCTTGGACAGATTTATGGAGGAGAAGTCGATTTATGCTACCAATCTTGATCCTCTTTGATCTGAGATTGCAAATGCCTTAACAGTCCAGGTGCTCGGGAGCAGCAGCAGCAGCAGAAAGCCATTGCTTTCACATCCTGCATGTGAGCTCCCAAAGGCACCTGGTGGGCCACTGCGAGTAGCAGAGAGCTGGACTAGATGGACTCTGGTCTGATCCAGCTGGCTTGTTCTTATGTTCTTATGTTCTTATGAAATCTTGAAGAAGCTGACAAAAAATTCAGCACAATGGAAAGACTTCAGGAACACATTCAGATGGCTGGTTCTCTGTCTACAGACAGTGAAG
This sequence comes from Sphaerodactylus townsendi, assembly GCF_021028975.2. Taxonomy (NCBI): domain Eukaryota; kingdom Metazoa; phylum Chordata; class Lepidosauria; order Squamata; family Sphaerodactylidae; genus Sphaerodactylus; species Sphaerodactylus townsendi. Next base: position 2,268,475 of record NC_059440.1, on the reverse strand, counting down.
ACATGATACACACATAATGGCAGTTTGCAGGTAAACAGGCAGGATTGCTGGATAATGGCATACAGTGATCTTAGTAGACACTTCCCCTTTTGTGGCAGACCACAACAGGCTGGGTACAGAATCAGAGAATCACCCTTGCAAACCAGGAGTCAAACCAGGAACAAACCAGAGTTTGGAATCCTGGTTCACAGGGAAATGACCAACCTCATTGCACCAGATCAAACAGTCTGATGGAATAATATGGTTTGCAACGAAAGAACAAATACTCAATCATCCAACCATGTGTGAGTGAAGCAAAGAAGGGGGAAAGAAGTTTTCGTAAGACTGTGCAGCCCACCGTTTACTCTTATTATAGCAGCAAACCCCAGTTGGCCATTAAGCCTGGACCAGATGGCATTGATGGATCAGCAGGCACACATTCACAAGGCAGCTCCCTACCTCCATGGCTTCTTGTGCGATTTCAGGCATGCTGGACTGCGGCACCAGCTGCACCAGCCCTGTGATCAGCTCCGCCGTGCTGCCCTGCGTCTCTGGGCCCTGCTTCCTTGGGTTCTGCAGAGGAAGGTGAAGAGTGGCAGAGTTGTCTTTGCAGGCCTGGCTCCAGCAACAGTCCAGTTATAAAGGCACAGCTCCAGGTCACGTTCCAAAGAGGTGGTTTAAAAACAGCCATGACCACACCCAGTAGGCTATTTGGCCTCTTCTCCCCACCCCCCTTTACTTAAAAGAAGGTTTGGCATTAAAAGAATCAGTTTCAGGCTCATAAGCATCCCTCTTTTGCAGCAAACTCTGCAGAGTAACTCACAGTAACTCTGAACAACAACTGGAAACCATGATCTTCCAATCATGTTTTCCAATTCTGCATTGGAGGGCAAGCACAAAGGACAGTGTGCTGCTTTGATAAAACAGCAATTCTGGTGGAATGTGAAACAGGAAGGGAGGGGAAGAACTACAGCAGCCATGGGGGCGGGGGGGTGGTGGAGTAGAAGACAGAAGACTGTATACAGATTCAAGGCTCCAGACCCTGCACGGGCGTTGGTGGGTCCATCCTTGCTCTCGTTGGCCTGAGAGCGGTGTAGCCCTGGTAACTTGTGCAGCCACAGGTGAGGGCCTAGACGGCTGTCCCTATGGCAGGGCCTGCCAGGGTGGCCTGCCCTGCTGGTGCTCCAGCAGACCTCCTGGCCCTCCCCCGAAGGTCATATGCACCTATGGGCCAGCGGCCCGATCAGCGGCTGCCCTGGGTGGTGCCATGGTGGGATTCAGCCAATTAGCTACCAGTTTGGCAGAACTGGTGTGAACCGGCTGAATCCCACCTCTGCTTGTGTTCTTTGCTTCCCTTGCCATCTTCTTGGTCTCTCCCTGGCATGAGGCTCAAAGTTCAGGGAAGTGCCAGATGGCCACAGTCATGGCTGCTCTTCATCGTGCCAGGCAAGAGAGAGAAGGCCGAAGTGTTGCGAAGCCTCGCCTGGCCAGAAGCCCGTGTGCATCTGTCTTTCCTCTTTGCCTTCGTGCCCTCTCCTCATGTCAGCAGCTCAAACTGGACAGCGAGACTGCAGAGATGTCTTCGAAGCCCCCAGAGGAGAGAAAGCTGGCTCTAGAGAAACAGGACAGGAACCAACCTACTGCAGCCCATTCACTCTTTTCTCAAGTGGCTGCTGTGGTGGTTTTACCCTTTCTTCTCTGCAGCCGGCTTGCTATCCTCCTGCCAGCTGCCTGGATGCTGGGATAAGAGCACAGAGGCTGAGAGAAAGGTGGGGGGGGGGGGCTATGGGAGAAGAAGGGGTCCTCTGCTGCCTCCCATGGCTCACGGTTACCCAACCTCCAGTTCCTCCAGCAGCAGCTTTTTCAAGGCAGGAACCACCTGCCAGCCCCAAGTCTCACTGGGTAATGGTCTTGCCCACTTTCTCAAAATATAGAGTTGGGCATCTTTAGACAATGGAGTTCAGAAAAGCCATATGTGCCTCCCAAGCCACTGAGCAGGTACCACCGCCTTGAACTTTCCTGTGTGGATGGGTAGGGGCCAATGTACAAAACAACTAAATGTTCAACACATTGCTTCTCTTTGTAATTGCTTCAATGTACTGGATCTCATGTTCTCGTTTCTGAATTATCTGGTTCCTGGCTGGAAAGCCTCTGCATGTTTTCAGCTCAAAGATTATGGAAAAACCACCCAGATGTTCATGTCACACATGTTTCTTTAAAACAAAACAAGAAAGGAGTTCTTTTGCACTTACACAGAGCAAGAGTTTTGGATCAGCGTGGATCAGTTTCACCATCGATAACAACAAGACTTTGTAGTTTCTGGTTTCGACATCCGTGGGCTTCTCCTTAAACTTAAGACTTGTCATTTTCTCTTTAAAGGTAAGACTCTAAGGAAGAAAACACAGGACAGGTGAGATGAGCAAGGCAGTGCTTATTCCAAATAAACCACAAAGGAAGTCACTTGGGAGGTGAGGGTAGGCATGTACCACCATCTGCTTCATCTGCCCAATTTTCATAAACTTGATGGGCAAATTAGCGAAAATCATGGTTTTGGGGAAGAAATTTCATCTTAGGAAATGGTTAATAAATGGCCAAGTGAGGTCCTTTTCATACCTAGGATTAAACTTCCATCACACTCTCTCCTGGGTAGAGCAAAGAAACATCATAAAACAAAAAGTGACCATTAGTAAAAATGCCGTCATCCTTTTCTACTATACCAGGGGTAGGGAACCTGCAGCTCGAGAGCCACATGCGCCTCTTCTGCCCTTGCATTGCGGGCCATTGCTTTCACCTCCTGCCTCTGAGCTCCCAAAGGCACCTGGTGGGCCACTGCGAGTAGCAGAGAACTGGACTAGATGGACTCTGGTCTGATCCAGCAGGCTCTTTCTTATGTTCTTATGTTCTTATGTCCCTGTCCAATAGTCGGAACCCTCCCTTATCCAGACATATATGAGTCATTTTTGTTCCGCACTGTTCACATTTTCCAAAGAAAGCCCTCTGTGCCAATTCTTCAGCCTATCACTGACGATCACAGCCATGTGGCAGGGAGGCCAAGACCAGCCAAGAGGAAGAGGAAGAGAAAGAGGAGGAGGAGGAGGAGGAGTTTGGATTTATATCCTCCCTTTCTCTCCTGTAGGAGACTCAAAGGGGCTGACAATCTCCTTGCCCTTCCCCCCTCACAACAAACACCCTGTGAGGTAGGAGGGGCTGAGAGAGCTCCGAGAAGCTGTGACTAGCCCAAGGTCACCCAGCTGGCTGGTGTGGGAGTGTACAGGCTAATCTGAATTCCCCAGATAAGCCTCCACAGCTCAGGCGGCAGAGCAGGGAATCACTACAAATTAATGAAGATGTTAGTGCTGATAGCTAGATAAAACCTCCACAGTCAGAGGCAGTGCACCCACAACTCATCACTGCTGGGGGCAACAGGAGGGAACAGAAGTTTGTTCATGCTAAGTTTGGGGGCTTCCCAGAAGGGTTCTAATTGCCAGCTGTGGGCACTATGATCCTGGACAAACGGACCTTTGGCTCTCACATCTTTTAAGGAACATGTGTCCAAGTGTGCATGATTCCTCTCGTTTCTGCTCTGCTTCCACCCCTTCAGGATCATGGCAACTGTGCAAAACGCACTTGTGGCTACCCTTGTGTGGTCTCAAGGTCCAGGAGAAAGGGACTCATAACAGCCAGGAGCAGCATCTGAACACAGTCCTCTGTGGCTGGCTTCTCTCTTTGCCAGCCCAGAAGTCGGAGTGAGCCTCGTAGGGTGGATGGAGGACCAGCGCTGAAGTACCTCAACTTCTGCTTTTTGGCAGAAGCCCCCATTGCAAAGATCATGAACCTTTACTTCTTTCATTCATTCTACTTATGACTTTAATGGAATCAACTGCCTTTTCCTGACACAGAATGTCCCAATTCGTTCAGCTGCAGCTTCTGAAAGATCCCCTCTCTGAATAAAATTTCCTGTGTATAAAAACTAAAGTAGCACAGTGAAGTTCTAGTACAGTAGAACATAAGAACATAAGAACAAGCCAGCTGGATCAGACCAGAGTCCCTCTAGTCCAGCTCTCTGCTACTCGCAGTGGCCCACTAGATGCCTTCGGGAGCTCACGCGCAGGATGTGAAAGCAAGGGGCTTCTGCTGCTGCTGCTCCTGAGCACCTGGTCTGCTAAGGCACTTGCAATCTGAGATCAAAGAGGATCAAGATTGGTAGCCATAGATCGACTTCTCCTCCATAAATCTGTCCAAGCTCCCGAGCACCTGGACTGTTAAGGCATCTGCAATCTCAGATCAAAGAGGATCAAGATTGGTAGCATAAATCGACTTCTCCATAAATCTGTCCAAGCCCTTTTTAAAGCTATCCAGGTTAGTGGCCATCACCACCTCCTGTGGCAGCATATTCCAAACACCAATCACACGTTGCGTGAAGAAGTGTTTCCTTTTATTAGTTCTAATTCTTCCCCCCAGCATTTTCAATGGATGCCCCCTGGTTCTAGTCTTGTGAGAAAGAGAGAAAAATTTCTCTCTGTCGACATTTTCTACCCCATGCATTTTATAGACTTCAATCCTATCCCCCCTCAGACGTCTCCTCTCCAAACTAAAGAGTCCCAAACGCTGCAGCCTCTCCTCATAAGGAAGGTGCTCCAGTCCCTCAATCATCCTCGTTGCCCTTCTCTGCACTTTTTCTATCTCTTCGATATCCTTTTTGAGATGTGGCGACCAGAACTGAACACAGTACTCCAAGTGCGGTCGCACCACTGCTTTATATAAGGGCATGACAATCCTTGCAGTTTTATTATCAACTCCTTTCCTAATGATCCCCAGCATAGAGTTTGCCTTTTTCACAGCTGCCATGCACTGAGTTGACATTCCCATGGAACTATCAACTAAGACGCCCAAATCCCTTTCCTGGTCTGTGACTGATAGCACTGACCCCTGTAGCGTGCGTGTGAAGTTTGGATTTTTTGCCCCTATGTGCATCACTTTGCATTTTGCTACATTGAACTGCATTTGCCATTTCTTAGCCCACTCACCTAATTCATCAAGGTTCGCTTGGAGCTCTTTGCAATCCTTTGTGGTTCTCACCACCCTACATAATTTGGTATCATCTGCAAACTTGGCCACCACGCTCCCCACCCCTACTTCCAGGTCATTTGTGGACTCCACTGGACTCCCCTGTCTGACTCACTTGCATCCCCCAAAAGTCTTTGGAATGGCAGCAACGAAAGCCACAAGAAGTGAACAGTCAATCCCTGCCCTTTAGTAGGACAAGGGATAGTGTGGGAGCAGCAGCCAAGCTCCTTGTCATCTTGGTTCAGTGGCTGTTCCCGGAGAGACACAGCCACAGGGAAATTTGTACAACCTCTACCTTTAGGATGACAGTACGGACACCACAGACCCCCAACAGTAAAATTAAAACACTAAAAAAACCGAACTGCTGCTACCACTTGCAAACGAAGGCGTCTTCCTTACCGTCGTCATGCGTATTGGTGTGTGCACGCCAGAGCCCTGTAGAGCTTTGTGAAGGGTTTCACTGAACATGCTGCGGAGCTCCATGGAATGACAGTACACCGCATCGATCTTCGGCCACCAATCCAGGGCAGACTAGGGGGAGGGTAAGACACCAACAGGAAATCATAGTCAGAAAGGACTCCATCGACCATGGATGGCTATAAAAGGTTCACCTGGGTGACGCAGTTTTTCCATGCTTTATGAACTTACATTTGTGATTATTCGATGGAGCGAATTGACCAGTACATAGTGAAATGTGGAGGGAGAGTTCTGTGCCAGGCAAGTCTAGAAAACAGAAAGAAAGCAGGGGGTTTTTCCAGCAACTTTCCAATTCAAAAAAGAACATACGGTAACCACTGCGAGTGTCTTCAGACATGAAAACTGCAAGTAAAAAAGGAATTCAGCAGAGAAAACAGAATTCCTTATCCTGCAGGGGGCTGAATAACTGACCTGTCCCCCGCCCCGCCCCCCAAGACAGCCATTTTGGTTTCGAACCTACGACATCATGCCCCATGAGCTTCTCCCTGGCTGTTGCAGAGGCTGAACTCCCTCGCGGCACTTGGTTCCTCACCACACTTCTGCATAATAAGGAAGATTAATATATTTCAAGCAGCCATTATGCACACAGAAGCGCTAGAAGTGCAGGAAGAAAGTGCTGCGGGTGAAGAAGAAGAAGAAGAGGAAGAAGAGGAAGAAGAGGAAGAAGAGGAAGAGGAAGAAGAGGAAGAAGAGGAAGAAGAGGAAGAGGAAGAAGAAGAGGAGGAGGAGGAGGAGGAGGAGTTTGGATTTATATCCCTCCTTTCTCTCCTGCAGGAGACTCAAAGGGGCTGACAATCTCCTTGCCCTTCCCCCCTCACAACAAACACCCTGTGAGGTAGGTGGGGCTGAGAGAGCTCTGAAAAGCTGTGACTAGCCCAAGGTCACCCAGCTGGCGTGTGTGGGAGTGTACAGGCTAATCTGAATTCCCCAGATAAGCCTCCACAGCTCAGGTGGCAGAGCTGGGAATCAAACCCGGTTCCTCCAGATTAGATACACGAGCTCTTAACCTCCTATGCCACTGCTGCTCAAGACAGCCTCCACAGCAGCCACAGAGAAGCACAAGAAGAACAATATCATGGGATTCAAGCCACAGAGGGGAACCTGCCCAAAGTCATTCCAGGGAGCATCGTGTCTGTGTGAGGATTTGAACCCAAGACTCACATGTTCTTAGGTGTATCCCACACTGAAATAAGCAGACTATGGCTTTCATCACCCTTCTGACCTTTAATGAAGGCCAGCTGTGACCTAGAAAGACTGAATCCAAGCAGAGACAGCCAGACTCTTTTCAATGAGAGCAGGAGAAAGACTAGCTCTAGGAGGGAAGTGGAAATGTCTCCTATGACAGCTCTTTGGGCAAACCTTATTCCCGGGGGGGAGGGGGGGAGAGAGATCTTCCCAATGTCGGCACTGCTGGATGAAGAAGAAGAAGAAGAGTTTGGATTTATATCCCCCCTTTCTCTCCTGCAGGAGACTCAAAGGGGCTGACAATCTCCTTGCCCTTCCCCCCCTCCACAACAAACACCCTGTGAGGTAGGTGGGGCTGAGAGAGCTCTGAGAAGCTGTGACTAGCCCAAGGTCACCCAGCTGGCGTGTGTGGGAGTGTACAGGCTAATCTGAATTCCCCAGATAAGCCTCCACAGCTCAGGTGGCAGAGCTGGGAATCAAACCCGGTTCCTCCAGATTAGATACACGAGCTCTTAACCTCCTACGCCACTGATTATTATTATTATTATTAGATTTAATATACCGCCCTATCTCAACAAGGCTCAGGGCGGTTAGGGTTGATGATGATTTCAAAGAATTACTAGGAAGTACCAAGACTTGTGAAAGGGAAGGAGAAGTGTGATTGAAACTGAAGCCTTGGTCATGACAACCAGGAGAAGGATCTGTGTATATAATGTTGTTATGCCAATAAAGGTTCTTTGTTTGTTTGTTTGTTTGTTTGCTTGGTCATCACATGCATTCAAAAGGGAGCTGCATGATGATACATTTTGGGCAGGTTGTGCTTTTGAGCTTCTCCCAGGTAATTCAACCCACTCTGGTCACTAAAAGCAGCAAGAAAGACACACTGACAGCTGGTCACTGAAAAGAGGGGGGAAATGCAAAAAGTAATTGCCAAGAAACAGGAATCCTCTATTATTCATGACGGCCTCCCCTTCCCATCTCAGAGTCTAAAAATAGATGCAGTGCAGGGAAGGTAGAGGGGGGGGGCAGGAAGGGGGTCACGGCTTCACCTTGAAGTGCTGGTTGTTGTGGGGGCTGATGCGGAAGCAGGAGACCAGGCAGTCGATCATGAGGTCAACGTCAGCGTTCTGGTTGCCTCGAGAGAAAGGCTTGCTCGGGTTGAACAGCAGATTCTTGGGGGAAAGAAAGAAGAGTAAATTGCATGGGGGTTCCCGTGGTCAGCACGTGCCGTTCTACTGGGCTTTTGTTTCTCAAACCACACACAAACATGAACCGGAAAAAGGAACGAGCTCCTTTTCTAAGTGCAGAGGAAGATGCTCGTGGAAAAAAAGACATGCAATAAACACGGGCCGAGAATAAAGACTCAGGCCAAACATAACTAACCTTGTGAGGGAAGACCGTATTATTGGTATGATAGGAGCAAGCTGTCCCCTGCAGGATCCTGATATACATTCTTTTCATATCAGGTGTCAATCTAACCCCACAAGACTGGCCACACTGTCTCACCCTTTCGCCATGGAGTCCAAAGCAGTACACCTGGCAGTACACTTGGCCTTAAAACCCTTTACTGAGGGGCTCTAAAGAATGCTCGCTTTCGCCAGGAGTTTAACCTTTTGGTACTCCAGAGGCAGATTTACCGGACCGTTTCATTAAGCTTCGTGCGCCAGCATGGCCAATTGGCCATGCTGGCAGGGGCTGATGGGAATTGTAGTCCATAACATATGGAGTGCCAAAGGTTCGCCACCACTGACCTATATACTATGAGCAATGTTTAAAGACACAATACGCAGCATACTTAAAGCTGTACTTAGACTTAGGTTTACTGTGACAGCAATGTAAAAATGTGTTATTTACTCTGGTGACTTTACTACATGAATAAACATTGCTCTGATTAATCATAATTGACTATTGAAATGCATGCCAATTTTAGCACGAGGGAGTTTCCCCACAAGGAAGGCATCTTTCCCCCTTTGTGCCATAAATACAGGGTTCTAATTTTTGTTCTAAGTTGCGTTCAATTTTCCGCTGGCAGAATGGAGCTTTCCCTGCCTCCTCCTCCCACTGACCTCCATGCGATGTTCTTCCTGGAGATGGGGCGACCCTGGGGAAAGACATGAGTGGGAGTTTGCAGAAGGAGCAGGGACTCGGGGAAACTGCCCACGGAGTCTGAATCCAGCCTCTGTTCTGACAGATCATCCTCATCCCCAATAATGCTACCTGGACTGCTCATGATAGGATGATACGGAATTTTCATAGCACCAGAAGAACAATCACCATTCATTATCATTTCCCATTCAATATCCTGAGCCCTTCAGGGGTAGGGTGGTCTATTAAATCTAATAAATAATAAAATAATAATAATATCCCAGTCCACACTTGGCATCAATATTTTTTGAACTTATATACCTTCGAAAGTGATGAACCAGCTGAACAGGTTCAAGACCCTCCAGAATGGTGCCCTGTTACAGTAGCAGAAATTAAACTGCTAATTGGCCAGCTTAAACCATCCAAATCACCTGACCCTGATGCCCTACCCCCGGAACTATTCAAAGAACATGTGGAGTGGTGGCGCCTCTTCTAGCAGACCTATTCATGATTGTCAACATGTCTGGGTCAGTACCTCCAGCTTGGATTTGTGCAATAGTTGCACCCATTTTCAAAAAGGGTGATCATCTGATACCATCCAATTATAGACCTATTAGCTTCCTTTCAATTATAGGAAAACTATATGTCAAGAGCTTTGCTTGTTAAACTCAATGCATGGATTACCCAGAATAAGATCTTAGGGCCAGAACAAGCAGGCTTTAGAAAGGGCAAATCCACCTTGAACGATTGCACAGTCCTTAACCAACTGATCAGCAAATATAGTAGAAAGGCAAAGACAAAACTGTACGCAGCCTTTCTTGATCTCAAGGGGGCCTTTGATTCGATCTCTAAGGATTTGTGGAGAAAGCTTGTCAGACTGGGCATTGACAGTAGACTCTTAGCCCCAATTAAGTCACTCTATAGGGCTACATCCTGCCAAATTAAATGTTATCTTTCTGGAATACTAACTCCCAAAATACCCATCAACAGAGGCATGAAACAGGGATGTGTTTTGACCCATGTACTTTTAAATCTTTTTTTTAATGATCTTGCGCCTGCATGAACAGAAATAAACTCACATTGCCCAAGACTAAGTAATGTACATATCCCGATCTTGCTCTATGCTGACGATGCAGTCATTCTCTCTTGTTCCAGGGTAGGCCTCAATTGTTTCCGTACCTGCTGCAATTATCATTGCACCAACAATAGTCTTGCTTTGAACTTTGAGAAATCTAAGATCCTCATATTTTCAAGGGCTTGGAGACTTACTGCTGGTCCTTAAATGGTAATTCCCTGGAGCACATTAAGCAATTCAAATACTTAGGGCTACATTTCCATCATGGAATGGGCTGGGCAACTCATTGGGACATAGCGATCTCAGCAAGCAAGAGCAGTGATCATCCACTTTTTCTATAACAGGGGCCACAAATACGTCCCTGCTGCCCTTCAGACAGCAGATACAAAGGTGCTCTATACATACAACCACACAGCACCCCAGTGATTCTGGCCGTGAAAGCCTTCGCCAATACAAAGGTGCTCTATGTTACTCCTATATGGATTGGTGCTTGGAACCGCTCAGTTGAACGTACACAGTCCTGCTTCTTATATAAGTTACTCAGTTTGCCACATTGTGTCCCCTATGCTGTCCTTTGTCTTGAAACTGGCCAACATATTTTAGAGACCAGAGCCTGACTTGTTCTATGATTTGTGGAGAAAGCATTGAGGTTCCAGCTAGCCCTCTGTTTTAACTTTGAGGACTCAAGCCTTACATACAAGTCTCTTGTAAATCTTCAAAATTCTGCGCATCAGTGGGAGGTAAGTTTTTTTAAAAGCCACACCTCCATGTGAAGGCGCGCGTCCCAGCGCTCACTGTCCATGGAATGGCCAGGCATGCGAACGGCCTGGGGCAAGGACAGGTTCATGTACTCTGCCTGCAACACGCTTTAAAGTAGCTGTGTGGAAAGGGTCTTAGTGGTCGGTAACATTTGGAGGCAGAAGACCCAAAACTCGGTCTGGACTCTGAAAGGATCCCATTGAATCAGGAGCCAGGAAAAACCTCTCTCTAAGGAGGCTCCTGGAAAACTGCTGCCCATCAAAACAGTGCTGCATGTTCAGCTTGATATAAGGAAGCTTCATAAATGCAGCCTCTAACTCACACCACAGGCGTTGCAACAGGTTTGGTTAAATTCAAAAAGCACTGATGCAGTTGAGCTTAACACTTTAAAAGAATGACGTAATTTTTTACTTTGCTCTTTTTTCATTTTTACCTTAAGATCCACCACCATGGACTGCACTAAAAGGAAAATGACAGAATTGTCTTCCCAGTTGATATAGGTCGATGCTTTGCACAGCTTCACGCAAGCAATGGCGGCGCTTTCAGTCAGCTGCCTGCTGCCGCCGTGGCCTGCAAGAGCCTTCCTGAGGTTGTCCAAAAACAGTTTCTGTAAAATCCACACACAAAAAAAGTAAAATCCACACACACAAAAGAGAGAAAGGAAATTATCACACACACCAAGACCAATTTCCCAATCTGACCCGCTCAAGCCTCCAATGCTGTAGCCCCCCCCCCCCAAAGAAGCCTCTCAAAATACATACGTGGAATATGTGCATGCAGAACCATAATCTAATTTCATTTCATCCCAAAAATGATTGAACAGTCACGTGGGGAACAGAATACTATTATGTATTGTCTATTATGATAAAATACTATCATGATAAAATGAGTATCCCTGTAGAGGTTATATTGACATGTGAAAACAGAAGACATCTGAAAGCGCATTTCAATGCATGATGCATTTTGAAGTTGCCTCTGAAGTTGCATCATTTATACAGTGAACAGACCAACAACAGGCTCTTGGAAGTCACAAGTTTATCTTGGATTTTAAAGTTGCTTGAAGTGATTTTCCAGTCTTGCTGAACTGCCGGGAGTTTCCAGGTACCACACGGAGGATTGTCCTTGGAACCCTGGCCTCGCAGGTAACACACACACAGGAAGACTGGAGTACCAGGTGCGGCTCATTATACGTGTCAATATATACTGGGAAGTAGCAGCTAGGAACGGAAGGTACTGTCACGGGGTGAAATTGTGTGAAATTGTGGGTTATTAACTGATATATATTTAGCTGGCATTGTTGGAGGATTGTATTCATTCATATTTATTCATTTGTTATTTCTATTTTGCATTTATACACTATAGAGTTGTTTATAGGTGGTGGTTATATAGTATATATGAGTTTCCACACATTGCACATGCAATGTGTTAGTAGTCTTAGTATACCACAAACTGAACATGAGTGAGCAGTGTGATATGGCAGCCAAGAAAGTCAGTTTAATTCTGGGATGCAGCAATAAGAGTATAGTGTCTCGATCGAGGGAAGTAACTGTACCACTCTACTCTGAATTGGTCAGACCTCACCTAGAGTACTGCGTTCAGTACTGGGCACCACAATTTAAGAACGGATATTGACAAGCTGGAACGGGTCCAGAGGAGGGCAACCAAAATGGTAAAAGGTCTGGAGCATGCCTGTTAGGGTCTGTTACTCCAGTCATCAACAAGACTCAGGAAGGTTTCAAGAGCTTTATCGGAACTGTGTCATCCCAGGCTCAGATACCCGAAACTGGGGGTGTGGCTCTCTGACCACTGGTATGGCTGGAGGCCATCTGTGGCTGGGGTGTGGACATGAAAACTGCCAGGCCTGGAATGGCGCAGGCCTGACAATGCCCTACAAAGAGAAACTTAGGGAGCTTGGGATGTTTAATCTGGATAAGTGAAGGTTAAAGGGGGAGGACGACATGATCGCTGTGTTTAAATATTTGAAGGGACGTTGTGTTGAAGAGGGAGCAAGCTTGTTTTCTGCTGTCTCAGAGTCTAGGAGACTGAGTAATGGATTCAAGGTGCAGGAAAAGAGATTCCACCTAAACATTAGGAAGAACTTTCTGACTGTCAGGGCTGTTCAACAGTGGAATTCACTGCCTCGGAGAGTGGTGAAGTCTCCTTCCTTGGAGGGTTTTCAACAGAGGCTGGATGATCATATTTTCAACAGAGGCTGGATGATTGTATGTTCCTTCGGGGTTGGACTTAATGGCCCTTGTGGTCTTTTCCAACTCTATGACCCATTCATCTTTCCAGTATTTATTAACAACATAGTTATTGCTGGTCATCTAAATATGCCCAACGAACAATGAGGTTTTTGAAAGATTTTCGGGACAGCCATGGAGGATTGGAACAGGAAGTGTTTTCTAGTTTGCCACGTTTTACATACAGATGTTGCTATTTCATCCATTATTAGATTTCTGTAGCTTTTTTTGCTAGAAGGATGATATGCTTTGCATAAGAGTATCATAACTGTTCTGCTTATACAAAAATTGGGGAAATAGTTCAAATTTAGGCATTGGTAAGAAGTTCTGTAAGATTTTCATTTTGCCCAAAAAACGGGCTACAGGCGTATCTGATTTGGAAACAGTTTTTATTTTTTGATGTTATGCTATTGATATTGTTGTCCACCGCCCTGAGCCCTCCGGGGGAAGGTGGTATACAAATCCAATAATCCATAAACCATGTTGTATATTTGTATATTTCTCTGTGAAATCAGGTTTTGGGGAAAAACCATCTTCACAGACAAGGCTGTCTTTATTTATGGAACACTACCGTGTTTCCCCGAAAATAAGACAGGGTCTTATATTAATTTTTGATGCAAAAGATGCATTAGGGCTTATTTTCAAGGGATGTCTTATTTTTTGCACCCCAGAGGTGTAGCGCCCAGGGGGCTGGGTCCCCAGGGGGGGGGGGTTCTGGGGCTGGCGAGGGAGTTCCAGTGGTGTGGCAGGAGTGTTCCGGGGGCATGGTGGGGGCGCAGGGCAGGGGCTATGCCCGGGAATCTAACTAGGGCTTATTTTTGGAGTAGGGCTTATATTTCAAGCATCCTCCAAAAATACCGAAAAATCATACTAGAGCTTATTTTCGGGGTAGGTCCTATATTCAGGGAAACACGGTACTTACTTTCCTCTGTTAACTCAGATGCAATTTAGGGGAGGTGCTAGTATTCTGAATGTGCAGAACAATCAACCTCTCCACGTCTCCCCTCAAGAGACTGTGACAGCATTCCTCTGTCAGTATTACATGTGATGAAATCTGTGCATCTAGGAAAGGGAGCCTGTGCATGATTGCTAGCTGATGAGCACTGAGTTTGTGCAGGTACATAATGTGTACTGTCTAGGATCCACTGCCATGATTTGGAACACTGCTTTTTGAACATGGGTGAACACAGAAAAAGAGCCCACCTGTGCATGTTTCACATATGCGCAGACGATGCTCACAAACCAGCAACCGTGCACAGGCCAACACTCTCTTAACCACGCCATCTCTACCTGCATTGATTTCAACATACCTTATGTTGTCTGCAGAAGGCTGGAGACAGCCTCCTCCAGGGGAAGAAAAAGACTCCCTGCCCTACTTTGCTGGAGAGGTAAAATAGTAAGGCCCTGGCCTCGACTTGGGCCAGGGACTTTACAGCTCTGGCCCCTGCCTGGTGGAATGCTCTCCCCCCAGCTATCGCCCTGCGGGACCTTGGTGAGTTCCGCAGGGCCTGTAAGACGGAGCTATTCCACCGGGCTTTTGGGGGGGCTGGCCGCGGCTCTACCGCCCCACATTGAGGCTGCCTGTTTTCCACCTTGGCTGGACCTGATTCCATCTTGGGCCCTGCCTTTCCCCCTCCCTCTCTGGTCTTTGGATCGGGCGCCTGTTTTTTAACAACTTTTGTTGTTTTAATTTCTATTTATTTAAAGTAACTGCTGCTATTAGATTTTAATGGGGTTAAGTTATATTTTTGTATTTATCTGCTGTCATTGTGAACAGCCATATTGTGAGCCGCCTCGAGCCCTTCGGGGGTGAGGCGGCCTATAAATCTAACAAATAAATAAATAAAATAAAATAATGAGGTAGGAACAGAAACTGCAAGGAGGTTGAAAGCTAAGATGCGCCTTCTTGAAGCAATGGCGGGAAGAGTTTGCAAGTCTCTTCAGTAATGGTTGAATTTTTTATTTGAATGTCACAGAATGACACATTTATAGTCTTAGGATGTAGATGTAACATCTGCAAGTAATTCTGCAGATATTTCATTTTCCCCCAAAATCTGCAGGGTGGTGAATGTTGCCTCCACATACACCATGGCCTCAAAAGTTTTTACATCTGTAAACAAAAGGTTTTACATCTGTAATTAAACTTTTGTTAAAGAACATTTGTCAAAGCACATTTGTTTCTTCTGTCAGCATAGAGCAAACTTAGTCTTTTGGCTGCATGAAGTCTATGCCTCTGTTTTTGCAAAGGGACTATCTGGAACCTTCAGTGTTCAATACACTTTGGCTCATTCCGAACATGCAGAATAATGCACTTTCAAACTGCTTTCCGTGCTCTTTGAAGCTGTGCGGAATAGCAAAATCCACTTGCAAACAGTTGTGAAAGTGGTTTGAAAATGCATTAGTTTGCATATGCGGAAGGGGCCTTTAACATTACAGAGCTCCAGACACCACAGCTGCATGGTTGCACCCTAGCACTGAACACAATAGTTCAAGATCACAATTGTTTTTTATCGATATAACATCACACCAGTTTCTAAGGAGCTAAAGCTGAGCCCGGGTTGCACTTCAGATTAGATGTGGAAGAGAATGCCTAAATATGCCTACACATTCCCTCAACAGTAAAACCAGCAGCAAAGAAAAAAATCTAGTCTGGCCGCTTCCCTAATGAGTTGGTACTTTTTTATACGATGGCACCAATAAACCTCATGAACACTTGCAATCTGAAACGGAAAAGCCCAAGTTTACTGTCTCCATGACAGAATCTAATTCAGTTATTTAAAGTATTAATGAACAGGGTGCCTCTGACACCAATTCCACATCGGTAAAACGTTTTCCCCACTCATCATGAAGAAGAATGTTTCACACATCCTCCTGTTAGGTATCATAAAACTGGAATGAAGCAATTGCCAAGTATAGGATGGGCAAAGCCAGTGTGATAAAAGAGATATCTTTTTTCTGTAAAAGTAGTTTGAGCACTGCATGATTCAATGTACTTAAATGGTCTTGGGCAAAAATCTCACAGCAGATTTATACAAGAAAAAAAACCACAGCACGGCCTCCCCCCTCCCCGCCGAACTGTACCGTTTCAGATCATAGATGGGGGGGGGGGATGTATGACAGAATAGTCTCTACTTAAGAGCTCTTCGCATGTAGAAAAGTAGCATACCAGGAGAGACTGCAAAATAACCCCGTTCCCGACAGCACAGTGAAATACCCAACTGCCTGCATGTGTGAAAGACTGGATCATGTTGACCACACAGAGATACTTAGGGCTACATGACAGAATCTAATTCAGTTATTTAAAGTATTAATGAACAGGGTGCCTCTGACACCAATTCCACTTCGGTAAAACGTTTTCCCCACTCATCATGAAGAAGAATGTTTCACACATCCTCCTGTTAGGTATCATAAAACTGGAATGAAGCAATTGCCAAGTATAGGATGGGCAAAGCCAGTGTGATAAAAGAGATATCTTTTTTCTGTAAAAGTAGTTTGAGCACTGCATGATTCAATGTACTTAAATGGTCTTGGGCAAAAATCTCACAGCAGATTTATACAAGAAAAAAAACCACAGCACGGCCTCCCCCCTCCCCGCCGAACTGTACCGTTTCAGATCATAGATGGGGGGGGGGGATGTATGACAGAATAGTCTCTACTTAAGAGCTCTTCGCATGTAGAAAAGTAGCATACAAGGAGAGACTGCAAAATAACCCCGTTCCCGACAGCACAGTGAAATACCCAACTGCCTGCATGTGTGAAAGACTGGATCATGTTGACCACACAGAGAACATTTTAGCTTCCTTCACCTTGTTTGTTTTGTTGTCCTCCACCACATCCTTGGCTATGTCTTGGATGATGTCCGGACACAGGACAAGCAGGATGATTTGCAACGGCCACACAGCTGCTTTGCGTTTCGTGCTTTCGGCAAACCCATCCACCAGATCAAACAACTTCTCTGCACAATCTGCATGGAAGGCATGGGGAAGTGTGGGAAGAGCACACATAGTCCTGAGCTATTTCAAAAGTACTGCTGAGGTGCAAAAATCAAAACACCTCCCATTTTTAGCTCATCATCAATATTTAATAGTGCTGCAGCACCATCACTCTGGGAAGAAAAAAAGACCCTGAAGCCATTATGCCCTTCAAGGAAACAGACATCTTGAAAGTCACAAATGTTACATTTGCTTTTTTCATAAACACTTTTTTGACTGCCTACAGAGAAGAACAGAAAAACAGGAAAAACATGCCACTATAAATTAAAGAGGGGAAAGAGGCTAAATACAGCCTGAGTGGACTGAGCATGCTCAAGGGGGCAAAGCATGATGAAGGGAACTGATCGAGTCTAGGGGCAGGGCACGGCAGCGAGAGAGAGAGGAAAGGGAAGGTTGGGAAAACTGGCTTGCTCAAGCCCTGTGGGGGAATCAGGCTGGTGGGGTCCTCGTCTACTTCCTCCACCTTGAAATCCCGTTTGACATAACTTGATACCAAAAGGGTCCCAAGATGCTCTCTGATAAAATCAATCAATGAACAACGTATCCAAATATTCACGTTCCATCAGATATTTCTTATTCTTCTCTAAGCATTAACACAAAAAGTTCCTGGCCTCTGAAATCAATCCAAGTCCAGAAAACCAGTATAATCTTCAGCCAGGTTTATAAGAGATGGTGTCCAACTATTTAGCAGGCCTTACCTGCCAGATCCATCTGTGGCGTCTGGTACAACTTTGTAAATTCATCTGGATAGTTTTCCACCCAATTCCAAAATGCCTGCACAAAACATCAAAGCACTGTTACTTTTGGAAACATGTTTCTAAGAATGAGATGTGCTACACTTTCCTTTCCAGTCTCACTGTGCAATTAAAGTCACTTCCTGAGCTACAAAGGAGAAGGGTAAAGCCAAAGGGACTTTGTGGATAGGAGACTTTTATAGGTTTCCCCTTGAATAAGGAAGCACGCTGCGTGTTAGCCAAGCTTGGTGAAAACAAGTGGAGGTGCTTTTCTAAAAGCCTTTGAAAGTATGAAAGGATGCTCCCTGCTATCATCATGACGGGATGCCAGTTTAACCTCCTCTGAGGAGCTCTTTCTTACGTTTCCCTCTGGCCAGAGCAATGCTGATCAATTTCAGAAACTCACACATCACTTGATAGCGACACTTATCTCCCTGCTCCAGAGAGGATATATCCTCATTCTGCCACCACTGTGACCAACTAGCCATACGGGGTGATGTGACTCAACATATTGCGGTTTGTGGTCGAATGTTTCATTAAGCCATTTCTTCATTTTTCAATATCAAATATCTTTATTTCAGTTTAATACACAAAAACAACCATAGTCCAAAGACACGGTCAACAACAACAGTAACACAGTAATAGCACTCAGGTCCATAAACAGCAGCGAAACAAAAAAGAAAGAGATTAAAAGTCTAATACAACACAAAAGCCTAATAACTTCTCTGTTAATTTCTTTCTCATCTCTCCAGTGAGAAAGTGTAAACTTGGCAAATAAATGCACAGTTGTTATTTCATTATACATCTATGCCCACCAATTCAAATCCTTCATATGCCAGTAAATCGTATTACTCTTATTACTTGGCTCTTTTATATTTAAGAACTCCTATTCGAAATAATCGTATTTCTAATTTTACAATCCTACCTCCAGTTTAATTCCCAATTGTTCCAACACCATGAACGGAGACCAAGTACATTGAATTTTTCCAGGGAATCTTAATAAACAAGTCAATCTGTCTAATTTGTCAGCATGCCAAACTTTCTCTACTCATTGTTCTCTACTTTTGCAATCCCGCTGAGCTGTACAGTTTTTTGCATATATGACACTGGTCCCCATTACATTGTTTTCTAATTCTGTAATCTCCCTCGAGCCTCAGCAAGAAAGGCAAACTACAAGATAAGTAAATAAACTGAAAGAGGAGAAGAGCAGAATTGATATCACAGTGATCCATGCAATGGTCATCTTCAGGCTGGATTACTGCCATTCCCTCTACGTGGGCCTGCCCTTGAGATTGATCTGGAAACTAACACTGGATCAGAATGCGGCTGCCAGGCTCCTCACCAGCATAGCGGTGAGGGATTACATAACACCTGTACTGCGCAGTCTGCACTGGCTATTAGTCAAATTCTGGATGAGGTTCAAGGGGTTTTGAGTTTTAAGGGCTTGTGCAGTCCTCTCAGATCTTTGGAAGTGCATTTCCCCACATTGCCCAAGAAGGACACTCCAGTCTGCTGACAGAAATCTTCTGGTGGTCCCTGGCCCCAAGGACGATAGGCTGGCCTCAACCAGAGCCAGGGTCTTTTCTGTCCTGGCTTCAGCCTGCTGGAACTCTCTCACAGCTGATACCAGCAGGGCTCTGCGGAAACTGACAGTTCCACAGGGCCTGCAAAGCGAAGACGTCCCGCCAGGCTTTTGGTTGATGGCCCCCACTGTCCCTATTCCATCTTGCTGGCCTCCCCACCCCCCACCCCCCAATATATCACAATCTACTGATACCAACCCCCTCGGCTCCTTTTCCTCCCTATCTCATAGATGAGTTGGATGAACACAGATAAGGACATGTAGCATTGGTTAAATTGATATTGCTGCTTCTCGCCATCTAGGGTTTTCATGGTTTTAGCTATAGCAGGGGTAGGGAACTTGCGGCTCTTCTGCCCTTGCACTGCGGCTCCATGAGCCGAGCCGCTGGCCCCATCCTTGCCCGCCCTGCAGGCAGCAGGGCAGACGCATCCATGCGCTTCTCAGAATGAGCGGAGTAAAAGGTTAAAAAACCCAATATATACAGTGTTATCTTTATTTTAAATGTCAAAAATTATTTGCGGCTCCAAGTGTTTTCTTTTCCCATGGAAAATGGGTCCAAAAGGCTCTTTGAGTGTTAAAGGTTCCCTACCCCTGAGCTATAGTGTTTTACTATATTTTTGGAATAATATATTTTAATCTCTGTAAGCTGCCCTGAGCCCAAATTGGTTGGGAAAGGGAGGGATATAAATCCACTAAAATATCAATAAACAAACAGTTTGTGGTTCAGATACAATGACAAAACCACGGGGCATGCTGCAAATACAGAAGCATTTAGTAGCTTCTCAACCTTCCTAATGCCGCGACCCTTTAATACAGTTCCTCATGTTGTGGTGACTCCCAACCCTAACATTTATCCATTTTACAGATGGAGAACACTGATGCAGACAGTCTTAGGCAACCCCTGTAAAAGGGTTGTTCGACCCCCAAAGGGGTCCTGACCCCCAGGTTGAGAACCACTGTTCTAAATCATGAATTACAAGGACAGCGAATACTTGCCTTTTCAAGACTGTTGATTGCGGCCAGTTGTGCTACTTTCTTTAGGGCTTTGAATTTAAACACCGTCTCTGCAAAAACAAATATATCTATACAATGAACTAACTTACAGAGGCTCCATAACTATCCCAGCTCTTCCAAAATGCTCACTTATTGACTTTTGATAGGTAACCATTCTCAAAATGACCCTCATTTGGACTGGCACATAATAGCTACCAATTGTCATGGGAATTTACAATGTTCCACTGTCCTTATACAGATTGGTATAATCCAACAGTTTACAGAACATCAGTAAATCAGAAAGTCCTAAAATCTGTCCCAAATCTGACAGCTGACATTGTTTTGCATCTCACACAAGGTGAGAGGCCTTTTTGACTCATTTCTTTAAAAGGCTGGCTGCTTGAAAGTTGAATTAACAGAGTAATACAGAAATGGTCTGATGAAGCTCAACTCATTTTCTGCATATTTTACATACTTATTATTAGTACACTGAATATTATTTACAATTGCATGCTTGTCATGTTTCTTCAGATTGTGGGTTCAGGGGGTGTTTTCAATTTCAGTGTTCAAGACACTCCTATTTTCATACACCTCCTTGTACTAGTGTACTCTGTTTTCTTTTCCCATAAATCTAAGTCAAACATACGTGCCGAATCAGTACACAAACATGTTAGGACAGACCTGGGCATTATACGGCCCGCGGGCCACATCTGGCCCGCCGGATGACCCTGACTGGCCCCCCTGCCGTGCTGGGGAGCGAGGCGTCTTTGAAAGCCCCGCAGAAGCCCGTTGCCTTGGCTGCCGGCTTCTGCAGGGCTTTCAAAAGTGCCTCGCCCCCCTGCCTTTTGGCCCGGCCCTCCACAATATTTTCTGTTTCTTATGCGGCCCCATGGAAAAAATAATTGCCCACACCAGTGTTAGGATATCCAAACAACTTACCAATTAAAAATTTCCCCTGAAATCCATGTTCAAATACAAGAAGCATTTCTATAAAGATGTTTGTCCACCTTTAAAAAATGTTTGGTAAGTCGTATCTGTGCATTCAATCAACTGTGGTAGATTTTCATTTTGTATGCTGACCTGGATGGTCCTCATCAGACCTCGGAAGCTAAGGAGGGTTGGCCTTGGGGAGTATTAGAATCAGGAACCTTCAAGGAAGTCCAGGGTCACTATGCAGAGGAAAGCAATGGCAAGCCACCTCTCTTAGTCTCTTGCCTTGAAAACCCTATAAGGGCACCCAAAATTGCCTGCATCTTAATGCCACTTTATACACACACCACTTTCTGGGCTGAAGAACAGGATAATAAATTAGATCCCCACAGGCCATCCAGAAGAATAAGCAATAAAATAATTTTGGATGGGTTGGGGCAACTGGAGTCAAAACGCTCCGTGCCACCGTGACCATCTCTCACCTTGCAGGATCCGCTTCAGTTTAGCACAGTCCACACTGATGTACTGCAAGAGCTCAATGTCATGAACATCGGCATTGTCCTCAGAGCACACGGTCAGTTCCTGTAATCTAGGAAGGCAAACGCAAGATTCTCAACATGGAGGGAAAAGGAATCAGGAGACTTTGCAACCTTAGCAGAACAATTGACAACCATAAAAGGCAGTACATTCAAAAAGGGACAGGCATTCAGTGCAGAGTTCCCAGAGTACTGTAGACCTTAACTTTGGAATTTATTTTTCATTGAAAGATGCTTAGCTTTCTAAGAATCAACATTTCATTATCATTCAAATTTCCAGGCTACATTTGTAAATGCAATGGGAAGAATTCTGCAAAACATTTTATTTTTCTTAACTTCTTTTGGAAAAGAGGATGGGGTTAATCAAGTGGGATCCTTTCTGTGTGTGCATTTTCCCTTCCCCTTCGTCCCACACAGTCCGCTGCCAAGCCAGGCAACCCCTGCACACATCAGGCCAAGTCATGCAACTGCCTTGGCCTGAAGGAGAAGGATCCTATGAATCCACATGCTTTCCACATTAACATTACGTGCAAAAGGAAATGTGCGGACACCCACACCACTGCCATCTGGAGAGGAATGCAAAACCACCTGGTGCCTTAGGAGGACCACTATTTTATGCATGAGAAAAAGTGGGGGGGGGGGGGGGGGGAGAGATTATTGGAATTAAATTGCTAGGTGTGAAGTGAAGGTATCTTCTGAGTTTAGTCGCTGGTCCATTAAGATCAGTATCATCTAATCCAGTGATGGCGAACCTACGGCATGGGTGCCAGAGGTGGCACTTGGAGCCCTCTCTGTGGGCACGCGAACACAGAGTTTGTTATGTGGGGGGCAAAAAATCACACACACACCCCACACACACCTAGGCTGGCTTGGGCCACAGAGCATGACGTGCGCACACTGCAGTGAGCAGGGAGGACTTGGCTGGTGGGCCTGGTGCCTGTGTTCCGGGTGGCTGCTGCTGGGGGGGGGGGGGGGGGGGCAGAGATGCTACAGAGGCACAGAGCGGTGCACGTGGGACTTGCTGGAGGCTAGAGCAGGCTGGCCCCTGCTCGAGCGGGTGGGGCGGAAGAAGAGGGAGCCAACCGGTTTTTCAAAACTAAAACCTCAGCATTCAGGTTAAATTGCCGGGTTGGCACTTTGCGATAAATAAGAGGGGTTTGGGTTGCAATTTGGGCACTCGGTCTCAAAAAGGTTCGCCATCACTGACCTAATCTGACCAGCAGCAGCTCTCCAGAGCCTGAAACGGAGATGCTTCACATCACTTCCTACCTGATCCTTTTAACTAGAAATGTTGGGGACTGAACCTGGAACCTTCCACATACAAAGCAGAGGCTCTTTCACTGAGCCACAGCCCGACCCACGGATGATCCTCCAAGCAATGTCCATCGTCCATATACAATTTTCCACCACTACCCTTCAGTTTTAATTTAAATGTATCTGCGAATTTGACATTCTAATGATGGGTTGGTGCTGATTAGATTAGAGGCAGCACTTGCACAGCCAATGAGGCCTCCCTTTTTGAACCCCCCCATACCACCCCCACTCCCCGAATGACCAACTCCACAAAGCATGGGCTGGCTTGCCACTAATCATTAAATCAGAAGTCTTCTTTGCTAACTAAGAAACTGCCCCGAATGTGCACATGTGCTCTTGACGGGATATGCAACTTCAGCTGCTAGACACCAAGGGAGTTCTTTGTTTCATCTATTCACAGAAAGATTTAATAGCTCAGGCAATGGGAAGGTGCCTGGAACTGACAAGCCAGAAGTCCCTCTACGGGACTTAAACAGGAAGCACAGACCACGGGCTAGAAAAACTGACTCTTTATGGAGATTTGAACCACAGACGGACAAATGTTTATGTTCATTTGGTGCAGCCGACATCAAAATTAAAAGCATTACTGGGAACCCCGCGCTTGTTATGAGGGCTTTGTTTTTTCTTCTGGGGTCAGCAGCTTTGATCTGAAGTAGCGAGCCTTTAAAAGGCAGAGAACTTGGCGCAGGTTTTATTTAACTGTTTCTGGCTGTTCCCCAAAATGGGAATGCAGGGATTTGTTTCTTATTTTGCAAGCAACCTCCCATCAAGCATTGAAGCATTAAAAAAAAAAATTAAACCCACATCCCCCGTAGCTGACTGCCAAGAAAATCTCCCTTTGTGACAAAGAGGTTATTAGAGGCCTTTAAAGTTTTAGTCTCAGAACTGTCTGCAGTTGTAGTAATCTCAAGCTAGTCTTAATGTAATGTATTTATCTTTACCCAGAAGAAATTACTGTTCAGATAGCAACTTCATCTCTGACTACCCAAACAAATGACAAAAACTGTGATACGAAGGAAATGTGCAGATTTTGCCATAAAAGCCCAGAAAAATGATTGTTATGTCTTGAATTGAGATAACCTGAACCGTTCCATCTGGCCTCCCGTGGACGCAAGGGTGGGGAGGGGGAGGGATGACGCCATCTGATATTATATGGTTCCTGTTTTTTTAATTAGACGGTATTAGTTTTATACTGTGTTTTAAAGTTGTATTTTATACCATGGTTGTTCACCGCCCTGAGCCCTCTGGGGGAGGGCAGTCTATAAGAGAAACAAACAAACAGACAGACAGACATTCTACATGCAGATGATACTCAAGAGTTGAAGCTCTTTAGAAATACACACTTGGGTGCCCTCTGAAGCTTTCTTTGCCAGTGGCTGCACGGAGCTCCCAACATCCCATCTGTCGACTTTTTACCCCACCCTTCCTGCAAGTTGTTCAGGGCACCATACATGGTTCTCCAATCTCCAGTTTTATTTTTACAACAGCCCCATAAGAGAGGTTAGGCTAAGGAGGAGGAAATGCCATCAGTTTCATGGCTGGACTTTGAACCCAAGCCTTCCCCAGACCTAGTACAACAACAGAATTCCCTCATCAGATCACAATTCCATGATGGAAACAAATGTGAGCACCAAGCAAGGCAGAAAGTTGGTGATGGACCATGGCTCCAACTGAGGTGCTGCTATTTTATCTCCTCACCAAAATAGCCATGTTTTGTATTATATTCTGGTATGGATGAGAAACTCCTGTGATCACCTAATTGGAGCTGCAGTTTTCAAACTCAGCTACGTTACAAAACTCTCCACCGTGAGAACAAAACGGAGCTGCTCTTTGTGCCGATAACTGAGTTTTCTGTAAGACGTCTCACAGACCTAGCAAACCTTCCAGGAATGGACAAGCGACACCTTCTGCACACTCACCGGGTAGAAATGCGGCTGAACACAGCATTGAAGTTGTTGCAGCTGAGAGAGAACAGGACCCCGGAGGCAGAGCTGCGAAGTTCCGCTGCATGTTGATTCCCTTCGCGGTAGGTGTGGATGAAGTGGCAGATCTCTGGCAACAACTGTTTGACCAGCATGGTTTCATCAAGCCGCAGAGTGTCCTTCGGTTGCTAAAGAAATGACAAGTCAGAAGGAGTTTCTTGCTTACTTCCACATTCGACTCCATTTGTAGCACAGAGAACACCGGCATTCATAAAGAAGCTGTTCAGGCCGGTTTTATAACCGAAAGGATACGCCTGAATTACTGGGACACCAAACCAAACTGATGCATTGCAGTTTCCCATAACTAGGCCCCACAGTTAGGACCATGAGTCTATTACACATGCGCATGCTCCCCCATTAGGGCTGCCCTGTGCCTGTAAGCAGAAGGAATACATAATTTTTCAAATGGCTGGTGATATCATTATGTCACTTCTGAGTTTTTGCTGGAAGCAATGTCCAGAAACACTATGGTTTTGCCACAGAGTTTCTAATGATTCCTAAAAGGGCATGACAATTGCTGCTGCTCTGTATCCCCAACCCACTCCGATCTCCTCCTGGTTGCCGAGCCAGACCTGGCACCCCTATCCCCAATCCCCCCCTCCAACCTCTATCTTTAATCCCCTGCGTCCAGTTATTTACATTTGGCCTTGACCAATTTTTATCACCTTTAAAGCAACCTCAAACAATCAGGAGGCAGACTTATTTTTCAGTTTACAGGGCTTTACATTTTGCTTACCATACTTTTCCATTATTGCTTTCAAAAAACCTAAACTACCATCGGCTGTTACAATTTATCAATCAAAACTTCTGGCTCAACTATTGTATAGCGCCCCTGTTTGGGTTGGCAGCAATATTAAACAATTGGAACTAATACAGTCCAAGTTTCTCCACAGTATGTTGGGAATCCCAAATTGTGTGAACTACTCTGCCTTGTGCCTGGAAACCGGTGCGAATTACATGGAAACCAGAGTGTGGCTAAAAACAATTAAGTATTGAATACACCTACATTTCAAGGCACGGCACGGCAATCTTATCTGGGACATGCTATCTGATTTTCAACAGTCAAAATGGAATGAATTAATAAACAAAAAAATCAAATCTATAGGTTTAGCTTTAGACTTACTCCTCAATCAAGAAGAACCATATATATATAAGGAATTCAAACAAAGAATCCTGGACACTGAGATGCAACACTTATTTTCGCATGCCCACAAAATTTGTTCTCCTTTGAATCTAGGTCTCACCCCAAAGTATAAAATATTACCTGCATAATTTTATAATTTAACAGCACCAGTTTTGAGACGTGCATTTATGAAAGCACGAATGAACACAGTGCCCTCGGCTGACCTCAGAAGAAGATATTTAAAGATCCCAGCAAATGACAGATTATGCCATTGCCCAGACAAACAAAAAGAAACTATAGCACACATATTGCTATACTGTTCTCAGCACAGCACCCTAAGAAGAGTCTTCATTGATCCCCATCTGAATACTGATCACCTACCTCATAGGGTTGGTGTGAGGACAAAATTAGGAAAGAGAGTTGGTGGGGAGAGAGCCATGTATGTTTTGATGGGGGTGGAGGTAGGTGGTTTGTGAGAGATACTGACATTTGTTTGGTAGATGTTTTGCTAGGGCAGTGATGGCAAACCTTTTCAAGACCAAGTGCCCAAATTGCAATCCAAAACCCACTTATTTATCGCAAAGTGCCAACGTGGCAATTTAACCTGAATAACCCCCTTGAGCAGGGGCCAGCCTGCTGTAGCCTCCAGCAAGTCCCACATGCACCACTCTAGCATCTCTGCCACCTTCCCCCCCCCCCCCCCGGGCAGCAGCCACCTGGAGCACAGGCACCAGGCCCACCAGCCTCCCTGCTTGCTGAGGTGCACGCACATCAAGTCCAGCGTCCCAGGCCAGCCTAGATGTGTTGGGGGGGGCGATTCCCCCCCACATGACAAACTCTGTGCACGCGTGCCCACAGAGAGGGCTCTGAGTGCCACCTCTGGCACCCGTGCCATAGGTTCACCACCACTGTGCTAGGGGTTATTTGTGAGAGATTTACATGCTTAATACCCACTTGCGCTGGCTTGGAGCTATTTCTCAGGCTAACAATCTACTTCATAGGGTTGGTGTGAGGACAAAATTAGGAAAGAGAGTTGGTGGGGAGACAGTCATTTATGTTTTGCTGGGGGTGGGGGTTGTTTTGTGAGCTGGTGCAAAAAAACATTGTTTGGTCGTGGTGGGGGAGGGTGGCCACCCATACGGGGGTGGGCAAACTCAGGTTTTGTCCCTGGGCTCCAGTTTGCCTAGATACGCCTCTGAGGGAAAGTATGTCAGGAATATGATATTAAAAGGGTCATGGGGTGACATCACATCACGGTGTTTACTAAGCAGACTACATTTATGAGGGTGGTTTGCCATTGTCGTTCCCAGTCTTCTACACTTTATCTACTCATTTTACCGACCTTGGGTGGATGAAAGGTTGAGTCCACCTTGAGCCAACTACCTGAAACCAACTTCCGTTGGAATCAAACTCAGGTTATGAGCAGAGATTCGACTGCAGTACTGTGCCAAGGGGCTCTGTATAATGTAACGTTAGAACCCAGTTAATGATCTATAACAGACTGCAGCCACAACATCTCCAGCCATATAGTCGGTCTCTTTTGTCTGTAAAGGTATTTTACTGCCACACAACAAAGGAAACATTTTCTCCCCAGTTACACGAAGTCTCTTAGCATGACAAACCAAAAAAGAAATAGGAATAAATGGACTACAGGTCAGAGACGACGGAGCGTGAGGATATGGCAAACCATGGGCTCCAAGCTTACGTTTCACTGTTCACAGAAGGGGAGGTACAAGCTGCGGGCCTCATGAATACATACACTGTCTGTACATATTGTTTAGACAGGTGACAGATGACATCCCAAGAACTATTTTGTCTGCTCTGGCTTGGAAAGCCATCTTATGCACCCGGTATACAGCTTATAGATGATCTCATTACACTGAACTTGAAAATGTGTTAAAGGCAGCTCTGGGAGTCAACAGAGGTTCTTCGATTTCGCCAAAGTTCAAATTTGGCTTCTCAACTGTACGACTCAGCAAAAGCAACTGACCCAACAGCTACATCCCAAAGGGCCTTTCAGAGCAGAGTTAAGTGAAAAGAGGAACGTTGCTCTGGAAGCCTCAGGATTCGATTCCCGCTGGAAGTTTAGATAAAGTTTACTCATGTAAACTAGGAAGCACCTGCAAAGTTCATCTTCAGCAGCATAAGAAAAAGCTCCACTATTGGAGAGCAGCTCAGCACCGAGCCAAACTAAACTAAAAGCCAGTCGAAGACGTTAGACACTAATGAGATTTTTACAGTATAAAAATTAGTTACTAATTTATATTTAAGTTTCTTTCTAGCACTGGCTGAGCAGCAAGAAAAGTGTTTTTTTAATTAATTCTTCAGCACATAAGGATAATTTTAAATTTCCACACATACCCATGTGATTATATTCTTTTCATCAGAATGCACCAAAGTCTGTAAGTTGTCTTTCCACGTGCACTGTGATTTATTTTTGTGAAACTCCCTCCAGAAAGAGAGAATGTTTTTAAGCAAAATAGGAATTAGTTGTCAGGAAACTCTTTAAATTGGCTACTCTTCAAAGGACAAGAACTACAGAAACTCATGCCTAAAAGCCAGCTCTATCCAGTTAGCTCCCATGTTGTATTTGCATATGTAAATAGCTATGCTGTTCAATATCTCTACTTTGATACATGATACAAAAATACATCAGCCTTCAAGCAAACTTACAAAGCAGAAAGTGCTGCCCTCCTGAGGGATGCGTTGATAGTGCTGATGTACACACTAGCATGGGGGAGGATGTTTTTGGCGTTCATGTTTTTATAAAATATATCTAGGCAATGGCAAACCACCAAAGAACAGATGTTGTCTTGCAAACCCTACGGGGTTGACAGAGGTTCACTGTAACCTGACGGCAAAAAAAAGCAAGGTTCCATATATCCAGTGGCATAGCAGCCACGGGGCAGGGGGGAGTGTGCCGTGCCCCGGACACACGCCATTGGGGTCATGATGGGGGTGGGAAATCGCCCCCCTACCCCTACCCCGCCAGAAGCCCAGAACAGCCTGGAGTTCAGACGGCTGCGCTTTGCAGCCTGGAGTTCAGGCTGAACTAAGGTAAGTGAGGGGCAGGGGGTGGAGGGGCGGCCCAGCCGGGGTAGGGGGGCAGACCGGAGCAGCCTGGAGTTCAGTCGGCGGCAAAAAGCAGCCAGGTGAAGTAAGATAAGCGGGGGCAGGTGCCATTTTTCCCCTGGTGCCATCCCCCCCCCCAGCCACTGCATATATCCATCTGTTTTTGCCCTACCCCTCATGCATAGACCTTGGGCCACGTAGGTCCTTCTCCCCTCTCCATTTTATCCTCACAAAAGGCACGTGAGGAAGGTTAAACTGCAAAGACTTGACTGACCCAAGATGACTGTGAGCTTTAAGGATCGGTAGGGACTTCAGCCTCCAATGCTGTAACCCAAGGGTCCCCGACCTTTAAAAAAAAATCTGAACAGCCAATCAGAAGATTTGATGGCGACAGGTCCATCTGGCCCTGCCCACTTTCTAAAAAAAACACTCAATGGGTGCTGGGAAAGCAGATGCCAGGGCACCCACGAGGCATCATGTCTGAAATACCTGGTGTAACCACTATATTATGCTTGTCACACTGAAATAGGAACCCCGGAGCACCATGGCATATAATACAGGAATTGGACATAAAGCTTAAGAGACAGAATTACCAATGAAGTGGAACATTTTTTGGAAATATCTATATGCCAGGTGTTCTGCTGTAAGAGAAAAGTGTTATGAAATTTTAGCAGAATGGTTTTTAACACTATATAAACTATTAAGAGAGCTCTAGAATAATGGAAATGTCTGGTTTGCCAGGTGTTTGTTAGCAAAGCGTTTAATGTAAAACTAAATACACTTGCACGTGAGTGAAGAACTTCTACAGACAGAGAAACTGTGATTGATTGTCAACCAATCTGGGCAGTGTCATTCCTGTGTTACAAAATCTATACTTTAGCCACTCTTTACTTTGAGAATCACGTCCAGCTACAGGTTCTGCATGTGCAGTTAGCCCAACCAAACGCTTCGAAGAAATCAGTTACTCACCCCTGCCAGACATTTTTCCAGTGTATCCAAAATAATCAACTGAGAGAGGTACAAGTTCTTTTCAGCAGCTTCTCCAAATATTCTCTGGAAGATGAAAGACCCATTTAAGTTGTCACTAAGAACATGAATTTGCTCAGCACCTAGAATATGGCAAATATCCTGGATTCTTGAAGATTTCAGTAAGATTTTGACCCTCAGGATTGAAGCCAGGTTTTTTTAAAGAAATTCAGCAAAAATAAACATGAGCCAGTCTTCAGTGTCACCCTATTCCAGTCCTTTCTCTGATCCCGCCACTTTCCCCAACCAGCACCCTTCTCTTTGATTCAGTCCTCTGCCACAATATTCTGAAAATCTTAACCGAGTAACAGGAGATCATGCAGATTTTGCAATTCACGGGTTTTATTAGACATGGAATTTGCCTTGGGGAAGAAAGAGGACTTTAGGTGCTGAAAATGCTGGAGTCTGTAACATCCAGAAGACAGGCAAAACTGCTGAAAGATGACTAAGGGAAAAAGTTGTGACTACTCCCAGGCATACACAGACTCCAAAGGGAAAGAGGATTTTGCACCAAAAGGGCTTGGCTTTATGAGACTCCAAATTGAGACTGAACAGACATGAAATTGATTTGTGTGATGCAGAGGTCGCCAAGAAGTAGCTTTAGTGCCCAGGGGTGGACTAGAAAGCCCCTTTAACAGTGCCTGCAAGACCCCAATTGGCAGTGAGGAAAAAAGCCCCTTCCCCTCACAGTTGCAGAATCAAGGGGCATCCGTTTGGAACCACCAAGGATTTCATTCGAAAGAAACCCTCCGCCATTTATGGAGGTGGAACTATGAGCTTGTCTGCTTCCTCAAGACTCTGACTTACTCCCACTGGTCTTAAGATGAAGCATACAGAGCATGTGCTGAATTCTCCTCACCACCATGGTCAGCACACGGATCCCTCTGATCAGCTTTTCAGACCCCCTAAGGCACAGGTGTCAAACTCATGGCCCTCCAGATATTATGGACTAGTTTCCATCATCCCCTGCCAGCATCATGCTGGCAGGGGATGATGGGAACTGTAGTCCATAACATCTGGAGGGCCACGAGTTTGACACCTATGCCCTAAGGCAATGGGTGCCAGGCAGGCAGGAGGAAATATGTCCCCTCCCTTTAACAGAAGTAGGAGCGGATTTTATTCAAAAGGTGATGTTATTTACCTCCTTCAGGACACATTGAGCCAGGGGTGTCAAACTCTTTCGTTACAAGGGTCAGACCCTAGTGGGGGGAGTGACTACCTTGGCTGGTGGGCCCCTGCTGAATCCCCAGCCCAGACTGGCACTATGGGGGTGGCTACCTCAGCTAGGACATATCAAGAATGGGGACAGGATTCCTCAGCTGGATTGCAGGCCTAGTAAGCCCCTTTAAGGGGCCGGATTCTGCCCTTGTGCCACATGTTTGACACCCCTGCATTAAGCCTTTGTTAAAGGGGCAAGACTTTATTTTCCAGGCCTACTGGTAACCACAGTGGCAGGAGATTCTCTCTCATCCAGGAAGTTCACAACAGCAAAAGAATAGGACTTACCATATTGTTGACATTTTTTAAGATATTGGTGAGTCCGCTGATGACCAAGGAAAATTTGTACTTGGAAATGTTGATGAGACATTCTTTATTGTGTTCTGTGCTGACTTTGGTGTGGGTATTCTGTTGGCCAGCTTTGATGGGAAGCTAAAGAAAAGCAGAATCAGTAAGCATTTATGGAGGTGGAAATATGCAGCATTTCCTATGCTTTAAGGTTTCACAGACAGATGCACAGGGAAGAGTCCAGTAAATGGAACATTGCAGGAGCGATTTCTGAGATTTCAACGTTACTAGGTTCTTTTTTTTAAAGCCAACCCCCCCCCCCCCCCTCAACACCTTCCATTGCTCAAAGCAGACTGTCATTTGAGCCATGACTAGTAGAACTCATCACTTTAACCAACGGAAAGTAGAATGCTTCCATACTCACACATCACCAAATGCCAAAAGGCCCCCAAAAGAAAGCTTAAAGGGAAAAAAAGAGATCCCCGCCCACATTTGCTCCACCACTACAACCAACCAACTGCTGCCCACGATCAAACAAAGAGGCTAAAAGTTCTGATAACATCTTTGGCTCAACTCGGATATAAAGCTGGAATTGGGGATTGAGTGTGAGGCAGGGGATCCACACCAGCATGCAAGCTTCTCCCGAGGCCCACCCCTTTCTGTCTTAGGTACCACATGAGACCCTCATCAAGATGAACCTGGACACTCTTTCTAAACTCACCCAAAATCTTAATTAAACTGAATCCTCAGGGCAAATTCAGGAAGTGGGTCTGCCAGCTATTACTACTAGGGTACTATAAAAAAGGTAAAGGTAAAGTTTCCCCTTCAGTCGTGTTCGACCGTGGGGTACCACTGCAAGCAGTGATTTTTTAGGCAAGCCGTTTTTGTGACGTAGTTTGCCATTGCTTTCCCCAGCTATTCTTTACCCCCTAGCTATGAGCTAGGTCAGTGATGGCGAACCTTTTCGAGACCGAGTGCCCAAACTGCAACCCAAAACCCACTTATTTATCACAAAGTGCCAACACGGCAATTTAACCTGAATACTGAGGTTTTCGTTTATTAAAAAAACAATTGGCTCCGAGGCGTGCGTTACTCGGGAGTAAGCTTCGTGGTAGTCGGTGGCTCTGCTTTGAAGCAACCGTGCAACTCTTCCAACGGGTGAATCACAACCCTAGGAGGGTTTACTCAGAAGCAAGCCCCATTGCCAGCAACCGAGCTTGCTCCCAGGTAAAGGATCGCACTTTAGTTCTTCGCATGAAAATCAATGGGGTTTAACAGGGGTTAACAGAGTTACCTACACTGCTTCCCCAAAACTAGGTCTTAGGTTTAATGCTAATAATCGAGCCCAGCGGCCCAGGCCAGCCTAGATGTGTGTGGGGGGGGGGTGACTCTGTTTGCGTGTGCCCACAGAGAGGGCTCTGAGTGCCACCTCTGGCACCCGTGCCATAGGTTCACCATCACTGAGCTAGGTACTCATTTACCAACCAAGAAATGGATGGATGGCTGAGTTGACCATGAGCCAGCTGCCAGGATATCTGACCCACAGGGGGCTCGAACTCTTGACCGTGTGAGTGGCAGTGCAAGCACTTAACCACTACGCCACGTGGCTTCTCAGGGCTTACAAATTTATATAATGATCAATTGGTGAGTCTGAGCCATAAATTCAAGAAGAGATTAAACACCTGGGTAAGTCAAATTCATCCCTTACTTGAACAATATGAAATACCTTCATTGGAGAGCATTACCCTTTGGAAGAGAAGCAACATTTCTGACTGGGTATTCAATAAGGATGGCTTACATGACAGAGCTACAGTTGCCAGGACAAATGATCCCCCATGGTTTCCTAAGTTTAAAAAGTACAAATGTCTAGCCCATTACTTCATTACACTTTAAAGAGGCCCATCAAAGGATTGTGTTTACAAGCTTAAGGCCTTTTAGGCCAGAATATTTACAAGGGAGATTTGACAAATGTTCAAAGGAGACGAGGTTATGCAAATGTGGCTCAAAGCAGGTAGAAGACATCATACGTTATATTCTACATGGCCCTTTCTATGCTCATATACGCCACAAATATCTACAGTAGCGATGAAGACAAAGTCTTCTTTCTCATGGCCAACGTCTCTCAGGATGACTCATATAATGTTGCAATCTTCATGTTCTTAGCTGCTAGGATTAGGGAAAAGTTAACTGATGTTCTAGCTATAAGAGCTAAATTGTAGACACACCTGCTACACAGGATAAGTGATTTTAATATTTATATTCTGGATTTGGATAAGTTTTATATTGCTGATTTCGGTTATGTATTAGTGCTGATTTCGGTTATGTATTAGTTATGTATTGCTGATTTCGGTTATGTTTTAGTGTGTCTTTGGATTTTGGATTGTATGTTTTATGTTCACACATGCAAGGCCTTATGGCGATCAATAAATGTGATGTTGTTGTTGTTAAAACAAAAGCAAAAAAAGATCCGCAACAGCTACATGCCACACCAAAACCTCACAGGGGAATCTGTCCAAAGGGGAAGACCTATTTTAACTTGAGTGACTTATTTTAATGCTAAGTTATGGATTGGATTCATTTTAATGCTAAGTTATAGATCGGATTTATTTTAACGCTAAGTTATGGATTGGATTTTTTTAACGCTAAGTTATGGACTGGATGTATTTTAATGTTAAGTTACCGTATGTATGGGATAAGTGAAACAAATTAGGCCTCAGTGTTGATTTTAGGGTATTTTATATATTACAATTACACTGGGAATTACAAGGTTGAGAGTGTGTATAGAATTTGTTGATCCTTGACTGCAATTTGCTGTATAGAATTTGTCGGTCCCTGACTGTAATTTGCTGGTCTTTGACTGTAATAAATTGAAATTGAAAATTGAAAAAAAACCTGTTGGGTCTGCTTCTCGGATTTTTTAACCAGCTTCCTTGGACCTACTAGAATTAAAGAGAGCCCGGCAGGCATTTTATGCATGACTTTGGAGAGGTGTTGGGTGCAGGAAGTCCAGATGCACATCCTGACAGCTGGCGCCATGGCCACTGCACCAACATTTACTGCAGCTGTAAAGGGAGTATGCTGAATGCATGGAGCACACACCAGCATAGCCATCTCCAAATAGGAGCCACTTGCTCTTTGAAGCAACTGTCATCAAAGATCTGAGAAGCAGTCAAGTTTCTTAATCAATTCCAGGTCGCGAGGCACACCCAACACTAGATCATGGCTCGAGCGCAATGGGGAATGTTTTGGAAGCTCATGCTTAGCAGAGGCCAAATGCTCAGCTTGGCAAGGACAGAGCAGTCAGCGGCACTTGCACATGTGTTGCTTATGTGCAGACAAGCTCTTCCATGCCGGGACCAAATCCATGCATTCTAACCGTGACTTGTCTCTACGGTAGCTGTTGGAATCACCTTATCTTTGTAGCAGCAAATGTTTTCTGAAACCCAAACGGATTCTGAGCTGAATCCTTTCCTGCTGGCAACATGTCGTCCGCAGCCTCCCGGGGAAGGGGGCTTGGTCGCAGGCTGCTCAGACTCCAGCGCCTGGCATTAAAAGGGCTCTCAGGCCGCAGGCAGAAGAGACAATAAAGCAGAGCAGCTAGAAGACAACGGCCACTGGCCTGGCAGCTCCCTGGGTCCGATCTCACCTGTGACTCAGACTGACAAGACGGCACATAGGGAAGTCGCTCTCTTAGCCTCAACTCCCCACATTCAACCCAGTAATAGCAGCCTACCTTACAAGGCTATCATAAGCATTACAAGATGATGTACACAAAATGGTTTGAGTGTTGATGGCACTACCTAAGTGTAATTCATTATTTGGACTTAATGGGTCCTCAGCTGTTACAAGGAAGTTTGGGGTGAACGACCTTTTCAGCTCTGGCCAGAATGAGGCAGAATTTAGCTTTTTAGCCCAACCGTCCATCTTTCCCCTCCGACCCCCTCTGCTTTTCTCCTTCTCTTGGGTCTGTCTCCTGCTCTCAGGTCCAGTCCTGTAAAGTCACCTTTGACAGAAGACCCCTTGGGAAGCTGGTCTGACCTCATCTAAGGATAAATAGGGAATAAACTCCCCCACCCCCAACAAAAACATCTGGTAGAAGATGGTGACAAGGCAGCTGCTGGAAGGGCTCCCTACCTAATGAAGATCAACAGGCCCAAGTGGACCACTGAGGAGCCCAAGGTCCCTTGCGGAAGGTCCCTCTCCCCAGCAGCTCTCATCCTGCCCAACTCCCGCTGCTCCTCATTGTCACTGCCTGAGGCACACTCCTTCTCCCTCCACAGTAGAGGCATCATCAGAAAGCAGTCAGATGTCAGCCCCAAGCTGCTCAGCTCCAGCAAGCAGCAAGTGGGGGTGGTCAGTGGCAACAAGGACAGCCAACAGCTTGTCCTCTCCCTGGGCACAACCCTGCCAGATGGCAACCACTGATAGCTTCCGCTCCTCCTCTTCATCACCCCACCCTATGGGCATCCAGGGCCCATTT
Source organism: Sphaerodactylus townsendi (assembly GCF_021028975.2). Lineage (NCBI taxonomy): Eukaryota > Metazoa > Chordata > Lepidosauria > Squamata > Sphaerodactylidae > Sphaerodactylus > Sphaerodactylus townsendi. The sequence continues at coordinate 2,232,335 of NC_059440.1, read as the reverse complement.
CTGGGGCCTCCCCTCACCACACCACAGGGTACTGCTGCAACCAGACACTGCCAAACACTGACAGCAGATTGCTATCAAACCCAGGAAGGGGAGGTCCTATGTGAAGCTAGAACTGACTCTCCCTCTCTTTTTCCTTGCTCTCTGGGGGACTGGTGAGGGAAAGAAGGAACAAGTATCTTCCAAGAAAGGCCTAGGAAGAAGACAGTTTATACACCAGGGGTTATAACAATGTTAAATCTGATTTATTTATAATACAAGGTAACAAAATTAAAATCTAACTCCAGAAGCAATTAAAAATGGCACATTACAAGCACTTCCAAAATGAGAGCAGAGAGCTTGAGAAATAGTAGGATGAAATCAGTAGGGTCACTACGGTGTAGTAAAAAGGAGTTTGGGGGTTGGTACCTGAATGGTCTTGTAAAAGATGGTCCAGACTAATGAAGAACACAATAAGCAAAAGGCAAAAATGCATGTGTGGGGTAGAAGTTGAAAACCCCATTCGAATCTCAAGCACAAAAAGGACAGAATTTCTGTTTCCAGAATGCAACTTGCTTGCTGTTACTTGATACAGAAGGGGAAAGCAGTGACTCTGGCCCTTTCCGCACGGGTCACGGCCAAATACAGTGCCCTGGGGACGGCAAAAACGCCGTCCCCAGGGAGCTGTTCGCATGGGGGGCGCAGCTGCTTCGCAGCCGCGCCACCCTCACTCCTCCCCAGCGGCGCAAAGCCACCATTTCCCCACCTCGCTCCCCGAGCAAGGTTTTTGGAAAACGGTGGCTTCCAGCCGCTACCGTGCGAACTGCAGCAGCTGGAAGGCGCCATCCCTCCCCCCTTTGCCCGATCGACCTACCTTCTCTGCGACTGTCTGGCGCGTCGCCGAGGCCTGGGGACATGCCCCCACTGCCCTGCGACTCCGGAGCGGTCGCGCAGGGCAGGGGGGGCATGTCCCCTGGCCTTGGCGACGTGCCGGACGGTCGCAGAGAAGGTAGGTCGATCGAACGATGGCGTTCCGCGGCGCCGTCTTCCCTTTCATTACTGGGACCGTTCATGCTAACGGTCCCGGGGGGGGGTTGGGTCGGCGTCATGTACATCGACCCAACCCCCAGCGTGGCCATGCGGAAACGGCCTTTGTGAGGAAGCCCTCGCTCCAAACACAGAAGAGCCCCACATCCTCTACCCAAAGTCCTGGAAAAGGTCTCTTTCTCTGCAACTGGCTTCCCAGCCATGGTTTCAGCCAGTGGTGAGATGGGGTCAGGAATTATTTCAATGGGCTTTGGCTGCAGTCACTCTGCTGGACAGCATTTAGTCAACAAGAATTATTCTGTCCCAGTCTCAAGCACCAGTTCATGATCTCTGACCCCTGTCTTGGCATCTCTAAAGCACCCGGTTTTTTTCATAAGGAAGACTCACAGCCAATCAACTGAAGAACAGATGCACAATTTCCAGAAATTGTGAAGTCACAAGGAAAATAATCTTTCTAATTTAAGGCAGAAAACTGAAATACGCACAATAGTTGCTACTTTCCTGTCAAACTTAAGCTTATTTTAATATTTTAACATCACAAAATGCATCAGCCGTGAGCTCCCAAAGGCACCTGGTGGGCCACTGCGAGTAGCAGAGAGCTGGACTAGATGGACTCTGGTCTGATCCAGCTGGCTTGTTCTTATGTTCTTATGTTCTTATCTATAATTTGGCTGCCTATAAAGTTGTACCATTTAGCCACCGAATCAACCAGTTTAGTTACCATCTACATTTGGAGGGGGCAAGCAGAGAAAGGGCACGCAAGTCACAGCACCATCCTTGTCTCACTGCACATCTGAACAGGTCTACAACATCTCTCTGAGAACACATTCCCACACATGATATGCTCCACATTAAGTGCGCTGTCACTCCATTCTATTCCCACCACTTCTTTTAAATGTAAAACGGTGACAAGAGGCTAGCTGGGCTTGGATTTTCTTTTAGGCCCTTTCCTTGCTAGTCATTTGCCTGCTCAAAATCTTCATTCCACATTTTTTTTACCGCAGATTTTCCCCTTCATGAAACTCAAAACTGTGCACACCAAAGACTCCCACGCAGGAGAATGGCTGTGAGGCTCGCAGTTTTGCACGCTGAAGGTCCAGTTCCTTGCACTCACCAGCTAGCACATGCAGCGGCAGAAGCATTTGCAGACCAAAGCAGATTGGACTGGGATGCCTTCTGTCATTTGAAATGACACTCCGAAGTATATTTTGCCTTACATTGTGCCATTCATCTTTCTATACAAGACTCAAGAGCAACCATTAGCACAGAAAGACATAAATGTTGGTGAAAACACGATTGATGGGGGATTCTCTGTAAGCAGCAAATGTTGGATATCTAATATTATCTGTGCCATTACAACACCCCCAAAGATTAGAAGCACCTCAACCCAGCCAGGATATGAACTCTGCTCGGAGAACAACACAAGGCACTTGTTTCAAGTTATAGCCCATGAATTCTTCAAAAGGTCACAGACGAACCATTTCCCTCATGCGTCATTGCCACAGCAGTGCCCAACAGGGCAACAGGATCACTCCAAAATCCTACTATACTGTTGATCAAAGTCATAAGCTTTTGATCAAAATAAAATGCATGTTAAGGGGGCAAGTTAAATTTAACCCCCCAAAACTGTATTATTGATCTAGGCACAGAAGAGGCAAAGCACACAAAAAAACCAGTTTAAAAGAGCTATTAAAGCCTCTGCAAACCGGGCAGAACCAGCATCTCATCAGAAGTCATGGACGAAGTAGCGTTTCCAATTATAACTAGTGATAATTCAGTAGTAGTGCCCCATTGAGGAATGCACAACATCTCTAATTCACATTTTTACCACTATTTGAGTCTCTCCTGACTCTTGAGCAGGGGTCTTCAAACTATGGCAACTATGGTTCATAGACTACAATTCCCATGAGCCCTACCACTTGGCCATGATGGCAGGGGCTGATGGGAATTGTAGTCCTTGAACATCTGGAGGGCCATAGTTTGAAGACCCCTACTCTTGAGGTACTTGATGGGATATGTGTCTGTAGGATATTACTGGCCTTGCAGTCTCCTCAATGGCCTTGAAAATCCATGTTTCTCAAGCCACCCTTAAGCACATGAACCCAGCAACCGTCCTGTAACTGGCAAGAGTCACTAGCCAACTTTGAACCTCCTCAACGCCACAGATTTGCAATCTAAACTATATCCTGCTAATCACACATCCTGTCATCACATATATGGAGATCACACAACTATGCATCTTATATGTGTGTGTGTATAAATAATTGCTTTAATTAAAAAAAACCATTTACCATTTACAATCACACTAGCTGCGGCTCTTTTAACCATGTGCACACCTGAGTTGGCTTTGAATATGTTGTCTAATCAGGACTATAACAATAAACAACTGGTTGTTCCAAAAGAAGATTCAGAAATTGCATCAAACACACAGGATCCTCACTGACCCTAGAAAAACCTGTAACTTTTCTTGGATTTTGTCATGAAAATGGTGGGGCACCAACTTCACATACACGCTACAGGGGTCAGTGCTGTCAGTCACAGACCAGGAAAGGGATTTGGGCGTCTTAGTTGATAGTTCCATGGGAATGTCAACTCAATGCATGGCAGCTGTGAAAAAGGCAAACTCTATGCTGGGGATAATTAGGAAAGGAATTGAGAATAAAACTGCAAAGATTGTCATGCCTTTGTATAAAGCCGTGGTGCGACCGCACTTGGAGTACTGTGTTCAGTTCTGGTCGCCACATCTCAAAAAGGATATCGAAGAGATAGAAAAAGTGCAGAGAAGGGCAATGAGGATGATTGAGGGACTGGAGCACCTTCCTTATGAGGAGAGGCTGCAGCGTTTGGGACTCTTTAGTTTGGAGAGGAGACGTCTGAGGGGGGATAGGATTGAAGTCTATAAAATTATGCAGGGAGTAGAAAATGTTGACAGAGAGAAATTTTTCTCTCTTTCTCACAATACTAGAACCAGGGGGCATCCATTGAAAATGCTGGGGGGAAGAATTAGGACTAATAAAAGGAAACACTTCTTCACACAAGGTGTGATTGGTGTTTGGAATATGCTGCCACAGGAGGTGGTGATGGCCACTAACCTGGATAGCTTTAAAAGGGGCTTGGACAGATTTATGGAGGAGAAGTCGATTTATGGCTACCAGTCTTGATCCTCCTTGATCTCAGATTGCAAATGCCTTAACAGACCAGGTGATCGGGAGCAACAGCCGCAGAAGGCCATTGCTCACATCTTGCATGTGAGCTCCCAAAGGCACCTGGTGGGCCACTGCGAGTAGCAGAGAGCTGGACTAGATGGACTCTGGTCTGATCCAGCTGGCTTGTTCTTATGTTCTTAAACAAACCAAAGGTAAAGGTGCAAAGACCAGATCTTTGCAAAGACCAGATCTTTACTGACCCATGAGGTGACATGTAACACAATGCTTATTAGGCAATATCTGTTAGGTTGACTGGATGGTTTGCCATTGTCTTCCCCAGTTTTCTATATTTTTAGACGCAGACAGCTGGGTCCTCAATTTACCAACCTTGGGAGGGTGGAGCTGAAACCAACTCCCGTCAGGACCAAACACAGGTCGTAAGCAGAGCTTTGACTGCAATACTGCAACTTACCACTCTGCACCACGGGGCTCCAAATTACCTGTCTCCTACATGGGCACCAACACAGTAGTGGTCTTGACATACTGGCTGCTCCCCCCACTTACAGAATCTCAACAGGCATTAATCATAAGGGGCTCCTTGAGGACATGAGGAGGATGCTATTGCGAGACTTTTCAAGAAGGCAATAAAATATTTTTTATTTGATAGGTCTTTTCACAGGTAATAGACTATGTTGGCAATATTTAGGGTTTTACTGTATTTTATATGTTTGAATTTGTGCTCTGAGCCACGAGGAAAGGGGTATATAAGCATTGTAAATAAATAAATAAATAGAATACTTGTGTGACTTCCCAAGTACACAGAAAAATATGCAGCCTCAGGAGTAACACTGAGAAACACTAACGATCTGGACACTGAAGGATTTTCAGGATCTACTGTAGAAGTTATCTAACAAGAGGCCTTTTTCTGCATGTACAACTTGCCACCGGTTTTCCCAGTGGTTCCAACTTAGAAATGTTTTCTGCACAACTCCATTCCCCTTATTGTTTTTGGGGGGTTGCCCTTGTATCTCCAGTTGCATTTATGCCACACACTACTGCTCAAAATGGGCTATTCCTGATGGTGGTGGGATGTCATCCATGCTGCAGAAGAACAACCCTTCCCCCTTTTTCCCTCTTGCTCAGGTGCTCTAGTGTTATTACGTTTTGAAGAGGCAATTCAAAAATGTCTCAGTCTTCATATCTACTATTAAGAACTACCAACCCAAAATGGAAGCCAAAGCACCTACTGGAGCAGGTGCCATTACCTGAAGGGACAGAAACACGTAGCCCACAATGCCACACAAAGAACCACATTTTTCAATCAAATATGATCTGCAGAAATATACGATCGTTACTTGGAGCAGTCCACGATTACATGCAGCAAATATTCCTAGCACTCTTGTCAGTGACCCCAGTGTCTCAGCGTTCTATTGCTGATGCAATCCTCCCATTTCAAAATCGCTCTCTGCCATATTGATACATCACTAATGCAATGCGAAATTGACAGCGCTGATCCAGTCAACCCTACTTCTTTATATCTCTGCTTGAACATTAACATTACAAGTTCTATGTGAAATTAACTAAACTCATCCAGTCCACCATGCTTCTCTGTATCTCTGCCTTAACATTATATAACTAGTTTGATATGATAGATTTTTAAAAATCCTTTTAAAGAGTTTTAAATGTAATCTGTTTATACAAACACACAAATGCTTCAGACTTTACTAAAGTATCCAATTGCCAAGTACTCCTGAGCCCTGAAAACTGCACTGTCTGAGACACTCCAGTTACTTATCGGGGGTGGGGGGAGAAGAATCTGCACACAGTACATTGATCCCCTTTCCCTGGAAGGGTGGGCTGTTCTGGCAATTCAAATGTGGGATACAAATTTAAGGCAAACCACTGGAAGTTCTGTGGTCACTTCAGCAATGCATTTAGGTGTGAGGGCATTTCCAGCAGGGACACTATAGTGATTTGAGATGCTCACCCTGGCTCACACACAGGCACATCAAAATTGTTCAGGTACTTCCTGAAGAGCTGGAGCTCCAACTTGCCCACTGGTAGGGCGGTCTATCAAATCTAATTAATTAATTATAGTTTGCTCCCATAGTTAAGGTAATATATAATGAAGGTACTTCCAAGCCACGCAGGAAGCTGAAAGTTCTCATGTGTATCAATAGCCGCAATCCCCCCCGCCCCACAAATTCTGAAAGGGAGACTACTATAACTTTCTTATTAAGAACCAAAGGAATGCATACCACTAAAATGTTTGAAGTATTCCAGAATGCTGAAATGTGGAACATTCACAGACTAGAAGCAGACCTCAGAACAATTCCAGACCATCCAGAAAGATTGAATATGGTACACAAAGAGTCCACACTATATTGACTACTAGACAACATTAAAAGTTGGACATTTTTGTAGCTAGAATATAGGCCATGGCATTTACTCCATAAAGGTCCCAGCATCCCATACAAATGAAAGCAACATCATTTATGGGATGTCATGTTGGCTTATGTCTTGTGTGCCCCCAAATCAGCAGTAATCAGCTCCCGCATTCAAGAGAAGGAACATTTCTAACCATAACCAAGAGGTCTCAGAAAAAGGGGGGGTTGTTATCACCCAACATCCATTCATAAGACATTGCAGGAATTAAACTTGAGGCTTCATGAAATACATGTACATGCCACAAATAAAGTGATCCCCATAGGAGCCTGTACCAACACACAGCTGAGGAATAACCTAAGCTGACTGGCAGTGGCTCACCAAGATCACATACATGCCAAGGTCTTTCCTGCTACGTGAGATTCTCTTAATGGGAAATGCCAGGGACTGAATGTATAACATTCTCCACCCAATGCATGTGCTTGACCAATAATTAACAAATAGGTGAACCCCCATGGGCTTAAGAGGGCATCTCATTTCCCTCCCTCCAATATTTCTTCTTTCGCTTCCCTGGACACCACCATACCTCTCCCTTTTCATGCTTCCTGGTGAAGTGATTAACAGCAGTGGACTCTAATCTGAGAAACTGGGTTTGATTCCCCACTCCTCCACATGAACGCCAGAGTCTTATCTGGTGAACTTGATTTGTTTCCCCACTCCTACATTCCTGCTGGGTGACCTTAGGTTAGTCACAGTTGTCTCCGAACTCTCTCAGCCCCACCTACTCACAAAATGTATCTTGTGGGGAGAGGAAAGGGAAGGAGTTTGTAAGCTGCCTTCCGTCTCCTTAAAGGAAAGGAAAGGGGATTCTCCTTCTCCTTCAACTACGCTAGGCTCAGCAGTGAGAAACCGGCAAGGACTTGTGGGTGGTACCTCACTTCCCCCTGTATCACATTCTCCATTCTATTTCCTATTTCCCTCTTCCTGGAAGCATTCATATCCTTACTTTTCCCTGGCTCATTCTCACCTACTTCCACCCACCAGCCTGCATTTTATTCCCCATGTTTATTCCTCATTTTCAGTTACATTATTCACTGAATCAATACTTCTATCATTCTCCACAATGAGAGCCCAAAGCAACTGACATCCTTCTCCTCTCACCTATGAGGCAGATTAGGCTGTGTGCCCGTGACTGACCCCAAGTCACCCAGTGAGCTTCCACAACAGAGCGAGGGTTAGACCCCCGATTTCCCAACCTGCAGCCAGAAACTCTAACCATTACACAATGCTGCCTTTTGTGGGGTAGCTGCTGCTGAACAGTAGTGAGCAGTCAGGTCTGGGTGACTCATGCAACTTGAGTAGGAGCAAGTTGCCCAGTGAATACAGCTGGGCCAGGCCAAGATGAGTCCTCTCTCAAAGGCCATAATAGCCCTGGAAGGCTGGCAATACTGTTGTGGCTGCCTAGCAACAGCTACAGAGGCAAAGTCTGTTTCTTAAATCTACAGGCATTGCCCTCCCCGCAAACATATTTTTTTAGATCTTAGATTTCTTGGCAAACCTTTGGATTTTTTCAGGTTTGTAGCAAGATCTGTCTTGTCGGTCCATAGCCCCAGTCTCTGGATTTAAGCTTCCACAGAGAGGATCACAATGACAATTAGATATATTGATTAGTGTATGCATATAGCCAGTTTAACTTCTTTTAAAAGTTCAGCTTAAACCTCTTCCCAAATAAGTATCCACTCAGCAGTCACAAAAACACAGTGGATAGTTACTGATCTGCAATATTTGCAGTCAGACCATGACTGTAATTAAACAATTAAATATACATGACTTCACAAAGGTTGTTAGGTCTGACTTGCACGACATTCTTCTCATTCTTCTATGCTCATAATGGTCAGCATTATTTTCACTTTAAGAGACGGATAGCCAAGGCTGAAAGAAACCATCTTGCCAAAGCCACTCAGCTTGTCTATGGCAACAAATTTATTTCAGTTCAGGCCTTTTGGAGTGCCATTGAAAACTATGACTTGTACTGTAGTCTCACAGCTCCAACAAGGAAGATCAACCAACAAGGAAACACTGGTAATATCATAACTTTCAAATTGTTACAAAAAAGTTACTGCATATATTGAACATGAAATGATACTCTTGACTTCAATGCCTTAAAGACTAAGTCATCATTTGAAAGCTTTGTCTTCTCTAAGTAGAAAATTTTTCTCTTCATATATTTAAAGATGTCACAGCAACTGTGGGAACAGCTAGAATAGTTGAAGCCTTTCATTCTTAACATGTGAACCTGCCCAACTCTGCGACAACAAAAAATGACAACTCTAAAGCCAAACATATACCCATTCCAATATAATTTTCCATCACTGAGAGTATAATGAAGACGACTCCCTTTTAGGACAAAAATACATGTCAAAATACATCTTGGGGGCTTGTCCATATTATGCTGACCGCCCAATGAGTTTGTCATTGTTTATGTTATCATCTGATTTTAAGATGGAGGTTGATGGTTTTATTGGTTGTACGCCGCCCAGAGCCCTTTGGGGATGGGGCAGTATATTAAAACTGATATATAAATACATCGATCCAAAACAATTTGAACATGCACAGTGACATGACTAAGTACATACCCAGCTACACTCAAAATTTTCATTTCTTTGATAAAATGAAGGACTGGACACATTTTTAGGAGAGACTATACACCAATGTATTGAACAAATGTAAAGTGTTTACCAACTACTTTGTACAATCCGCATTCCAAACACAAACCCTGCTAAAATAGTTAATACAAGGCAACTCAATTTATTTAAGCCGCTGACCTGTGGCACCTACTGTAGTAACATGGAAGCAGGGGGGGGGGGGGATCACTCAACTAAATTTAAACTCCTTCTGTTGTCCAGAAACCACCATGGAAAAATAGGGAACTTGTGCATATATACCGAACTGCACTGGAAAAGATTCAAACAAGTGCTCTTCCTATAAACAGCTTCCAAACTTCCATAGCCTCAGGCTAAGAAACACTTCCTGTTTCCATCCTAAGTAAAGACTGCTTTCAATTGCTCTCTGTTTCATAAACATAAGCCACTTCTCAAAGTCCATTCAGAAAAGTTTCCTAGTTATTCCCCTGCATCCAGATTAAAGCCACTAATGCCAATTTCTTCTGATAATCCCTTTGATCACACAGGATCCATTCATTCTGTCCACACTCAGCAGCATCTCCACTTGATAGTGCAGATTTATGGTGTCCAGCTCCCTTCTGACTTTCTGACTTTCAGTATATGCCTCAGGTGTTTCCCATCCCACCCAAGCGTCTCCCACTCTCAAGGGTACAGGACCTGAGTATCCACATCAACTTCCTTTATCCCTCAGGGCTTCCAACTCCTACAGAAAAATGGCATATCCAAGCTGCTTTCTCCTCACATCACTCTGAAAGACGCACAGAATCACATCTGAGAAAACCACAAGGAGCACAGACTTTTGCATGTACTTTGCAGAAGAATGAACTCACAAAAGCCTGTTCTGTGACACTCTCTACCAACAAGGCTTCCACTCCAGGCGCTTCGTCCTACAAGACATAACCAACATTGTCTCAAGGAAGACCCAGCTCCAAATCTCGCCACCCCCAACGCAGAGATCCATCCGCACGGGCCATGGAAATAAGCCCACTTGAATCCACGGCATTCTTGCCCAAGCCTGGCGTGCTCCCAGGGAACAGACGCCAAAGCACTGTGATGGCACCCCAGGGAGCACACCCTGAACAGCACACACGACAAGGCATCACCCAAAGCAGCTCGTTTTCCATTCATAAAGGAGGGACCAGTCCCTAAAAAGCGCAAGGCCGGACCCATGCTTCTTCACCTGCAAAGGACTCCCCCCTCCCCCCCCCGCCCACAGCAGCAACTTCCACAGGTCCCCCTACCCCCTTGGGCGCAGAGCCCCTCCTGCCAGGCATCCTTGGGGAAGCAACGGCCTCCCCCACCAGAGATGAGCAATGAACCCCCCCCCCCGCCTGCTCCATCCCACCGGCGCAGAGCTCCACTCCAGCTCCGAGAAAGGAGGCCAGCCCCTCCTTCTCCTCACACCATCAGAAGCCTTTTCTCTCCCCAAAGTTCCCCCCCCCAGGCCTTTTCATTTCTCCCAGAGGAATGGAGCCCCCAGAGCCCCCGTGCACGGGTGGCGGGGGGGGGGGGCAGGGGGAGCCGACATCTTCGCTTTGCCAAGCATGACAGCCCCCGCATCAGTAGGGGAAGGGAGGCAGGCACACCCACCCACCCCCCCCAGGGCGAGAAGAGGGGGCGCCCGCGCCCGCTGCGACACGGGGCCCTCCCTCCCCCACTCCGGAGCAGAGCCCTTCGGCGAGGGCGGGGGGAGCCCTACGGAGCCACAGGCCACAGGGACCCGCTGCTCCCCCCACCGCCACCCCCAGGCGGGCACGGCGGAAAGGGATGCCCAGCTGCAGGCCCAGCATCGCCCGTCCCCCCGCCCCGCCCCGCCCCGCCCCGCCCCCGCCAGGCCGTTACCTGCTCGTCGAAGCGGTTCACCACGGCCTGCACCCACTCCACCGGCTTATGGGCCGCCATGTCCCGCCGCCCACCAAGCCCGGAGGGGGAGGGTCTCGCCGCCCCCTGCCCCTCGGCTCGATCCGGCCCCCGTCGCCGAGCGTTCAGCTGCCTTCCTCTTCCTCAGCCATCAGAGCCCACCGGTCGCCATGACACCACACCGGAAGCGGGAGCCCCGCCGCCCCCAACAGCAGCCCCGGCCGCTCGCCGGGAGAGGGGGAGGCAGACGAGAGGGAAGCCCGCGCGGCGCATGCGCCAAGAGCCAGGCGGAGGAAGACAGGGAGGGATCGCGGCGGACACGCACGCGCAGTCGGGATAGGGAGAGCCGGGAAAGCCAAAGGGCAGCGCGCATGTGGGAGAGTGAAACTGGGAACGGAGGGGGTTAATGCGCATGCGCCGTGGCGGCCCTTTGGGATGGGAAGGTGCACGCGAGCGCCGAGAGAAGAGGAGTTAAAGTGTGGCACGCATAAAGAGAGAGATTCGGCACATGCGTCTTACGCATGCGCAGGGAGAGTCAGTGTGCATGCGCGTAAGAGTACGGCGCTGCTAAAAGCCTGCGATGCTAGACAGAGAAGACAAAGCAGAAGAGTCAAACTGCGCACGTGCCGCCAGCGGGACTTGATAATGCGCGTGCGCAAACTCTCAAGAGGAAGCAAACGGAGCGGAGCTTGAGAATTGTTGGGGCGGCTTTTGCTGTCGGTCAGCCTCTCTATCCACGCGGCAGAAGTCCCCGGAGCCAGAGGACTTGCTGGCTGCCCTTCGTGGCCGGAGCTGGCCGGAGCTCGGGTCCTTGCTGCTGTGAGCCAGCCCAGCCCCGCCTCTGCTGTGTCTCTGCGTCCATTCATACCTTATCTTGATCCTCTTCGATCTGAGATTGCAAAGGCCTTAACAGACCAGGTGCTCGGGAGCAGCAGCAGCAGCAGGCCCTTGCTTTCACATCCTGCACGTGAGCTCCCAAAGGCACCTGGTGGGCCACTGCGAGTAGCAGAGAGCTGGACTAGATGGACTCTGGTCTGATCCAACTGGCTCTTTCTTATGTTCTTAAGGCCATTGCTTTCACCTCCTGCACGTGAGCTCCCAAAGGCACCTGGTGGGCCACTGCGAGTAGCAGAGAGCTGGACTAGATGGACTCTGGTCTGATCCAGCAGGCTCGTTCTTATGCATTCTTGAAGGCCATTGCTTTCACCTCCTGCACGTGAGCTCCCAAAGGCACCTGGTGGGCCACTGCGAGTAGCAGAGAGCTGGACTAGATGGACTCTGGTCTGATCCAGCAGGCTCGTTCTTATGTTCTTAAGGCCACTGCTTTCACCTCCTGCACGTGAGCTCCCAAAGGCACCTGGTGGGCCACTGCGAGTAGCAGAGAGCTGGACTAGATGGACTGATGCAGCTGGCTTGTTCTTATGTTCTTAATGCAGCAGCAGGGGCGTCTGACATGCCGCGGGGGGGGGGGGATCCAGCCCTTTGCGGGCGCTCGAAGCAAGACCTGGGAGTGAGGGAGGGGTGGCCCCAGCTGGCTCACAGGCCTGAGAAGCTCTCTCAAGGTGAAGCAGCCCCTGCCCGCCTTCGCCAGTCTGGGCTGGGGAGCCTGTTGGGGGCTCACCAGCTGAGGCAGCCACCCCCAGCCCCAACCCGGCCAAGTCACATGAATGTTATATTGGGTCGTCCTCATGACAAATGAGTTCAACACTCCTGTCTTAACCTGTGGGGAAATAACATCTTGCCCTGTGTGCCTGAGCAGCCAAGCAAGCCGGCTGTGCACCTGAAGCAATTGGAAACGGTTTCTGTCCATCCTTATCTTCCAGACACCCCGAGCCAGCAGGGCATAGACCTGGTTGGCCCATGTGTGCTCTGATTGGTCATCAATAAAGGGTCTTGTGTCAGAACTCCCTTTCATAGACAAAGAAACCACTGAAAGTGTAAGAGTTTATTGCAATGTCAGGTGCAGCAATTGCCTGTTCTGAGGAGCTCCCCTCAGAACAGCAGATAATATAGAACAGCATTCCCCCCCCCCACACACACACACACACACGTGAAACTAAACAGAACAGCATTCACTAGACTCCTCCAAGGTAGGGAGGAAACAGATCAACACAGCAGACAGAGCATTGCATAGGGCAGCATCCTGCTCTCACTCCACCCCCATAGCAGACCTCCCGACATCTTGGCTGCCTTCCCAGGGGAGATGTCCTTCACTTAGGTCCCCAGGGATGGTGGTCAGTTGACAGTTGACCCCATCTCTCGTAGGGTGCCAGGCTGCCAAATCATTTATGTGGAAACGCTTCTATTGCCAGCCCATCCCCCCCTCCCACACACTTTGTACATTAGAATGGAAGTGACCATGTAGGGGCCCTGCCCCGTGTCTCTCAGCCCCAGTGGGAATACTGTCAGATCCCCAAAAACTGAAACAAACTCCATGTAGTAGTAGTAAAGCCTTTATTGGCATTGTAAATTACAGTAAAACATTTATCAATTTAAAAAACTAGAATGCATCAAATATATACACATACAAGTTGTTCCCATGAGTTATGTTTGTAATTCCAGCTCTTCTCAATATAAAGCCCAAACGTGATCACCAAAAGCTACAATCCACAAGTGCTTACTTTTTTACAGTTCATATAAAAAGTGACACCTGATAATGAGACTGCAACATCTTTTTAGAAGTCCTCCGCACTTGCTTGGGATTGGTACAAACTCCATGTATAGAACAGAGGTTTATTCACAATCTGGAGGACAGCTTGGAGAAGCCAAGATTGACTTTTCCCGTGCAGTGAACAGTAATATGTTTCCACAATCCCCCCCCCCCCCACACACACACACACATGGGAACAGCACTGTGAAAATGTGCAGACAGTAAGACAGCACAAACTGAAACCACAGAGGCTGGCCTTGGCTAGCACCTGGCCAGACAGAGCATAGAAAGACATCCCATCCCCCACCCGGCGAAGGCAACGAGCAGCCCCAAAAGCAATCTAACTACTAGGCATCCTGACAAATGCCCACTTCTTAACCAGGACAGCGTTCCCCTGTGCCAGAAGTTGGGCCCGACTGTGGATGTTGTAGCAGAGCTTCTGCTTCTCTTGGGGTCTCGCCGGATCTTGACCAGCTGCCGTTTGGGCCAGCACAAGTCGATCTTCCAGGAGGCGAAGACGCTCAGGCGCCTGATGTCCCTGTTCTCCCACTCCTCTCTCGCTTCAGGAATGCCCCACGGCTGCCACTGTATTGTAGCTCACAGGGCAAGGAGCCCAGGGGGGCTTGGGGGGTCTCGCCAATGGCGAACAGGAGGGGGTCCACAAACAGGTCCCACTTCTGTGGCTGGTCATGCGCCAATTCCTGTAGCATCGCTTGCAGGCTTTGTTTAAACCATTCAATAAGTCAGTCAGGTTTTTTTGAGGTGGGGGGGGGACAGCAGTAAAAATCTGGTGGATCCTGAAGACCTGACACAGCTGCCGCATGGCTTGGGCCGTGAAGGTTGTGCCTTGGTTCCACAGCAGCTCCTGGAGCAGTCCCACGTGATCTAATATGCATACCAATACCCTCATCGAGCAGAGCAGGACAGCCTCCAGATATCAGGTAATGCAGACCATGAGTGCAAGCAGCTACCAGGCTCCACACATCCATGGCTACTTGCCGGAAGGAGGTCTTGATAATGAGCAAAGGGGCCAGAGGTGCTCAGAGTAGGGTTCTCTTCTCTGTTTGCTGGCATGCTTCACATGTGCTGTTTCATGTCCCGAGACACAGAGGGCCAGAAGAACTGGGCCTGGACCCAGGCCATCATAAACACAAGAACATAAGAACTAGCCTGCTGGATCAGACCAGAGTCCTCTAGTCCAGCACTCTGCTACTTGCAGAGCTCACGTGCAGGATGTGAAAGCAATGGCCTTCTGCTGCTGCTGCTCCTAAGCACCTGGTCCTTGACTCCCTGGTGACCTTCCCAGGGGTGGTCATGTCTGGAGGCCAACACCGTTAGCCAGCAATGTGTGAGTACCAGAAGCTGCTGGACCTCCACCCCACTCCTGGGGACCACACAGTACCACACTGCCCCTTCCTGTCAGATTTGTGGCAGGCATGAAGCCCACTGCAGGTCCTGGACTGGCCCTTCTCTTACTGCCACAAGCAGGCAGAAATGGGCTAAGGAGCTGTTCTTCTCCTGGGCCTGAAGAAACGTGGGGTTGGTGGCCTACACTGTGGTGCTGGTCAGTGCAGGTCCCTCTTTGGGGTCCTCCTCTTGCTCCTTGACTGGTTTGCTGGCCTCTGCCAGGAAGGTTTCCTCGCCGGGGTCCAGTGGGATAGATCGGGTGGTGGCAACTAATTCTGCAAACGTGGAGGATATAGCAGGTCAGGGACCTAGTTATTTCCTAGTCCCACTGCCAGAGGTCCCAGACAATCATCACCATGACCTCTGGATACATTTCCATGTGCCAGTGGAAGCAAGCCACAGTTAGTATGCAGATCACTGGCAGTCGGGTGGGCAGGAACTTGGTGCAGACCATGGATACGGAGCTTCTGCTGTCCAGCAAGGCTTGGACATGCCTCCCAGCCATTGTCATCAGAATCAGCAAGAGAAGTGGCTGAGCCCCTGTTGCCACCCCCTGCCTGGTTTCCTCCCACCCCAAGTCACATTCCATCATAGGGCACTCCCGTCGGAGGTGGTCTCACTGTCCGCAAGTGAAAGAGGGTCCCATCTTTGCCCCTTCTGCCATCCCAGGTGGCCTCGGGTCCATCCATGGTCAACGTCCTCCACATTGGTCCCTGCCAGTGGGGACTCCCTCCCATCTCGGGGTGGGGACTCCTCTTACCACTCCCACTGAAGTATGGGCTGGGGTCGAATGTCTTGACCACCACTCCTCCTCCCTGGAGTCCTCCCATCCCTACGCTTTCTCCTCTCACTCGCGCCAGGGCCCTTCTGCGCAGTCTCCACCCCTCCCAGGTTTTGGCGGCTATGAAACCCTCTAATTTAGTGACCATGGCTTTGAGGTTGGTGGACCATCCATACAGCACCCGGGCCCAGGGTGTGATGGCTTTTAGCAACTGCTCTATGGCTATTTAGTCCACAATTTTCTTCTCCCCCTCAGTTGTGGGCTTGAGCTACCACCAAACCGAGCCTTTCAGGGCATTCCCGAAGGCCTTCAGGCCGTCTTTGTGGCAGAAGGCCAGGGCCCTGTGTTAGGGACAGGGCAGAAGCCCTGCCCTCAGAGCTAAAGAGCTCATGTCCCGGTTACTCCACCGAAATAATAACCATCCATAAAGCTTCTTCAGTGTTCCAGAGTTTTATGTGTTTCAATTCTCGCAGAAGAGGGAACTTTCTCCTATGTTAGCAACCAGGGAGGAGGTTCAAAGGGGCTACATTGCTTGTGTAACATAATTTATGCCCTCTTACTGAAGACAT
The DNA here is from genome assembly GCF_021028975.2 of Sphaerodactylus townsendi. Lineage (NCBI taxonomy): Eukaryota > Metazoa > Chordata > Lepidosauria > Squamata > Sphaerodactylidae > Sphaerodactylus > Sphaerodactylus townsendi. The sequence continues at coordinate 2,215,830 of NC_059440.1, read as the reverse complement.
CCCTCCTTGTCTTCTTGCTCATTGGTTTTGAGTCAAGTAAGCGATACAGAACCCTGGCAGTCATCCTTATCCCACCTTTTTACCACCTTTCCATCCCATATTTTTAATGTAACTTGAGTCTAAAACACCTCATGTACAAATTTCTATAACAACTACTGGTTTTCCTATAACGAAATCAAGTCTTCTGCTTTAATTTCTTATCTCCTTGGTGGGGCCTATTTTCTTTCAACTCAAGGCCCAATGTCTAGGCTGCTGGGGGTGGGGGGGGGGGGGGAGGGGTGGGGGGGGGTGGGGGGGTGGGGGGAGGGGGGGGTGGGGGGGGGGGGGGGTGGGGGGGGGGGGGGGGGGGGGGGGGGGGGGTTTTGGGGGGGGGGGGGGGTGGGGGGGGAGGGGGGTGGGGGGGGGGGGGGGGGGGGGGGGGGGGGGGTGGGGGGGGGGAGGGGTGGGGGGGGGGGGGGGTGGGGGGGGGGGGGGGTGGGGGGGGGGGGGGGTGGGGGGGGGGGGGGGTGGGGGGGGGGGGGGGTGGGGGGGGGGGGGGGTGGGGGGGGGGGGGGGTGGGGGGGGGGGGGGGTGGGGGGGGGGGGGGGTGGGGGGGGGGGGGGGTGGGGGGGGGGGGGGGTGGGGGGGGGGGGGGGTGGGGGGGGGGGGGGGTGGGGGGGGGGGGGGGTGGGGGGGGGGGGGGGTGGGGGGGGGGGGGGGTGGGGGGGGGGGGGGGTGGGGGGGGGGGGGGGTGGGGGGGGGGGGGGGTGGGGGGGGGGGGGGGTGGGGGGGGGGGGGGGTGGGGGGGGGGGGGGGTGGGGGGGGGGGGGGGTGGGGGGGGGGGGGGGTGGGGGGGGGGGGGGGTGGGGGGGGGGGGGGGTGGGGGGGGGGGGGGGTGGGGGGGGGGGGGGGTGGGGGGGGGGGGGGGTGGGGGGGGGGGGGGGTGGGGGGGGGGGGGGGTGGGGGGGGGGGGGGGTGGGGGGGGGGGGGGGTGGGGGGGGGGGGGGGTGGGGGGGGGGGGGGGTGGGGGGGGGGGGGGGTGGGGGGGGGGGGGGGTGGGGGGGGGGGGGGGTGGGGGGGGGGGGGGGTGGGGGGGGGGGGGGGTGGGGGGGGGGGGGGGTGGGGGGGGGGGGGGGTGGGGGGGGGGGGGGGTGGGGGGGGGGGGGGGTGGGGGGGGGGGGGGGTGGGGGGGGGGGGGGGTGGGGGGGGGGGGGGGTGGGGGGGGGGGGGGGTGGGGGGGGGGGGGGGTGGGGGGGGGGGGGGGTGGGGGGGGGGGGGGGTGGGGGGGGGGGGGGGTGGGGGGGGGGGGGGGTGGGGGGGGGGGGGGGTGGGGGGGGGGGGGGGTGGGGGGGGGGGGGGGTGGGGGGGGGGGGGGGTGGGGGGGGGGGGGGGTGGGGGGGGGGGGGGGTGGGGGGGGGGGGGGGTGGGGGGGGGGGGGGGTGGGGGGGGGGGGGGGTGGGGGGGGGGGGGGGTGGGGGGGGGGGGGGGTGGGGGGGGGGGGGGGTGGGGGGGGGGGGGGGTGGGGGGGGGGGGGGGTGGGGGGGGGGGGGGGTGGGGGGGGGGGGGGGTGGGGGGGGGGGGGGGTGGGGGGGGGGGGGGGTGGGGGGGGGGGGGGGTGGGGGGGGGGGGGGGTGGGGGGGGGGGGGGGTGGGGGGGGGGGGGGGTGGGGGGGGGGGGGGGTGGGGGGGGGGGGGGGTGGGGGGGGGGGGGGGTGGGGGGGGGGGGGGGTGGGGGGGGGGGGGGGTGGGGGGGGGGGGGGGTGGGGGGGGGGGGGGGTGGGGGGGGGGGGGGGTGGGGGGGGGGGGGGGTGGGGGGGGGGGGGGGTGGGGGGGGGGGGGGGTGGGGGGGGGGGGGGGTGGGGGGGGGGGGGGGTGGGGGGGGGGGGGGGTGGGGGGGGGGGGGGGTGGGGGGGGGGGGGGGTGGGGGGGGGGGGGGGTGGGGGGGGGGGGGGGTGGGGGGGGGGGGGGGTGGGGGGGGGGGGGGGTGGGGGGGGGGGGGGGTGGGGGGGGGGGGGGGTGGGGGGGGGGGGGGGTGGGGGGGGGGGGGGGTGGGGGGGGGGGGGGGTGGGGGGGGGGGGGGGTGGGGGGGGGGGGGGGTGGGGGGGGGGGGGGGTGGGGGGGGGGGGGGGTGGGGGGGGGGGGGGGTGGGGGGGGGGGGGGGTGGGGGGGGGGGGGGGTGGGGGGGGGGGGGGGTGGGGGGGGGGGGGGGTGGGGGGGGGGGGGGGTGGGGGGGGGGGGGGGTGGGGGGGGGGGGGGGTGGGGGGGGGGGGGGGTGGGGGGGGGGGGGGGTGGGGGGGGGGGGGGGTGGGGGGGGGGGGGGGTGGGGGGGGGGGGGGGTGGGGGGGGGGGGGGGTGGGGGGGGGGGGGGGTGGGGGGGGGGGGGGGTGGGGGGGGGGGGGGGTGGGGGGGGGGGGGGGTGGGGGGGGGGGGGGGTGGGGGGGGGGGGGGGTGGGGGGGGGGGGGGGTGGGGGGGGGGGGGGGTGGGGGGGGGGGGGGGTGGGGGGGGGGGGGGGTGGGGGGGGGGGGGGGTGGGGGGGGGGGGGGGTGGGGGGGGGGGGGGGTGGGGGGGGGGGGGGGTGGGGGGGGGGGGGGGTGGGGGGGGGGGGGGGTGGGGGGGGGGGGGGGTGGGGGGGGGGGGGGGTGGGGGGGGGGGGGGGTGGGGGGGGGGGGGGGTGGGGGGGGGGGGGGGTGGGGGGGGGGGGGGGTGGGGGGGGGGGGGGGTGGGGGGGGGGGGGGGTGGGGGGGGGGGGGGGTGGGGGGGGGGGGGGGTGGGGGGGGGGGGGGGTGGGGGGGGGGGGGGGTGGGGGGGGGGGGGGGTGGGGGGGGGGGGGGGTGGGGGGGGGGGGGGGTGGGGGGGGGGGGGGGTGGGGGGGGGGGGGGGTGGGGGGGGGGGGGGGTGGGGGGGGGGGGGGGTGGGGGGGGGGGGGGGTGGGGGGGGGGGGGGGTGGGGGGGGGGGGGGGTGGGGGGGGGGGGGGGTGGGGGGGGGGGGGGGTGGGGGGGGGGGGGGGTGGGGGGGGGGGGGGGTGGGGGGGGGGGGGGGTGGGGGGGGGGGGGGGTGGGGGGGGGGGGGGGTGGGGGGGGGGGGGGGTGGGGGGGGGGGGGGGTGGGGGGGGGGGGGGGTGGGGGGGGGGGGGGGTGGGGGGGGGGGGGGGTGGGGGGGGGGGGGGGTGGGGGGGGGGGGGGGTGGGGGGGGGGGGGGGTGGGGGGGGGGGGGGGTGGGGGGGGGGGGGGGTGGGGGGGGGGGGGGGTGGGGGGGGGGGGGGGTGGGGGGGGGGGGGGGTGGGGGGGGGGGGGGGTGGGGGGGGGGGGGGGTGGGGGGGGGGGGGGGTGGGGGGGGGGGGGGGTGGGGGGGGGGGGGGGTGGGGGGGGGGGGGGGTGGGGGGGGGGGGGGGTGGGGGGGGGGGGGGGTGGGGGGGGGGGGGGGTGGGGGGGGGGGGGGGTGGGGGGGGGGGGGGGTGGGGGGGGGGGGGGGTGGGGGGGGGGGGGGGTGGGGGGGGGGGGGGGTGGGGGGGGGGGGGGGTGGGGGGGGGGGGGGGTGGGGGGGGGGGGGGGTGGGGGGGGGGGGGGGTGGGGGGGGGGGGGGGTGGGGGGGGGGGGGGGTGGGGGGGGGGGGGGGTGGGGGGGGGGGGGGGTGGGGGGGGGGGGGGGTGGGGGGGGGGGGGGGTGGGGGGGGGGGGGGGTGGGGGGGGGGGGGGGTGGGGGGGGGGGGGGGTGGGGGGGGGGGGGGGTGGGGGGGGGGGGGGGTGGGGGGGGGGGGGGGTGGGGGGGGGGGGGGGTGGGGGGGGGGGGGGGTGGGGGGGGGGGGGGGTGGGGGGGGGGGGGGGTGGGGGGGGGGGGGGGTGGGGGGGGGGGGGGGTGGGGGGGGGGGGGGGTGGGGGGGGGGGGGGGTGGGGGGGGGGGGGGGTGGGGGGGGGGGGGGGTGGGGGGGGGGGGGGGTGGGGGGGGGGGGGGGTGGGGGGGGGGGGGGGTGGGGGGGGGGGGGGGTGGGGGGGGGGGGGGGTGGGGGGGGGGGGGGGTGGGGGGGGGGGGGGGTGGGGGGGGGGGGGGGTGGGGGGGGGGGGGGGTGGGGGGGGGGGGGGGTGGGGGGGGGGGGGGGTGGGGGGGGGGGGGGGTGGGGGGGGGGGGGGGTGGGGGGGGGGGGGGGTGGGGGGGGGGGGGGGTGGGGGGGGGGGGGGGTGGGGGGGGGGGGGGGTGGGGGGGGGGGGGGGTGGGGGGGGGGGGGGGTGGGGGGGGGGGGGGGTGGGGGGGGGGGGGGGTGGGGGGGGGGGGGGGTGGGGGGGGGGGGGGGTGGGGGGGGGGGGGGGTGGGGGGGGGGGGGGGTGGGGGGGGGGGGGGGTGGGGGGGGGGGGGGGTGGGGGGGGGGGGGGGTGGGGGGGGGGGGGGGTGGGGGGGGGGGGGGGTGGGGGGGGGGGGGGGTGGGGGGGGGGGGGGGTGGGGGGGGGGGGGGGTGGGGGGGGGGGGGGGTGGGGGGGGGGGGGGGTGGGGGGGGGGGGGGGTGGGGGGGGGGGGGGGTGGGGGGGGGGGGGGGTGGGGGGGGGGGGGGGTGGGGGGGGGGGGGGGTGGGGGGGGGGGGGGGTGGGGGGGGGGGGGGGTGGGGGGGGGGGGGGGTGGGGGGGGGGGGGGGTGGGGGGGGGGGGGGGTGGGGGGGGGGGGGGGTGGGGGGGGGGGGGGGTGGGGGGGGGGGGGGGTGGGGGGGGGGGGGGGTGGGGGGGGGGGGGGGTGGGGGGGGGGGGGGGTGGGGGGGGGGGGGGGTGGGGGGGGGGGGGGGTGGGGGGGGGGGGGGGTGGGGGGGGGGGGGGGTGGGGGGGGGGGGGGGTGGGGGGGGGGGGGGGTGGGGGGGGGGGGGGGTGGGGGGGGGGGGGGGTGGGGGGGGGGGGGGGTGGGGGGGGGGGGGGGTGGGGGGGGGGGGGGGTGGGGGGGGGGGGGGGTGGGGGGGGGGGGGGGTGGGGGGGGGGGGGGGTGGGGGGGGGGGGGGGTGGGGGGGGGGGGGGGTGGGGGGGGGGGGGGGTGGGGGGGGGGGGGGGTGGGGGGGGGGGGGGGTGGGGGGGGGGGGGGGTGGGGGGGGGGGGGGGTGGGGGGGGGGGGGGGTGGGGGGGGGGGGGGGTGGGGGGGGGGGGGGGTGGGGGGGGGGGGGGGTGGGGGGGGGGGGGGGTGGGGGGGGGGGGGGGTGGGGGGGGGGGGGGGTGGGGGGGGGGGGGGGTGGGGGGGGGGGGGGGTGGGGGGGGGGGGGGGTGGGGGGGGGGGGGGGTGGGGGGGGGGGGGGGTGGGGGGGGGGGGGGGTGGGGGGGGGGGGGGGTGGGGGGGGGGGGGGGTGGGGGGGGGGGGGGGTGGGGGGGGGGGGGGGTGGGGGGGGGGGGGGGTGGGGGGGGGGGGGGGTGGGGGGGGGGGGGGGTGGGGGGGGGGGGGGGTGGGGGGGGGGGGGGGTGGGGGGGGGGGGGGGTGGGGGGGGGGGGGGGTGGGGGGGGGGGGGGGTGGGGGGGGGGGGGGGTGGGGGGGGGGGGGGGTGGGGGGGGGGGGGGGTGGGGGGGGGGGGGGGTGGGGGGGGGGGGGGGTGGGGGGGGGGGGGGGTGGGGGGGGGGGGGGGTGGGGGGGGGGGGGGGTGGGGGGGGGGGGGGGTGGGGGGGGGGGGGGGTGGGGGGGGGGGGGGGTGGGGGGGGGGGGGGGTGGGGGGGGGGGGGGGTGGGGGGGGGGGGGGGTGGGGGGGGGGGGGGGTGGGGGGGGGGGGGGGTGGGGGGGGGGGGGGGTGGGGGGGGGGGGGGGTGGGGGGGGGGGGGGGTGGGGGGGGGGGGGGGTGGGGGGGGGGGGGGGTGGGGGGGGGGGGGGGTGGGGGGGGGGGGGGGTGGGGGGGGGGGGGGGTGGGGGGGGGGGGGGGTGGGGGGGGGGGGGGGTGGGGGGGGGGGGGGGTGGGGGGGGGGGGGGGTGGGGGGGGGGGGGGGTGGGGGGGGGGGGGGGTGGGGGGGGGGGGGGGTGGGGGGGGGGGGGGGTGGGGGGGGGGGGGGGTGGGGGGGGGGGGGGGTGGGGGGGGGGGGGGGTGGGGGGGGGGGGGGGTGGGGGGGGGGGGGGGTGGGGGGGGGGGGGGGTGGGGGGGGGGGGGGGTGGGGGGGGGGGGGGGTGGGGGGGGGGGGGGGTGGGGGGGGGGGGGGGTGGGGGGGGGGGGGGGTGGGGGGGGGGGGGGGTGGGGGGGGGGGGGGGTGGGGGGGGGGGGGGGTGGGGGGGGGGGGGGGTGGGGGGGGGGGGGGGTGGGGGGGGGGGGGGGTGGGGGGGGGGGGGGGTGGGGGGGGGGGGGGGTGGGGGGGGGGGGGGGTGGGGGGGGGGGGGGGTGGGGGGGGGGGGGGGTGGGGGGGGGGGGGGGTGGGGGGGGGGGGGGGTGGGGGGGGGGGGGGGTGGGGGGGGGGGGGGGTGGGGGGGGGGGGGGGTGGGGGGGGGGGGGGGTGGGGGGGGGGGGGGGTGGGGGGGGGGGGGGGTGGGGGGGGGGGGGGGTGGGGGGGGGGGGGGGTGGGGGGGGGGGGGGGTGGGGGGGGGGGGGGGTGGGGGGGGGGGGGGGTGGGGGGGGGGGGGGGTGGGGGGGGGGGGGGGTGGGGGGGGGGGGGGGTGGGGGGGGGGGGGGGTGGGGGGGGGGGGGGGTGGGGGGGGGGGGGGGTGGGGGGGGGGGGGGGTGGGGGGGGGGGGGGGTGGGGGGGGGGGGGGGTGGGGGGGGGGGGGGGTGGGGGGGGGGGGGGGTGGGGGGGGGGGGGGGTGGGGGGGGGGGGGGGTGGGGGGGGGGGGGGGTGGGGGGGGGGGGGGGTGGGGGGGGGGGGGGGTGGGGGGGGGGGGGGGTGGGGGGGGGGGGGGGTGGGGGGGGGGGGGGGTGGGGGGGGGGGGGGGTGGGGGGGGGGGGGGGTGGGGGGGGGGGGGGGTGGGGGGGGGGGGGGGTGGGGGGGGGGGGGGGTGGGGGGGGGGGGGGGTGGGGGGGGGGGGGGGTGGGGGGGGGGGGGGGTGGGGGGGGGGGGGGGTGGGGGGGGGGGGGGGTGGGGGGGGGGGGGGGTGGGGGGGGGGGGGGGTGGGGGGGGGGGGGGGTGGGGGGGGGGGGGGGTGGGGGGGGGGGGGGGTGGGGGGGGGGGGGGGTGGGGGGGGGGGGGGGTGGGGGGGGGGGGGGGTGGGGGGGGGGGGGGGTGGGGGGGGGGGGGGGTGGGGGGGGGGGGGGGTGGGGGGGGGGGGGGGTGGGGGGGGGGGGGGGTGGGGGGGGGGGGGGGTGGGGGGGGGGGGGGGTGGGGGGGGGGGGGGGTGGGGGGGGGGGGGGGTGGGGGGGGGGGGGGGTGGGGGGGGGGGGGGGTGGGGGGGGGGGGGGGTGGGGGGGGGGGGGGGTGGGGGGGGGGGGGGGTGGGGGGGGGGGGGGGTGGGGGGGGGGGGGGGTGGGGGGGGGGGGGGGTGGGGGGGGGGGGGGGTGGGGGGGGGGGGGGGTGGGGGGGGGGGGGGGTGGGGGGGGGGGGGGGTGGGGGGGGGGGGGGGTGGGGGGGGGGGGGGGTGGGGGGGGGGGGGGGTGGGGGGGGGGGGGGGTGGGGGGGGGGGGGGGTGGGGGGGGGGGGGGGTGGGGGGGGGGGGGGGTGGGGGGGGGGGGGGGTGGGGGGGGGGGGGGGTGGGGGGGGGGGGGGGTGGGGGGGGGGGGGGGTGGGGGGGGGGGGGGGTGGGGGGGGGGGGGGGTGGGGGGGGGGGGGGGTGGGGGGGGGGGGGGGTGGGGGGGGGGGGGGGTGGGGGGGGGGGGGGGTGGGGGGGGGGGGGGGTGGGGGGGGGGGGGGGTGGGGGGGGGGGGGGGTGGGGGGGGGGGGGGGTGGGGGGGGGGGGGGGTGGGGGGGGGGGGGGGTGGGGGGGGGGGGGGGTGGGGGGGGGGGGGGGTGGGGGGGGGGGGGGGTGGGGGGGGGGGGGGGTGGGGGGGGGGGGGGGTGGGGGGGGGGGGGGGTGGGGGGGGGGGGGGGTGGGGGGGGGGGGGGGTGGGGGGGGGGGGGGGTGGGGGGGGGGGGGGGTGGGGGGGGGGGGGGGTGGGGGGGGGGGGGGGTGGGGGGGGGGGGGGGTGGGGGGGGGGGGGGGTGGGGGGGGGGGGGGGTGGGGGGGGGGGGGGGTGGGGGGGGGGGGGGGTGGGGGGGGGGGGGGGTGGGGGGGGGGGGGGGTGGGGGGGGGGGGGGGTGGGGGGGGGGGGGGGTGGGGGGGGGGGGGGGTGGGGGGGGGGGGGGGTGGGGGGGGGGGGGGGTGGGGGGGGGGGGGGGTGGGGGGGGGGGGGGGTGGGGGGGGGGGGGGGTGGGGGGGGGGGGGGGTGGGGGGGGGGGGGGGTGGGGGGGGGGGGGGGTGGGGGGGGGGGGGGGTGGGGGGGGGGGGGGGTGGGGGGGGGGGGGGGTGGGGGGGGGGGGGGGTGGGGGGGGGGGGGGGTGGGGGGGGGGGGGGGTGGGGGGGGGGGGGGGTGGGGGGGGGGGGGGGTGGGGGGGGGGGGGGGTGGGGGGGGGGGGGGGTGGGGGGGGGGGGGGGTGGGGGGGGGGGGGGGTGGGGGGGGGGGGGGGTGGGGGGGGGGGGGGGTGGGGGGGGGGGGGGGTGGGGGGGGGGGGGGGTGGGGGGGGGGGGGGGTGGGGGGGGGGGGGGGTGGGGGGGGGGGGGGGTGGGGGGGGGGGGGGGTGGGGGGGGGGGGGGGTGGGGGGGGGGGGGGGTGGGGGGGGGGGGGGGTGGGGGGGGGGGGGGGTGGGGGGGGGGGGGGGTGGGGGGGGGGGGGGGTGGGGGGGGGGGGGGGTGGGGGGGGGGGGGGGTGGGGGGGGGGGGGGGTGGGGGGGGGGGGGGGTGGGGGGGGGGGGGGGTGGGGGGGGGGGGGGGTGGGGGGGGGGGGGGGTGGGGGGGGGGGGGGGTGGGGGGGGGGGGGGGTGGGGGGGGGGGGGGGTGGGGGGGGGGGGGGGTGGGGGGGGGGGGGGGTGGGGGGGGGGGGGGGTGGGGGGGGGGGGGGGTGGGGGGGGGGGGGGGTGGGGGGGGGGGGGGGTGGGGGGGGGGGGGGGTGGGGGGGGGGGGGGGTGGGGGGGGGGGGGGGTGGGGGGGGGGGGGGGTGGGGGGGGGGGGGGGTGGGGGGGGGGGGGGGTGGGGGGGGGGGGGGGTGGGGGGGGGGGGGGGTGGGGGGGGGGGGGGGTGGGGGGGGGGGGGGGTGGGGGGGGGGGGGGGTGGGGGGGGGGGGGGGTGGGGGGGGGGGGGGGTGGGGGGGGGGGGGGGTGGGGGGGGGGGGGGGTGGGGGGGGGGGGGGGTGGGGGGGGGGGGGGGTGGGGGGGGGGGGGGGTGGGGGGGGGGGGGGGTGGGGGGGGGGGGGGGTGGGGGGGGGGGGGGGTGGGGGGGGGGGGGGGTGGGGGGGGGGGGGGGTGGGGGGGGGGGGGGGTGGGGGGGGGGGGGGGTGGGGGGGGGGGGGGGTGGGGGGGGGGGGGGGTGGGGGGGGGGGGGGGTGGGGGGGGGGGGGGGTGGGGGGGGGGGGGGGTGGGGGGGGGGGGGGGTGGGGGGGGGGGGGGGTGGGGGGGGGGGGGGGTGGGGGGGGGGGGGGGTGGGGGGGGGGGGGGGTGGGGGGGGGGGGGGGTGGGGGGGGGGGGGGGTGGGGGGGGGGGGGGGTGGGGGGGGGGGGGGGTGGGGGGGGGGGGGGGTGGGGGGGGGGGGGGGTGGGGGGGGGGGGGGGTGGGGGGGGGGGGGGGTGGGGGGGGGGGGGGGTGGGGGGGGGGGGGGGTGGGGGGGGGGGGGGGTGGGGGGGGGGGGGGGTGGGGGGGGGGGGGGGTGGGGGGGGGGGGGGGTGGGGGGGGGGGGGGGTGGGGGGGGGGGGGGGTGGGGGGGGGGGGGGGTGGGGGGGGGGGGGGGTGGGGGGGGGGGGGGGTGGGGGGGGGGGGGGGTGGGGGGGGGGGGGGGTGGGGGGGGGGGGGGGTGGGGGGGGGGGGGGGTGGGGGGGGGGGGGGGTGGGGGGGGGGGGGGGTGGGGGGGGGGGGGGGTGGGGGGGGGGGGGGGTGGGGGGGGGGGGGGGTGGGGGGGGGGGGGGGTGGGGGGGGGGGGGGGTGGGGGGGGGGGGGGGTGGGGGGGGGGGGGGGTGGGGGGGGGGGGGGGTGGGGGGGGGGGGGGGTGGGGGGGGGGGGGGGTGGGGGGGGGGGGGGGTGGGGGGGGGGGGGGGTGGGGGGGGGGGGGGGTGGGGGGGGGGGGGGGTGGGGGGGGGGGGGGGTGGGGGGGGGGGGGGGTGGGGGGGGGGGGGGGTGGGGGGGGGGGGGGGTGGGGGGGGGGGGGGGTGGGGGGGGGGGGGGGTGGGGGGGGGGGGGGGTGGGGGGGGGGGGGGGTGGGGGGGGGGGGGGGTGGGGGGGGGGGGGGGTGGGGGGGGGGGGGGGTGGGGGGGGGGGGGGGTGGGGGGGGGGGGGGGTGGGGGGGGGGGGGGGTGGGGGGGGGGGGGGGTGGGGGGGGGGGGGGGTGGGGGGGGGGGGGGGTGGGGGGGGGGGGGGGTGGGGGGGGGGGGGGGTGGGGGGGGGGGGGGGTGGGGGGGGGGGGGGGTGGGGGGGGGGGGGGGTGGGGGGGGGGGGGGGTGGGGGGGGGGGGGGGTGGGGGGGGGGGGGGGTGGGGGGGGGGGGGGGTGGGGGGGGGGGGGGGTGGGGGGGGGGGGGGGTGGGGGGGGGGGGGGGTGGGGGGGGGGGGGGGTGGGGGGGGGGGGGGGTGGGGGGGGGGGGGGGTGGGGGGGGGGGGGGGTGGGGGGGGGGGGGGGTGGGGGGGGGGGGGGGTGGGGGGGGGGGGGGGTGGGGGGGGGGGGGGGTGGGGGGGGGGGGGGGTGGGGGGGGGGGGGGGTGGGGGGGGGGGGGGGTGGGGGGGGGGGGGGGTGGGGGGGGGGGGGGGTGGGGGGGGGGGGGGGTGGGGGGGGGGGGGGGTGGGGGGGGGGGGGGGTGGGGGGGGGGGGGGGTGGGGGGGGGGGGGGGTGGGGGGGGGGGGGGGTGGGGGGGGGGGGGGGTGGGGGGGGGGGGGGGTGGGGGGGGGGGGGGGTGGGGGGGGGGGGGGGTGGGGGGGGGGGGGGGTGGGGGGGGGGGGGGGTGGGGGGGGGGGGGGGTGGGGGGGGGGGGGGGTGGGGGGGGGGGGGGGTGGGGGGGGGGGGGGGTGGGGGGGGGGGGGGGTGGGGGGGGGGGGGGGTGGGGGGGGGGGGGGGTGGGGGGGGGGGGGGGTGGGGGGGGGGGGGGGTGGGGGGGGGGGGGGGTGGGGGGGGGGGGGGGTGGGGGGGGGGGGGGGTGGGGGGGGGGGGGGGTGGGGGGGGGGGGGGGTGGGGGGGGGGGGGGGTGGGGGGGGGGGGGGGTGGGGGGGGGGGGGGGTGGGGGGGGGGGGGGGTGGGGGGGGGGGGGGGTGGGGGGGGGGGGGGGTGGGGGGGGGGGGGGGTGGGGGGGGGGGGGGGTGGGGGGGGGGGGGGGTGGGGGGGGGGGGGGGTGGGGGGGGGGGGGGGTGGGGGGGGGGGGGGGTGGGGGGGGGGGGGGGTGGGGGGGGGGGGGGGTGGGGGGGGGGGGGGGTGGGGGGGGGGGGGGGTGGGGGGGGGGGGGGGTGGGGGGGGGGGGGGGTGGGGGGGGGGGGGGGTGGGGGGGGGGGGGGGTGGGGGGGGGGGGGGGTGGGGGGGGGGGGGGGTGGGGGGGGGGGGGGGTGGGGGGGGGGGGGGGTGGGGGGGGGGGGGGGTGGGGGGGGGGGGGGGTGGGGGGGGGGGGGGGTGGGGGGGGGGGGGGGTGGGGGGGGGGGGGGGTGGGGGGGGGGGGGGGTGGGGGGGGGGGGGGGTGGGGGGGGGGGGGGGTGGGGGGGGGGGGGGGTGGGGGGGGGGGGGGGTGGGGGGGGGGGGGGGTGGGGGGGGGGGGGGGTGGGGGGGGGGGGGGGTGGGGGGGGGGGGGGGTGGGGGGGGGGGGGGGTGGGGGGGGGGGGGGGTGGGGGGGGGGGGGGGTGGGGGGGGGGGGGGGTGGGGGGGGGGGGGGGTGGGGGGGGGGGGGGGTGGGGGGGGGGGGGGGTGGGGGGGGGGGGGGGTGGGGGGGGGGGGGGGTGGGGGGGGGGGGGGGTGGGGGGGGGGGGGGGTGGGGGGGGGGGGGGGTGGGGGGGGGGGGGGGTGGGGGGGGGGGGGGGTGGGGGGGGGGGGGGGTGGGGGGGGGGGGGGGTGGGGGGGGGGGGGGGTGGGGGGGGGGGGGGGTGGGGGGGGGGGGGGGTGGGGGGGGGGGGGGGTGGGGGGGGGGGGGGGTGGGGGGGGGGGGGGGTGGGGGGGGGGGGGGGTGGGGGGGGGGGGGGGTGGGGGGGGGGGGGGGTGGGGGGGGGGGGGGGTGGGGGGGGGGGGGGGTGGGGGGGGGGGGGGGTGGGGGGGGGGGGGGGTGGGGGGGGGGGGGGGTGGGGGGGGGGGGGGGTGGGGGGGGGGGGGGGTGGGGGGGGGGGGGGGTGGGGGGGGGGGGGGGTGGGGGGGGGGGGGGGTGGGGGGGGGGGGGGGTGGGGGGGGGGGGGGGTGGGGGGGGGGGGGGGTGGGGGGGGGGGGGGGTGGGGGGGGGGGGGGGTGGGGGGGGGGGGGGGTGGGGGGGGGGGGGGGTGGGGGGGGGGGGGGGTGGGGGGGGGGGGGGGTGGGGGGGGGGGGGGGTGGGGGGGGGGGGGGGTGGGGGGGGGGGGGGGTGGGGGGGGGGGGGGGTGGGGGGGGGGGGGGGTGGGGGGGGGGGGGGGTGGGGGGGGGGGGGGGTGGGGGGGGGGGGGGGTGGGGGGGGGGGGGGGTGGGGGGGGGGGGGGGTGGGGGGGGGGGGGGGTGGGGGGGGGGGGGGGTGGGGGGGGGGGGGGGTGGGGGGGGGGGGGGGTGGGGGGGGGGGGGGGTGGGGGGGGGGGGGGGTGGGGGGGGGGGGGGGTGGGGGGGGGGGGGGGTGGGGGGGGGGGGGGGTGGGGGGGGGGGGGGGTGGGGGGGGGGGGGGGTGGGGGGGGGGGGGGGTGGGGGGGGGGGGGGGTGGGGGGGGGGGGGGGTGGGGGGGGGGGGGGGTGGGGGGGGGGGGGGGTGGGGGGGGGGGGGGGTGGGGGGGGGGGGGGGTGGGGGGGGGGGGGGGTGGGGGGGGGGGGGGGTGGGGGGGGGGGGGGGTGGGGGGGGGGGGGGGTGGGGGGGGGGGGGGGTGGGGGGGGGGGGGGGTGGGGGGGGGGGGGGGTGGGGGGGGGGGGGGGTGGGGGGGGGGGGGGGTGGGGGGGGGGGGGGGTGGGGGGGGGGGGGGGTGGGGGGGGGGGGGGGTGGGGGGGGGGGGGGGTGGGGGGGGGGGGGGGTGGGGGGGGGGGGGGGTGGGGGGGGGGGGGGGTGGGGGGGGGGGGGGGTGGGGGGGGGGGGGGGTGGGGGGGGGGGGGGGTGGGGGGGGGGGGGGGTGGGGGGGGGGGGGGGTGGGGGGGGGGGGGGGTGGGGGGGGGGGGGGGTGGGGGGGGGGGGGGGTGGGGGGGGGGGGGGGTGGGGGGGGGGGGGGGTGGGGGGGGGGGGGGGTGGGGGGGGGGGGGGGTGGGGGGGGGGGGGGGTGGGGGGGGGGGGGGGTGGGGGGGGGGGGGGGTGGGGGGGGGGGGGGGTGGGGGGGGGGGGGGGTGGGGGGGGGGGGGGGTGGGGGGGGGGGGGGGTGGGGGGGGGGGGGGGTGGGGGGGGGGGGGGGTGGGGGGGGGGGGGGGTGGGGGGGGGGGGGGGTGGGGGGGGGGGGGGGTGGGGGGGGGGGGGGGTGGGGGGGGGGGGGGGTGGGGGGGGGGGGGGGTGGGGGGGGGGGGGGGTGGGGGGGGGGGGGGGTGGGGGGGGGGGGGGGTGGGGGGGGGGGGGGGTGGGGGGGGGGGGGGGTGGGGGGGGGGGGGGGTGGGGGGGGGGGGGGGTGGGGGGGGGGGGGGGTGGGGGGGGGGGGGGGTGGGGGGGGGGGGGGGTGGGGGGGGGGGGGGGTGGGGGGGGGGGGGGGTGGGGGGGGGGGGGGGTGGGGGGGGGGGGGGGTGGGGGGGGGGGGGGGTGGGGGGGGGGGGGGGTGGGGGGGGGGGGGGGTGGGGGGGGGGGGGGGTGGGGGGGGGGGGGGGTGGGGGGGGGGGGGGGTGGGGGGGGGGGGGGGTGGGGGGGGGGGGGGGTGGGGGGGGGGGGGGGTGGGGGGGGGGGGGGGTGGGGGGGGGGGGGGGTGGGGGGGGGGGGGGGTGGGGGGGGGGGGGGGTGGGGGGGGGGGGGGGTGGGGGGGGGGGGGGGTGGGGGGGGGGGGGGGTGGGGGGGGGGGGGGGTGGGGGGGGGGGGGGGTGGGGGGGGGGGGGGGTGGGGGGGGGGGGGGGTGGGGGGGGGGGGGGGTGGGGGGGGGGGGGGGTGGGGGGGGGGGGGGGTGGGGGGGGGGGGGGGTGGGGGGGGGGGGGGGTGGGGGGGGGGGGGGGTGGGGGGGGGGGGGGGTGGGGGGGGGGGGGGGTGGGGGGGGGGGGGGGTGGGGGGGGGGGGGGGTGGGGGGGGGGGGGGGTGGGGGGGGGGGGGGGTGGGGGGGGGGGGGGGTGGGGGGGGGGGGGGGTGGGGGGGGGGGGGGGTGGGGGGGGGGGGGGGTGGGGGGGGGGGGGGGTGGGGGGGGGGGGGGGTGGGGGGGGGGGGGGGTGGGGGGGGGGGGGGGTGGGGGGGGGGGGGGGTGGGGGGGGGGGGGGGTGGGGGGGGGGGGGGGTGGGGGGGGGGGGGGGTGGGGGGGGGGGGGGGTGGGGGGGGGGGGGGGTGGGGGGGGGGGGGGGTGGGGGGGGGGGGGGGTGGGGGGGGGGGGGGGTGGGGGGGGGGGGGGGTGGGGGGGGGGGGGGGTGGGGGGGGGGGGGGGTGGGGGGGGGGGGGGGTGGGGGGGGGGGGGGGTGGGGGGGGGGGGGGGTGGGGGGGGGGGGGGGTGGGGGGGGGGGGGGGTGGGGGGGGGGGGGGGTGGGGGGGGGGGGGGGTGGGGGGGGGGGGGGGTGGGGGGGGGGGGGGGTGGGGGGGGGGGGGGGTGGGGGGGGGGGGGGGTGGGGGGGGGGGGGGGTGGGGGGGGGGGGGGGTGGGGGGGGGGGGGGGTGGGGGGGGGGGGGGGTGGGGGGGGGGGGGGGTGGGGGGGGGGGGGGGTGGGGGGGGGGGGGGGTGGGGGGGGGGGGGGGTGGGGGGGGGGGGGGGTGGGGGGGGGGGGGGGTGGGGGGGGGGGGGGGTGGGGGGGGGGGGGGGTGGGGGGGGGGGGGGGTGGGGGGGGGGGGGGGTGGGGGGGGGGGGGGGTGGGGGGGGGGGGGGGTGGGGGGGGGGGGGGGTGGGGGGGGGGGGGGGTGGGGGGGGGGGGGGGTGGGGGGGGGGGGGGGTGGGGGGGGGGGGGGGTGGGGGGGGGGGGGGGTGGGGGGGGGGGGGGGTGGGGGGGGGGGGGGGTGGGGGGGGGGGGGGGTGGGGGGGGGGGGGGGTGGGGGGGGGGGGGGGTGGGGGGGGGGGGGGGTGGGGGGGGGGGGGGGTGGGGGGGGGGGGGGGTGGGGGGGGGGGGGGGTGGGGGGGGGGGGGGGTGGGGGGGGGGGGGGGTGGGGGGGGGGGGGGGTGGGGGGGGGGGGGGGTGGGGGGGGGGGGGGGTGGGGGGGGGGGGGGGTGGGGGGGGGGGGGGGTGGGGGGGGGGGGGGGTGGGGGGGGGGGGGGGTGGGGGGGGGGGGGGGTGGGGGGGGGGGGGGGTGGGGGGGGGGGGGGGTGGGGGGGGGGGGGGGTGGGGGGGGGGGGGGGTGGGGGGGGGGGGGGGTGGGGGGGGGGGGGGGTGGGGGGGGGGGGGGGTGGGGGGGGGGGGGGGTGGGGGGGGGGGGGGGTGGGGGGGGGGGGGGGTGGGGGGGGGGGGGGGTGGGGGGGGGGGGGGGTGGGGGGGGGGGGGGGTGGGGGGGGGGGGGGGTGGGGGGGGGGGGGGGTGGGGGGGGGGGGGGGTGGGGGGGGGGGGGGGTGGGGGGGGGGGGGGGTGGGGGGGGGGGGGGGTGGGGGGGGGGGGGGGTGGGGGGGGGGGGGGGTGGGGGGGGGGGGGGGTGGGGGGGGGGGGGGGTGGGGGGGGGGGGGGGTGGGGGGGGGGGGGGGTGGGGGGGGGGGGGGGTGGGGGGGGGGGGGGGTGGGGGGGGGGGGGGGTGGGGGGGGGGGGGGGTGGGGGGGGGGGGGGGTGGGGGGGGGGGGGGGTGGGGGGGGGGGGGGGTGGGGGGGGGGGGGGGTGGGGGGGGGGGGGGGTGGGGGGGGGGGGGGGTGGGGGGGGGGGGGGGTGGGGGGGGGGGGGGGTGGGGGGGGGGGGGGGTGGGGGGGGGGGGGGGTGGGGGGGGGGGGGGGTGGGGGGGGGGGGGGGTGGGGGGGGGGGGGGGTGGGGGGGGGGGGGGGTGGGGGGGGGGGGGGGTGGGGGGGGGGGGGGGTGGGGGGGGGGGGGGGTGGGGGGGGGGGGGGGTGGGGGGGGGGGGGGGTGGGGGGGGGGGGGGGTGGGGGGGGGGGGGGGTGGGGGGGGGGGGGGGTGGGGGGGGGGGGGGGTGGGGGGGGGGGGGGGTGGGGGGGGGGGGGGGTGGGGGGGGGGGGGGGTGGGGGGGGGGGGGGGTGGGGGGGGGGGGGGGTGGGGGGGGGGGGGGGTGGGGGGGGGGGGGGGTGGGGGGGGGGGGGGGTGGGGGGGGGGGGGGGTGGGGGGGGGGGGGGGTGGGGGGGGGGGGGGGTGGGGGGGGGGGGGGGTGGGGGGGGGGGGGGGTGGGGGGGGGGGGGGGTGGGGGGGGGGGGGGGTGGGGGGGGGGGGGGGTGGGGGGGGGGGGGGGTGGGGGGGGGGGGGGGTGGGGGGGGGGGGGGGTGGGGGGGGGGGGGGGTGGGGGGGGGGGGGGGTGGGGGGGGGGGGGGGTGGGGGGGGGGGGGGGTGGGGGGGGGGGGGGGTGGGGGGGGGGGGGGGTGGGGGGGGGGGGGGGTGGGGGGGGGGGGGGGTGGGGGGGGGGGGGGGTGGGGGGGGGGGGGGGTGGGGGGGGGGGGGGGTGGGGGGGGGGGGGGGTGGGGGGGGGGGGGGGTGGGGGGGGGGGGGGGTGGGGGGGGGGGGGGGTGGGGGGGGGGGGGGGTGGGGGGGGGGGGGGGTGGGGGGGGGGGGGGGTGGGGGGGGGGGGGGGTGGGGGGGGGGGGGGGTGGGGGGGGGGGGGGGTGGGGGGGGGGGGGGGTGGGGGGGGGGGGGGGTGGGGGGGGGGGGGGGTGGGGGGGGGGGGGGGTGGGGGGGGGGGGGGGTGGGGGGGGGGGGGGGTGGGGGGGGGGGGGGGTGGGGGGGGGGGGGGGTGGGGGGGGGGGGGGGTGGGGGGGGGGGGGGGTGGGGGGGGGGGGGGGTGGGGGGGGGGGGGGGTGGGGGGGGGGGGGGGTGGGGGGGGGGGGGGGTGGGGGGGGGGGGGGGTGGGGGGGGGGGGGGGTGGGGGGGGGGGGGGGTGGGGGGGGGGGGGGGTGGGGGGGGGGGGGGGTGGGGGGGGGGGGGGGTGGGGGGGGGGGGGGGTGGGGGGGGGGGGGGGTGGGGGGGGGGGGGGGTGGGGGGGGGGGGGGGTGGGGGGGGGGGGGGGTGGGGGGGGGGGGGGGTGGGGGGGGGGGGGGGTGGGGGGGGGGGGGGGTGGGGGGGGGGGGGGGTGGGGGGGGGGGGGGGTGGGGGGGGGGGGGGGTGGGGGGGGGGGGGGGTGGGGGGGGGGGGGGGTGGGGGGGGGGGGGGGTGGGGGGGGGGGGGGGTGGGGGGGGGGGGGGGTGGGGGGGGGGGGGGGTGGGGGGGGGGGGGGGTGGGGGGGGGGGGGGGTGGGGGGGGGGGGGGGTGGGGGGGGGGGGGGGTGGGGGGGGGGGGGGGTGGGGGGGGGGGGGGGTGGGGGGGGGGGGGGGTGGGGGGGGGGGGGGGTGGGGGGGGGGGGGGGTGGGGGGGGGGGGGGGTGGGGGGGGGGGGGGGTGGGGGGGGGGGGGGGTGGGGGGGGGGGGGGGTGGGGGGGGGGGGGGGTGGGGGGGGGGGGGGGTGGGGGGGGGGGGGGGTGGGGGGGGGGGGGGGTGGGGGGGGGGGGGGGTGGGGGGGGGGGGGGGTGGGGGGGGGGGGGGGTGGGGGGGGGGGGGGGTGGGGGGGGGGGGGGGTGGGGGGGGGGGGGGGTGGGGGGGGGGGGGGGTGGGGGGGGGGGGGGGTGGGGGGGGGGGGGGGTGGGGGGGGGGGGGGGTGGGGGGGGGGGGGGGTGGGGGGGGGGGGGGGTGGGGGGGGGGGGGGGTGGGGGGGGGGGGGGGTGGGGGGGGGGGGGGGTGGGGGGGGGGGGGGGTGGGGGGGGGGGGGGGTGGGGGGGGGGGGGGGTGGGGGGGGGGGGGGGTGGGGGGGGGGGGGGGTGGGGGGGGGGGGGGGTGGGGGGGGGGGGGGGTGGGGGGGGGGGGGGGTGGGGGGGGGGGGGGGTGGGGGGGGGGGGGGGTGGGGGGGGGGGGGGGTGGGGGGGGGGGGGGGTGGGGGGGGGGGGGGGTGGGGGGGGGGGGGGGTGGGGGGGGGGGGGGGTGGGGGGGGGGGGGGGTGGGGGGGGGGGGGGGTGGGGGGGGGGGGGGGTGGGGGGGGGGGGGGGTGGGGGGGGGGGGGGGTGGGGGGGGGGGGGGGTGGGGGGGGGGGGGGGTGGGGGGGGGGGGGGGTGGGGGGGGGGGGGGGTGGGGGGGGGGGGGGGTGGGGGGGGGGGGGGGTGGGGGGGGGGGGGGGTGGGGGGGGGGGGGGGTGGGGGGGGGGGGGGGTGGGGGGGGGGGGGGGTGGGGGGGGGGGGGGGTGGGGGGGGGGGGGGGTGGGGGGGGGGGGGGGTGGGGGGGGGGGGGGGTGGGGGGGGGGGGGGGTGGGGGGGGGGGGGGGTGGGGGGGGGGGGGGGTGGGGGGGGGGGGGGGTGGGGGGGGGGGGGGGTGGGGGGGGGGGGGGGTGGGGGGGGGGGGGGGTGGGGGGGGGGGGGGGTGGGGGGGGGGGGGGGTGGGGGGGGGGGGGGGTGGGGGGGGGGGGGGGTGGGGGGGGGGGGGGGTGGGGGGGGGGGGGGGTGGGGGGGGGGGGGGGTGGGGGGGGGGGGGGGTGGGGGGGGGGGGGGGTGGGGGGGGGGGGGGGTGGGGGGGGGGGGGGGTGGGGGGGGGGGGGGGTGGGGGGGGGGGGGGGTGGGGGGGGGGGGGGGTGGGGGGGGGGGGGGGTGGGGGGGGGGGGGGGTGGGGGGGGGGGGGGGTGGGGGGGGGGGGGGGTGGGGGGGGGGGGGGGTGGGGGGGGGGGGGGGTGGGGGGGGGGGGGGGTGGGGGGGGGGGGGGGTGGGGGGGGGGGGGGGTGGGGGGGGGGGGGGGTGGGGGGGGGGGGGGGTGGGGGGGGGGGGGGGTGGGGGGGGGGGGGGGTGGGGGGGGGGGGGGGTGGGGGGGGGGGGGGGTGGGGGGGGGGGGGGGTGGGGGGGGGGGGGGGTGGGGGGGGGGGGGGGTGGGGGGGGGGGGGGGTGGGGGGGGGGGGGGGTGGGGGGGGGGGGGGGTGGGGGGGGGGGGGGGTGGGGGGGGGGGGGGGTGGGGGGGGGGGGGGGTGGGGGGGGGGGGGGGTGGGGGGGGGGGGGGGTGGGGGGGGGGGGGGGTGGGGGGGGGGGGGGGTGGGGGGGGGGGGGGGTGGGGGGGGGGGGGGGTGGGGGGGGGGGGGGGTGGGGGGGGGGGGGGGTGGGGGGGGGGGGGGGTGGGGGGGGGGGGGGGTGGGGGGGGGGGGGGGTGGGGGGGGGGGGGGGTGGGGGGGGGGGGGGGTGGGGGGGGGGGGGGGTGGGGGGGGGGGGGGGTGGGGGGGGGGGGGGGTGGGGGGGGGGGGGGGTGGGGGGGGGGGGGGGTGGGGGGGGGGGGGGGTGGGGGGGGGGGGGGGTGGGGGGGGGGGGGGGTGGGGGGGGGGGGGGGTGGGGGGGGGGGGGGGTGGGGGGGGGGGGGGGTGGGGGGGGGGGGGGGTGGGGGGGGGGGGGGGTGGGGGGGGGGGGGGGTGGGGGGGGGGGGGGGTGGGGGGGGGGGGGGGTGGGGGGGGGGGGGGGTGGGGGGGGGGGGGGGTGGGGGGGGGGGGGGGTGGGGGGGGGGGGGGGTGGGGGGGGGGGGGGGTGGGGGGGGGGGGGGGTGGGGGGGGGGGGGGGTGGGGGGGGGGGGGGGTGGGGGGGGGGGGGGGTGGGGGGGGGGGGGGGTGGGGGGGGGGGGGGGTGGGGGGGGGGGGGGGTGGGGGGGGGGGGGGGTGGGGGGGGGGGGGGGTGGGGGGGGGGGGGGGTGGGGGGGGGGGGGGGTGGGGGGGGGGGGGGGTGGGGGGGGGGGGGGGTGGGGGGGGGGGGGGGTGGGGGGGGGGGGGGGTGGGGGGGGGGGGGGGTGGGGGGGGGGGGGGGTGGGGGGGGGGGGGGGTGGGGGGGGGGGGGGGTGGGGGGGGGGGGGGGTGGGGGGGGGGGGGGGTGGGGGGGGGGGGGGGTGGGGGGGGGGGGGGGTGGGGGGGGGGGGGGGTGGGGGGGGGGGGGGGTGGGGGGGGGGGGGGGTGGGGGGGGGGGGGGGTGGGGGGGGGGGGGGGTGGGGGGGGGGGGGGGTGGGGGGGGGGGGGGGTGGGGGGGGGGGGGGGTGGGGGGGGGGGGGGGTGGGGGGGGGGGGGGGTGGGGGGGGGGGGGGGTGGGGGGGGGGGGGGGTGGGGGGGGGGGGGGGTGGGGGGGGGGGGGGGTGGGGGGGGGGGGGGGTGGGGGGGGGGGGGGGTGGGGGGGGGGGGGGGTGGGGGGGGGGGGGGGTGGGGGGGGGGGGGGGTGGGGGGGGGGGGGGGTGGGGGGGGGGGGGGGTGGGGGGGGGGGGGGGTGGGGGGGGGGGGGGGTGGGGGGGGGGGGGGGTGGGGGGGGGGGGGGGTGGGGGGGGGGGGGGGTGGGGGGGGGGGGGGGTGGGGGGGGGGGGGGGTGGGGGGGGGGGGGGGTGGGGGGGGGGGGGGGTGGGGGGGGGGGGGGGTGGGGGGGGGGGGGGGTGGGGGGGGGGGGGGGTGGGGGGGGGGGGGGGTGGGGGGGGGGGGGGGTGGGGGGGGGGGGGGGTGGGGGGGGGGGGGGGTGGGGGGGGGGGGGGGTGGGGGGGGGGGGGGGTGGGGGGGGGGGGGGGTGGGGGGGGGGGGGGGTGGGGGGGGGGGGGGGTGGGGGGGGGGGGGGGTGGGGGGGGGGGGGGGTGGGGGGGGGGGGGGGTGGGGGGGGGGGGGGGTGGGGGGGGGGGGGGGTGGGGGGGGGGGGGGGTGGGGGGGGGGGGGGGTGGGGGGGGGGGGGGGTGGGGGGGGGGGGGGGTGGGGGGGGGGGGGGGTGGGGGGGGGGGGGGGTGGGGGGGGGGGGGGGTGGGGGGGGGGGGGGGTGGGGGGGGGGGGGGGTGGGGGGGGGGGGGGGTGGGGGGGGGGGGGGGTGGGGGGGGGGGGGGGTGGGGGGGGGGGGGGGTGGGGGGGGGGGGGGGTGGGGGGGGGGGGGGGTGGGGGGGGGGGGGGGTGGGGGGGGGGGGGGGTGGGGGGGGGGGGGGGTGGGGGGGGGGGGGGGTGGGGGGGGGGGGGGGTGGGGGGGGGGGGGGGTGGGGGGGGGGGGGGGTGGGGGGGGGGGGGGGTGGGGGGGGGGGGGGGTGGGGGGGGGGGGGGGTGGGGGGGGGGGGGGGTGGGGGGGGGGGGGGGTGGGGGGGGGGGGGGGTGGGGGGGGGGGGGGGTGGGGGGGGGGGGGGGTGGGGGGGGGGGGGGGTGGGGGGGGGGGGGGGTGGGGGGGGGGGGGGGTGGGGGGGGGGGGGGGTGGGGGGGGGGGGGGGTGGGGGGGGGGGGGGGTGGGGGGGGGGGGGGGTGGGGGGGGGGGGGGGTGGGGGGGGGGGGGGGTGGGGGGGGGGGGGGGTGGGGGGGGGGGGGGGTGGGGGGGGGGGGGGGTGGGGGGGGGGGGGGGTGGGGGGGGGGGGGGGTGGGGGGGGGGGGGGGTGGGGGGGGGGGGGGGTGGGGGGGGGGGGGGGTGGGGGGGGGGGGGGGTGGGGGGGGGGGGGGGTGGGGGGGGGGGGGGGTGGGGGGGGGGGGGGGTGGGGGGGGGGGGGGGTGGGGGGGGGGGGGGGTGGGGGGGGGGGGGGGTGGGGGGGGGGGGGGGTGGGGGGGGGGGGGGGTGGGGGGGGGGGGGGGTGGGGGGGGGGGGGGGTGGGGGGGGGGGGGGGTGGGGGGGGGGGGGGGTGGGGGGGGGGGGGGGTGGGGGGGGGGGGGGGTGGGGGGGGGGGGGGGTGGGGGGGGGGGGGGGTGGGGGGGGGGGGGGGTGGGGGGGGGGGGGGGTGGGGGGGGGGGGGGGTGGGGGGGGGGGGGGGTGGGGGGGGGGGGGGGTGGGGGGGGGGGGGGGTGGGGGGGGGGGGGGGTGGGGGGGGGGGGGGGTGGGGGGGGGGGGGGGTGGGGGGGGGGGGGGGTGGGGGGGGGGGGGGGTGGGGGGGGGGGGGGGTGGGGGGGGGGGGGGGTGGGGGGGGGGGGGGGTGGGGGGGGGGGGGGGTGGGGGGGGGGGGGGGTGGGGGGGGGGGGGGGTGGGGGGGGGGGGGGGTGGGGGGGGGGGGGGGTGGGGGGGGGGGGGGGTGGGGGGGGGGGGGGGTGGGGGGGGGGGGGGGTGGGGGGGGGGGGGGGTGGGGGGGGGGGGGGGTGGGGGGGGGGGGGGGTGGGGGGGGGGGGGGGTGGGGGGGGGGGGGGGTGGGGGGGGGGGGGGGTGGGGGGGGGGGGGGGTGGGGGGGGGGGGGGGTGGGGGGGGGGGGGGGTGGGGGGGGGGGGGGGTGGGGGGGGGGGGGGGTGGGGGGGGGGGGGGGTGGGGGGGGGGGGGGGTGGGGGGGGGGGGGGGTGGGGGGGGGGGGGGGTGGGGGGGGGGGGGGGTGGGGGGGGGGGGGGGTGGGGGGGGGGGGGGGTGGGGGGGGGGGGGGGTGGGGGGGGGGGGGGGTGGGGGGGGGGGGGGGTGGGGGGGGGGGGGGGTGGGGGGGGGGGGGGGTGGGGGGGGGGGGGGGTGGGGGGGGGGGGGGGTGGGGGGGGGGGGGGGTGGGGGGGGGGGGGGGTGGGGGGGGGGGGGGGTGGGGGGGGGGGGGGGTGGGGGGGGGGGGGGGTGGGGGGGGGGGGGGGTGGGGGGGGGGGGGGGTGGGGGGGGGGGGGGGTGGGGGGGGGGGGGGGTGGGGGGGGGGGGGGGTGGGGGGGGGGGGGGGTGGGGGGGGGGGGGGGTGGGGGGGGGGGGGGGTGGGGGGGGGGGGGGGTGGGGGGGGGGGGGGGTGGGGGGGGGGGGGGGTGGGGGGGGGGGGGGGTGGGGGGGGGGGGGGGTGGGGGGGGGGGGGGGTGGGGGGGGGGGGGGGTGGGGGGGGGGGGGGGTGGGGGGGGGGGGGGGTGGGGGGGGGGGGGGGTGGGGGGGGGGGGGGGTGGGGGGGGGGGGGGGTGGGGGGGGGGGGGGGTGGGGGGGGGGGGGGGTGGGGGGGGGGGGGGGTGGGGGGGGGGGGGGGTGGGGGGGGGGGGGGGTGGGGGGGGGGGGGGGTGGGGGGGGGGGGGGGTGGGGGGGGGGGGGGGTGGGGGGGGGGGGGGGTGGGGGGGGGGGGGGGTGGGGGGGGGGGGGGGTGGGGGGGGGGGGGGGTGGGGGGGGGGGGGGGTGGGGGGGGGGGGGGGTGGGGGGGGGGGGGGGTGGGGGGGGGGGGGGGTGGGGGGGGGGGGGGGTGGGGGGGGGGGGGGGTGGGGGGGGGGGGGGGTGGGGGGGGGGGGGGGTGGGGGGGGGGGGGGGTGGGGGGGGGGGGGGGTGGGGGGGGGGGGGGGTGGGGGGGGGGGGGGGTGGGGGGGGGGGGGGGTGGGGGGGGGGGGGGGTGGGGGGGGGGGGGGGTGGGGGGGGGGGGGGGTGGGGGGGGGGGGGGGTGGGGGGGGGGGGGGGTGGGGGGGGGGGGGGGTGGGGGGGGGGGGGGGTGGGGGGGGGGGGGGGTGGGGGGGGGGGGGGGTGGGGGGGGGGGGGGGTGGGGGGGGGGGGGGGTGGGGGGGGGGGGGGGTGGGGGGGGGGGGGGGTGGGGGGGGGGGGGGGTGGGGGGGGGGGGGGGTGGGGGGGGGGGGGGGTGGGGGGGGGGGGGGGTGGGGGGGGGGGGGGGTGGGGGGGGGGGGGGGTGGGGGGGGGGGGGGGTGGGGGGGGGGGGGGGTGGGGGGGGGGGGGGGTGGGGGGGGGGGGGGGTGGGGGGGGGGGGGGGTGGGGGGGGGGGGGGGTGGGGGGGGGGGGGGGTGGGGGGGGGGGGGGGTGGGGGGGGGGGGGGGTGGGGGGGGGGGGGGGTGGGGGGGGGGGGGGGTGGGGGGGGGGGGGGGTGGGGGGGGGGGGGGGTGGGGGGGGGGGGGGGTGGGGGGGGGGGGGGGTGGGGGGGGGGGGGGGTGGGGGGGGGGGGGGGTGGGGGGGGGGGGGGGTGGGGGGGGGGGGGGGTGGGGGGGGGGGGGGGTGGGGGGGGGGGGGGGTGGGGGGGGGGGGGGGTGGGGGGGGGGGGGGGTGGGGGGGGGGGGGGGTGGGGGGGGGGGGGGGTGGGGGGGGGGGGGGGTGGGGGGGGGGGGGGGTGGGGGGGGGGGGGGGTGGGGGGGGGGGGGGGTGGGGGGGGGGGGGGGTGGGGGGGGGGGGGGGTGGGGGGGGGGGGGGGTGGGGGGGGGGGGGGGTGGGGGGGGGGGGGGGTGGGGGGGGGGGGGGGTGGGGGGGGGGGGGGGTGGGGGGGGGGGGGGGTGGGGGGGGGGGGGGGTGGGGGGGGGGGGGGGTGGGGGGGGGGGGGGGTGGGGGGGGGGGGGGGTGGGGGGGGGGGGGGGTGGGGGGGGGGGGGGGTGGGGGGGGGGGGGGGTGGGGGGGGGGGGGGGTGGGGGGGGGGGGGGGTGGGGGGGGGGGGGGGTGGGGGGGGGGGGGGGTGGGGGGGGGGGGGGGTGGGGGGGGGGGGGGGTGGGGGGGGGGGGGGGTGGGGGGGGGGGGGGGTGGGGGGGGGGGGGGGTGGGGGGGGGGGGGGGTGGGGGGGGGGGGGGGTGGGGGGGGGGGGGGGTGGGGGGGGGGGGGGGTGGGGGGGGGGGGGGGTGGGGGGGGGGGGGGGTGGGGGGGGGGGGGGGTGGGGGGGGGGGGGGGTGGGGGGGGGGGGGGGTGGGGGGGGGGGGGGGTGGGGGGGGGGGGGGGTGGGGGGGGGGGGGGGTGGGGGGGGGGGGGGGTGGGGGGGGGGGGGGGTGGGGGGGGGGGGGGGTGGGGGGGGGGGGGGGTGGGGGGGGGGGGGGGTGGGGGGGGGGGGGGGTGGGGGGGGGGGGGGGTGGGGGGGGGGGGGGGTGGGGGGGGGGGGGGGTGGGGGGGGGGGGGGGTGGGGGGGGTAGGGGGGGTGGGGGGGGGAGCGGGGGGGGTGGGGGGGGGGGGAGGAGGGGGGAGGGGGGGGGGGGGGGGGGGGGGGGGGCGGGGGGGGGGGGGGGGGGGTCCAGAGGATGACCCACAAGGAATATGGGGGGATGGCCCAGAAGGGGCCTGTGGGGGGGTCCAGAGGATGACCCACAAGGAATATGGGGGGATGGCCCAGAAGGGGCCTGTGGGGGGGTCCAGAGGATGACCCACAAGGAATATGGGGGGATGGCCCAGAAGGGGCCTGTTGGGTGGTCCAGAGGATGACCCACAAGGAATATGGGGGGATGGCCCAGAAGGGGCCTGTGGGGGGGTCCACAGGATGATCCACAAGGAATATGGGGGGATGACCCAGAAGGGGCCTGTGGGGTGGTCCACAGGATGACCCACAAGGAATATGGGGGGAAGGCACTGGGGGTGGACTCACGAGTGGCATAAAGCTGCCTTGGCCTGAGAAGGGTGTAAATGTTTGAACAAATGCAACCCCAATATGACCATGAGCTGGCAGGGTGAGGAGTTCCCAGAGGCTGGGGTGGGGTGGCAACACAGGCCCCCAATCCACCACTGCGTCAACCCCCTGAACACGTAAGGCCATTCGTGGTGTTTGACTGGAATTGGGTTGGATCAGGGAGAGTTTGGGGCCCAGAATGGGAGGTGGGAGAGGAGGGAGCCTTGGGCTTGTTGGAGGGCCGGTGGAACAGACAGACACTCACTGCAGAGTGAGACGCAGGGGTAGGTGTCTCCAAACCAAATGCTTATTTATTGGGCATTTTTCAGTGTCATGTTAAAATCCCCAATAAGTAACCATTTGGTTTGGGGAGGGGAGATTATACTTTATTCAGTTTTTATCCCTCACCATTCCTGGCACAGGTGAGCAGAGGGCTGCTATATCCAGCAGTATTTTAGAGTTGGGAAGGGCAAATGAGCACCGCAGCGCTTTCCGTGGAGTGGGACACTGCCCTGGGGGCCTGGTTGGGGATGAAGCGGATTCTGCAGAGGCACCACATTGTATGCCGAGCAGTGTGGTCATGCCTGCTTTCTTGTTTGTCTTCACTTTCCAGAGGGCTACCAAAAAGAGAAAATAATCTATCTCATGCCGGGTTATTCTAGTCAAAGATATGGGAAAAGATAGGGAGTGTATGTGAGGAAGTGAGAAACGAGCCCAGCTCTTGCTTTGACAAAGGGGTGAGGCATTTCTCACAATGGCTTCTCCAGGCTCTATTTCAGCACAGCATGTTTGGTAAGCAAAGATCTCACTCTGTGGTGTAGCCCTTGCGGAAAAAAGCCCCTGCTGTGTATGTTTCAGTTTGCATGCAGTTGGTCTGTAGCTAACTAAGCACTTTTCAGTGGTGGCCACACAGTTTACTTTGGAGAACCATGGGAAAAGTTAGAACTTATTGCAGAGACAGGTATGGCAGTTTGGTGTCCTCTTGAGTAACATTGCCTGCCTTAACCATACAGCAACGACTTCCAGTTCTTGTTGTAAACTTTCCAATTCACATTGTGAGAGAGCGCTGACTTGAGCATGGAGCCGGAAGCAGCTTCTGATCAGAGTTCTTGCAGCCTCATTGTCCTCCCCTGCAGTTTCCTAGATTTCCTGTATTGAGCATAAGATTCTGTTAATAGCTGTAAAAGAATCCCTACATTTTTAAAGATGTTCCTTTGTACAGAAGCAATTTCTGTGAAAGAAGAATTTTGGAATATCGAGTCTAGCAAAAGGTTGGCTGCTTCCTGCCTGAAGCTCTGCTGCCTTGCTGTGGTGAACAGGCCAGGCAGCCAGTGTGGTCCTTTTGTCAAAGCTGCGCTGTTGCTCACACGTCTCCTCCCTTTTTTGACTGTGGGCGGGGCAAACGTGAATTCATTCTTTCTGATTATTTCTCACAGTCTGAATAATTTTGCCCCAACAGGTACAAAATACTGGAGTGAATATTCTGATGGTAAAACTTGCTACTAAGCTCTGAAGAATACAGACCCCCTCCCCCCAATGTAGCTGTTGTATTTTGTTTTTAAAAGAAGGGATCCATCATTGCTAAATAAGGGTAGATTTACAGTGTTTTGGATTTATATCGTTGGATTTATATCGCTGCCATTACTGGTTAGATGCTTGTTGTGTACTGGTACGTCCTGCCATAGTAGACCTTCGTGCATTTTTATAGAGATCTTACACAAGGAGCCCTGCCCAGCTACTCCATATGTAAAGAAGGTGTGGCTACTCTCTTCCTCTCATTTGTGTTTGCTGTGCCTAGTAGTTACTGGAGAAAGCAAATTCATGTTGGTAGTAAATAACTAATTCATGTTGTTTCTGAAGGATATGCTTGTGTTGAAATCATACTTTGCATAGTCTGACCAGGGTGACTGTGAATGCTATGCCAAACAATTGGTATAAGCACAGTAGAGAATGCATCCTTAAGAATTGAATGATCAGGGTTTCTTTAGTGCCATTCAGCTATCCCTGGCCCAGGTTTTACAGGTGCCAACAAAGCACGTGAAATTCAAGGTTGCAGTCTTAGGCATGGCTAAGATTTTGGCAGAAATACACATAGAATATTTTGAAGAGGAAACACAATTTCTGTTGCTAAGGTAGAATAAGAAATGTTAAGTGTAAATCACAGAGATTTAGTGGGAGAATTTTTTTTAATTCTTCCCTAACAAAATTTATTAGTGATGAAAATTCCTAAGTCTTAGGCATCTTTGTCCATTATCCCTTGATGGCTAGTACAAGGTCCGAATGCTGTTGAGGCTGCATTTGGCATAGGCTGGTTGCAGAGGTTGTTTAGACAATGATAGCAAGTGTGGTATAGCTGCTGGAATTTTGGAATAGGCTGGGTGGAGATTTGTGAACCATACTGTGTCATGAAGCTTTTGCTGGGTAACCTTTATAAGCCTTTTTACCTCACAAGGTATTGTGAGAAAGGGCTGTGAATGCTGTTCTGAGCTCCATGGTGCATGGCTGGTATAAAAAGGTGGTTACGTTGTTTTTAAAAAAAAACAGCAAAGTCAAAGTCCAGAATTGAGAGACTTTTTAAAAGTGTCACAATAGCATAAAGGTCACCGGCCTGTAAGGCTGCTGAATTCCTCATTCTTGCTTTTGAATGGTGTAATCTCTCTTTAGGAAGGGCACGTGCAATAGGCGAACTTCTAGCCCCAGTTTCTCCTTTTGACAAGAAGTGTGGCCGTGAAAACTGGACTGTTGCCTTTGCACCAGATGGCTCCTACTTCGCTTGGTCACAAGGACACCGCATAGTAAAACTGGTTCCCTGGTCACAGTGTCTTAATAACTTGTAAGTACAGCCTTCTTCTGACAAGTAAACTGTCTGATATCTTTTTAATTTGTCCAAATTCTAAGTTGACACTGTGTTCAACAGATTAATCTCTCTTTTCTCAGAACCAATCTTTTCTTCTTGGTGTGGGAACCTGTAAAATTTAGACCAGGCGAGAGTTGCTTGACACAGAATTTTACAAAAGGTTGTAAGAATTAAACAAAAAGGGTGGAAACCATTCCCTTCAACCTCCTCTCCCCCGCCCCTCTGTTTATCATGCAGAGTCCTACCACAGCAGAGAGTGGACGAGCTTGATTCAGTGGCTGGAGGCTTGGACTTGGGTCTCAGAGCCCTTTTCCTTGGGCGTGCCTCAGGGCTTCATACAGTGGTGATGTACTTTATGAGGATGATAAGAAAGGATTAAAGTGCTTTAGTCTAGAAAGTGGGGAATTTATTAGTTTTTCTGTGTACCATAAGCAGGAGCCATTTTATTTACATTAGCAGGATAAACGGTGCTCGTGACAAGCCAGCTGACTTCCTCTGCAGAGACTGTCCTCCTATCAGCCAGCTGATTGAATCTGTCATTTCAAGGGTGTGTTTAGATACTTGTTCCTTCTAAAATGCTGACCTTTTCCCACTCTCAGTGCATTGCATGGCGTGAAAAACTCGATCCAGTCCAGACTTTCACGACAGAACAGCAACAGCGACCAGAGGACCAAGCCCCGTGAGCATTCAATAGATTGTGGCGACATTGTCTGGAGTCTTGCTTTTGGGTCTTCTGTGCCTGAAAAGCAGAGTAAACATTGCTAGACATAGAATGGCATCGGTTCAAGTTTGGACAAGATCAACTTCTGCTGGCCACAGGCTTATCCAGTGGACGTATCAAAATATGGGATGTCTATACAGGTAAAAAAAAAGGAGGCTGGGGGAAAGTTCATTGGTTTTTTGCTCTCAGGTTTAAAAGAATGGCTGTGTGAACCAGGTTTCTGAGAGATCTGCTTGTCACCCTTAGATGTTCTGCTGAGTTGCTTCATAGGCTGGGGAATTATTGCACAGAACCTCTGTGTTCACAGGCAGTGTACCTTAAAGGTGGACAGGGTGATGGAGTGGTGAGAGGCTTGCTGCCTGTATGTCTGGCCTGTGGGAGCATCTGGCTGTCTCCTGTTGAAATGCAACTCTCAGTCTTTGGTCTCATCTCGTCGTATTGCTTATTTATTTATTTTTTCTATTTTTCTGTCATATCCTGCTGTCCCCCCTTGTTTTTCCTTACTCTGCTCTATCCTGACGGCAGCCGTCCTGTGAGGTAGGTTAGGCTGAGACTCTTGAGAGGCCCAAGGTCATCCGGTAACCTTTCAGGGTTCCAGTCCAGCACTCTAATCCCTGTGCCAGGCTGGTTGTTACATTTGTATAGCGGGCAATAATTTTACTGTGTCTTGTACTTCTGTACTGCACATTTGAGGTTTTGTGACTGTGCATAGTTGTCCTTTATGTCAACCAGAGTCATATTATAGGTTGTAGTTGTGAGTTGCTTAGATTCCTTAAGAGCATCTTTGCAGCTGTGTTTTCACCCAGTTCCTTCTAGGCTAGGTTAAAATCAGTCCCAGGTTCTTTGGAATTTAAATGTGAGTGTTGTTGTTGTGGGTTAATGCTTGAGTTGACAAATATTCTTTTGGCTTCAAAACGTTTATATTGCTGAGAGAAAAGCTTTTACCTTTTTTGTCTAAGAGATAAAGCAAGTATATTGACTTAAAAATAAGTTCAGGATCAAGGTTTAAGTAAACGTAAGTACCATGTAATATCATGCATAATTAATTGGTTTTCCAGTCCACCTGTATGTTTCTAAGGTCTTTATATCCTGCCCTTTGATCTCTCTGGATCCACAAGATGACTCACAGTCACAAAAGAACATTTTTCCAAAGTAGAAACAAATGAACAAATTAAAGCAGCAAGACCTGTCAGTAGCAGAATGCATTTCATTTTTATCCGACCTTCCCTCCAAGGAGCTTGGAGGGGGTGAATGGGTTTCTTCCCTTCACTATTATTTTGAAGAAACTCTGAAAGGGGAGATAGATTATTGAGAGCAAACTTGATGGCTGAACAGTGAATTTGAACCCAGGCCTTTGTTTTCGTGCTAGTTTCAGATGTGAAAAAAAGCAGGCCTTCGTGGGAAGGGTGCTCTCAGTGCCTCTGCTGATGTATTCTGGTGGGAGAATACATCCCCAAGCAGTGCCCAAGAAGGTGATATTGGGGAGTGGGCAGAGTTGTCTGGGAGAATATGGTTTTTACAGTTATGACACTATAAGTAGGAGGAACGGGTCTTGCCGATCTGTTGCATGACATTCTGAACGGGACCCTGGCGGGCTAATGCCTTCTGTCTTGGGGTTTAGAGAGCTTCAGTGCTTTTAATTAGGACTTCTAAATATGCATAAAACATTTATATCACTGGGGTGAGGTGGAGTTGCAATGCTAATTTTTCAAGGCTTTTGATTGGCATCACGTTGACGGTGCATTTCTGAAAAGAAGTCCCCCCGCCATCCAAATAAGAAATGTGATTATTGCTACTCTCCACTTGATGACAAGATTTAATTTTGAAATGTGTTCATCCAACAGGAAAGCTGCTCCTTAATTTAATGGACCACACTGAAGTTGTGAGAGACTTAACTTTTGCCCCTGATGGGAGCCTCATACTAGTGTCTGCCTCAAGGGACAAAACGCTCAGAGTGTGGGACCTAAAAGATGATGGTAAGCGTTCGTAACAGGCTGTGTGGCGGAACTGGCAGGACTATGAAGGGACACTCTGGGGTGTATTTCTCCTTGCTGCCTGCATTTCATAGAGCAAGTTCAAATATAATTTACAGAGAAGCATCCCACATTCTGGTTTTTCTTATCCATCATATGTACATAAGCATTGGCTCATCCATATATTTTAAGGTGGGACTTGTCATGTGCGTGGGTGTGCACACACACAGTCATAAAGTCAGCTAACAAACCAGCTGCAAGAATTCTTTGATTTGTCACCATCCTTTCTATCTTCATAAATTCACATTTGCCTATTCTTGCCTAATGAGCTGCGATCCCAAGTAGGGTTGGGTTAGGATGTGCCACAAATCCCCTGTGGTCTACTTGCTAGCATCTGCAGTGGTCTTCCTTGTTAATCTGATCCACCAACCTCTTTATTTTCTCCCCCCAGGAAATATGATGAAAGTATTAAGAGGGCACCCAAACTGGGTTTATAGCTGTGCTTTCTCTCCAGATTCTTCCATTCTCTGCTCTGTGGGTGCCAGCAAAACAGTAGGTGTCACAGTTTCACGTTCTCTGCTTTGTTTATGATTGTGAGCAGAATCATTTTGAATCTTAAAATAATACCCAGCTTGTGCTCGATGTCACGCTGCTATGGTGGTGATGATGCGAGGGGATTGCATGATGAACAAAATGCAATAGCAAATTAGCATAAAAGTCTCATTCAGATCTGAGCCTAGCACTGTTTTTCAGTTCCAAAGAACTTGGATGAAACGGTTTATACAAAATAGTCGTGCATGTCTCCATCTGTTCCACAACTATGTAATATTAAAGCAATCGATGGGAGGAGTTGCAGTACTGCTTTGTGGCAGCTGACTTTGTCACTTTTTTACCATGTTCACTCTAAAACTTTGATTTTTCAAAATCAGGGCTGTGATCTGGAACCTTAATTAATGTAAAATGCCACTCTTGGATCAGTCAAGAGTTACAAAACAGCCCTTGTGTGTACAATCTCAGGAAGGAAGATGAGCATTCCATTGGACTTGTATAGAGCGATGTTCTGTAGCTCTGCTGTACTGTTGAAAGCTGTGCCATTAAAGGATATTAGTAAGCTGAGAGTTACAGTAATAGTGGGAGGGAAACCAGTTAATCTTAAGACTGCAATTCTGTGCATGCTTCAGAGTAAGTTAGCTTTGAAATCAGTGGGCTTAGTTTTGACAAAACGTGTATGATATTTACCTGCATCTCTTCGGTCCAGTACTAAACTTCAGCTGAGGTAATGCAAGGGTGGGCAACTTGTATTCGCTGAGGCATATTTGTGTGGAGTTGATTTTTGTTTGAATTGGAGACCTTATTTTGAAGGAGAACATTTCTAGCTGTCATGGTTGTAACAGTACTTGAAAATGGCATGATGGACATACTGCTATATTGTAGGTGAGGAACAGAGAGTAAGCAAGCAATTGCCAGGTCTCTGTATCCCGTTTCCCCCTCCCCACACAGCCAATCGGCTCCTGCTTCTTTGTCTTTTTTAACACCTGGGGGCAAAGTGATGGAGCCTGGCCCACTAATCAGGGCTTCCTCTGTTCATGAAAAAACTGCATGTAAAGTACTGTAGCCATAAGTGAATGCGGGGGGGGGGGGGCGGGTTGCCTTAGCCCACTTTTATTATTCCTGACCTTCAGTGTTGAACAAGTTGTCCATCCTCTGATGGCTAGTAAAGAGCTCAGCTTAAAAGCTAGGAGTGAACCTCAGCATAGGTGTTTGTTTTGTTTTTAATATTGCAAAGTTTAGAGGGAAACCTAGATGAGAGGGGGAAATATCCATGAAATCCTTTAAAAATAGAACAGATGTGGATGTATGCATTGCTCTTTGAGGCTGTGTGTTTTCCATAAGCTTCTTGCTTTCCCTGTCACAGGTGGTGGCAGCAATATTGGTGTGATTGAGGGTAAGCTGACACCACTCACACAAGCGCACAATGGTGTTTAGCTGGGCAGAAAGAGTGGCATCTCTGGCTACCGGGCTGGGGGCGAGCTTTACCATAGGACGAAGTAACCCTTGCGTTCGGCTGCAGGGTGTGGTGTACTGTACGTACGCAGGTGCTGGTTGATGTCCACTTTCTGCTTTTTTCCTTTCTTTTCTTGTTTATTTTCACATCAGTGAAATCTCATTGACTCCTTTTAAACAATATATATACATATAGAGAGAGAGCCCATTCACATGGGACTCTGGAGTCTTTTTAATAAGCTGAGCCAAGTCAGACTATTTGCCTGACGTTAACAAAGTTTTGTTACAGTTAAAGTAAAGGAAGTTACTAATATTGCTGTAGTGAAACCAGAAGACGTTTTGCAGATTGCATTTGCAGAGTTTTTTTAAAAAATGTATCTAACAACTCTGCTTATTCATAAGGCTCATAATATTTAAAATTAAATGCTTACAATTCTATGCCATAAAAAGCACTAAAGGTGCAAACCTATTTTTTTACTCCATAAAGCTTTGCTGATACAATGAGACACGTGTAGTGGAATGTTGATTTTCTTGCACATGCTTTAAACCAATGCAGTATTGTGTAAAGTGTACAACTGCATGTGAATTGTGCTGAGCCATGCCTGCATTTGTAAATTGGCTGATTTTCTAAGACTTTTACTTTACACAAATTTACCAGGTTTTAATGTGTTTAGATGTGTGTATGTATATATATCAAATTAAGCTTAAATAATGTAAACTTTTAGTAACATAATTTCATTTCTGTTTTTTGCCAAAGACTTGTAATGTGGCTATGACCGTTCTTTTTTGCTTGCAGTATCTGTTTCTCTTCCTAGGCTGACGGCGATTCAAGCCTATTGTAAACAAGTGATCTTAAACTCACAGGGGATGCCACGGGAGTAACAATATGTTAACCTTACATTTTTTCTGTCTGTATATGTCTTAAAATTTGGTAGATAATTTGCAAAACAGATGGGGGACTGTACTATATTTAACCCTATTTCTTTTATGTTTATAGTTAAAAATAAAGTTAATAGAGGGGATTCATTGTAGATTATGTGGTTAAAATCCCAGTGACATTGTCTTCACATTTATTGACTTATTTTGTAAAATTAACAATTTAACAAGTTAGCATTTGCATGTGTGCTTTATTATAATTTACATCAAGTATGACACTGAGCATATATTTTAATTATAGTAACTCTTAATGCTTGGCTTTAATTGTAATCCTTAAGTAAGACAAGTAACAAAAAAAAAGTCTGTGGTGGGAGGGGAAGGGTGCTTGAAATGTTGCGTGATAGGCAGGAGCAGAAATATAACATTTCCCCCTTTTAATTGCAGGTGTTGCTTTGGGATATGGACAAATACTCCCTCATCCGGAAACTGGAAGGCCATCACAATGATGTGGTAGCCTGTGAGTTTTCTCCTGATGGAGCTTTGCTGGCTACTGCATCGTACGACACTTGTGTTTCTGTGTGGGACCCCTATATTGGAATTGTTTTGATGGAGTTTGGGTGAGTCCATGAATATGACTGAGCACAAACATACAGAAGGTCAGAATGATAAAGGGTTTCTGGAACCTGACCTCCGTTAGGCTTCTGTTAGTTGTTGCTTCGTTAACCTTCAAAGGGAGAGAAATTCCGGTTGCTGGGTCTGATAGACCTGAGTTTTCAAGGCTTGTCCTTTGCAAGAGAATGAAACTATGTGCTTTATGGGAGTCAGGCATTTCAGGAGCCCTTTCCTAGATTGACTGCCTGAGATCTCCTTAACCAAAAAATAAAAATCAAGGCCCTGATCTCATTGCGAGGCCTTATAGCAACAGGCACGCAGCTTCCTTTTGCCAAGGGAGACGATTGAGCAAGTATGTCCACTGTGGGCTGTTTTCTAGTCCTTTTACCTCACTGATGTGCTTCATTTGATCCCACCCTTCCTCCAAGGAGTTCAGGGTGGCAGACACCCTTCTCCAGTCCTCCGTTTTATCCTTCCAGAGAACCCTGTGAGGTAGCTTGTGAGGAGGGAGCATGACCGTGAGCTCTTTGTAGTTGTGTGGGGGGATTTGAATCTTGGTCACCCAGGTTGTCCTCTTGCACTTTAACTTCTGCGTCGTCCTTGTTTGAGATTTTGGTGGGGGCTCAGAATGGAGTCTTCTTCATTCAAGGCCTGTGTGTTCGCCTTACAGCTGCTCCTGAGAATTGTCCTTCAACCTCTGCTGCTGTTCTGTCCTATCCAGCAGTGTTGTGGGTTTATGTTGTTGGTCTATCGAGCCTCTGTCTGATGACTTCTTTTGAGGGCTCATGCAACAGTCTTTTCCAGCTGTGCCCCCTGATGTTTTCTAATGGGTAAAAACTGATCAAACCTGCCACCATTTGCTTTCGAAGCTGAGTTTTTCAAATGAAGGCCAGTCTTTACGTTGAATATCAATGGCAGGTGCCCAAGCAGTGTCCAACTGTAACTTTTCAACAGCTGATGGAGATAGGATTCTGTGTGGCCTCATTCCTCTTCCTCTGTTCTTGGTAGCGCTATCTAATTTTTGTCGAGCTAATAATTACATTAAAAGTAAGTGCTTGTAGTAGCCGCTTACAGTAAAGTAACATTATGCTTTTGATCCTCAGGCATCTGTTTCCTGCTCCTTCTCCAATATTTGCTGGGGGAGCAAACGATCGATGGGTCAGAGCTGTATCTTTTAGCCATGATGGACTTCACGTTGCATCTGTTGCTGATGATAAGTACGTACAACCAAGGGGGCTGGATTTTTCTGAGTCCTTCTGGTAGGAAAAAATAAGTGGGGTGTATTTCTAAATGTCCACCAGTGATTGGTTTAAGCAGATGATGAAAGGGAATTAGTTGAGAGTAGGGTTGATGTAATGTAGATTTGTTCGGGAGGGCATTTTCCTATAGGGAAGAAGGTTTATTGCACTGTTGGTAAGTATGTGTTATTTATTTATTTATTTATTATTTATATACCGCCCTCCCTGAAGACTCAGGGCGGTGTCCATCAACACTAAAACAATTAAAACATCAAATACATAATTTACAATAAAATAATATATAAAGTACTAAAACTACAGATGGCTTCAGCCCCTCCTTCCCCCTTTATGTACCCACGGGAGGCCAGATGTTCTTATGGAGGGGTTGACATCATCCCGGCTGGCTAAACGCCTGGCAGAACAGGTCCGTTTTACAGGCCCTGCGGAAATTTTGTAAGTCCTGCAGGGCCCTGATCTCACCTGGAAGTCTGTTCCACCAGGTGGGCCAGGGCCGTAAAAGCCCTGGCCCTTGAAGAGGCCAGCCGGATCGCCTTGGGGCCAGGGATCACCAGTAGGTCCGCCTCCGACGAGTGGAGGGGCCTAGAAGGGCGGTATAGGGAGAGACGGTCCCTCAGATAAGCAGGGCCAAGGCCGCGAATGGCTTTGAAGGTCAATACCAAAACTTTAAACATGACTCGGTACTCAATTGGCAGCCAGTGCAGTTGGTATAGGACCGGCGTAATCCGGTCCCTAGCTGTTGCCCCAGAGAGGAGCCTGGCTGCTGCATTTTGTACGAGTTTCAATTTCCGGATCATGGCTAAAGGTAAGCTCGCATAGAGTGAGTTACAGTAGTCTAATCTAGAGGTGACCGTGGCATGGATCACAAAATTTAGTTTTCCCCACTTTTTTGGTTAGTTTTGTAATCCTCCTTGAGAGTCTGTGAAAAGATGGACTTTAAATAAATGGGTTCTAGTTTTAATTAAAAGGAATTGGAAGTATTCTAGGGCCTCTATCAGAAATACTAATTTGTCTATTAATGGTAAAATCTGCATAAGCTGCTGCTAGGAAGATTCCCTGTGCTGAATCAGACCACTGATCCACCCTGTTCGGTCAGACGGGCAGTGGCTGTCCAGAGTCTTGGGCAGAGAGGTTTTTCTTAACTTTCAACATGACCTCCGTCATTGACTGTTGCCAACACACAACAGGGTCTCTGAATTGTAAGCTGTTGGAGTCAGCTCTTAGCTTGTTCCATGTTGAGCCACATAACATCATGAGGCACACACTGCTGCTTTCACAAATAGGTAGTTGAATTAGTGTAGTAAAGGCTTTTGCAATTCTGGTATTGTTTGGCTGGTCAGCTGTGTCCAAGCAAAGTCTCAGTGACTTCCTTTGAAATGGATTGCTTGACCTCAGCTACCAATAGCTGTAATGCAACAACAGATGGACCATCCAGTGATTGAACTCGTGGCTTTCTGCCTGGGGCGCAAGTAGTGAGAGGCATCCTGTCACAAGACATGAAAAAGCATAGCTTTCACTGAGACGCTTACCACATGGTTCACAAAGACGTGTCCCTTTTCTAAAAATAATGCCCCAGGCTTCAATTAAAGCTGACTTTTCATACACTGGTAGAAAGGAATTGCATCTGCCTTGCCCCCATTTCTTCTCTGAAGGATTCAGTAACCCGACAAGGGAGATACTGGTTTAGAGTTAAGGATTTAAGTACACATCTGGGTCACTGAATAGAGGCACTGTGGTCAGAGTCCCCCCCCCCCCCCCAATTGCTCCATCCCAGCAACTGGCATTTTGAGGTTCACCACTTTGCAACATGAAGGCATCCTTTCGTCATGCTAACAGCCACCAACGGCACCTGTCCTCCACCAGTTTCTGTCACTCCCTTTTTAAACCACCCGAGTTAGTGCCCATTACTATATCTTGTATCAGTAAGTTCTGTAAGCTACAATTGACTTCACTTTTTTCCTGTATACCATGCTTAGTTTTATATACCTCTGTTGTGAGACCAACACACCCAAATCTTTTTATTCGCCATTAATTCATTTGATCCATAATAGCAATTAGGAAATGCAAGTCACTGTACTTTTCATACAATATTAGTAAATCTTGTAGAGTAGGATCCTATTGTTATTGAGGGCTTGCTTAAGTCCAACAATTTGATTTATGGTTGTTTTGGACTCAGGGTGCCTGCTCACATCTTGTGCACTGTTGGCCAAATCAGGCACAGTGATATACGTGGATCCAGTTTCTAGTTTGGCCAGTTATGAGATCACAGTTGAACATTTCCAGTTTTCTCATATTTCATTCAGTTAAGGCTCTGGGCAAGCTGTTTTAGGCCACGGGCTTTGTTTCGTTTAAAATATTAACCTCTTTTTCATGGCAATCAACTTTTGAGGCTAACAGCACCAAAAATGGCAACAAGATACAATTGAAATGTCAAACTAAACACGAAAGCCTGGAAGGGCAGCATTAGATATGGGCTTCATAACTGGAGCACCCACTTGGCCTCCAAAGGAGGGGACATCCAGAATGGGGTTTCTGAAGACCACCAGGGGTTGGGCTGTCCTTTGAACTCTTTATTTGACCAGGGCACAGAACCAGTTGACACGCTTTGTGGCTGTTCCTGTTCCAATGAAAAAAGGAAAATGGGTAGAAAAGACGGAGCAGCTGAATTTGCTCATTCTGTTTCTGCAGGATGGTGCGATTCTGGAGAATTGATGAAGACTGTCCTGTGCAAGTTGCTCCCTTAAGCAATGGACTTTGCTGTGCCTTTTCTACTGATGGCAGCGTTTTAGCTGCTGGGTAAGTGGGGTTTTTTAAAAATGGTGCTGTGGTTGGGAGGCAGTTGTGATACCTCCCTAAACTCCAGCAAAGATGTCCTCCCTGATAAAGTCCTTTTGAGATTTCAGGACAGATTAGGTTAGCAGATAAAACATTCATATGCCTTTTTTAAAACATGAAAGTTCTCCTAAAAGTAAGTTTCCCCAAAAGTAAGGATTAACTAGGGCTGTTTCCGCACTGGTGGAAAACAGCGCCCTAGGGATGGTAAAAACACCATCCCTGGGGTGCTGTTTGCACAGCGTTCTCCCCCCCTCAAGCACTGCGAAAACACTGTTTTCAAAACTCATTCAATGAGCAAGTTTTTTTTAAAAAGCAGCATCTTCCACCTGCTGCCATGTGAACGACAGCAGGTGGAAGGTGGCATTTTCCCTGCACCGCTTCCCCCACCCCTTACCTCCTCTCAGCTGCAGTCACTATGGAGAAGCCGGGGAACACACCTCCTGGCCTCCATCCCTAGAGGTGTCACCATTTGCAGAATGGCGTGCGAATGGCCCCAGGGCGGTGCACTGACTGCAAATATGTCGATGCACCCATGCTCGCTCACCTGTGCAGAAACAGCCTAGGCCCGTGGTGGCAAACTTATGGCACTCCAGATATTCATGGACTACAATTCCCATCAGCCCCTGCCAGCAGTCCATGAACATCTGGACTGCCGTAGGTTCGCCACTACAGGCCTAGGACAATTAGAATAATTGGAACATATTAAAATATCTTCCTGATTAAGTAAAACAAACCAAATAGTTTAGAATCCTAATCTTGGCCCAAAGGCTTTCTCCACCCCGTCCCCCATCATCCTGAACAGTAAAAAGAGCAGAGGCCCGGGGTGGGGGTGGGGAGATCATTCCATATGGTTACCAGCAAAAGCAAACCTATTTGCTAAAGCTGAGCTGGTCTGGGTCATTGCTTCAGTTGGAAGCCTCCAAGGACCTTCACTGCCTTCTGGGCCCAGGTGGTAGATTGCTTGTTGACTGATGACATTGTAGTCTGTATTCCAAACTTTTTGTTCCATGGGCAGAAGGGGAGACAGGGCGGGTGCACGCTGGCGACAGGACAGGTGGCAACCCAATCTCCTTGCCCTTCCTCCCTCACAACAAACACCCTGTGAGGTAGGTGGGGCTGAGAGAGCTCCGAGAAGCTGTGACTAGCCCAAGGTCACCCAGCTGGCGTGTGTGGGAGTGTACAGGCTAATCTGAATTCCCCAGATAAGTCTCCACAGCTCAGGCCGCAGAGCGGGGAATCAAACCCGGTTCCTCCAGATTAGATACATGAACTCTTAACCTCCTACCCCACTGCTGCTCCTATGTGTGAGATACTTCCAACCAACAGCAACAGAGTAAAAACAACATCAAATCTAAGGCATAATGAAATTACGTAGTGGAATAGATGAAATTAACTTGTAGGGGTGGGATATGTGAGTTATTGACCGCTCAGAATGCATATTATTCTGTGGGTTTTTGTTTGCCTCCTGTGCAGAACACAAGATGGAAGTGTGTACTTCTGGGCCACTCCCAGACACGTCGCCAGCCTCCAGCACTTGTGTCGCATGGCAGTCCGGAGAGTGATGGTCACCAGTCAGGTGGAGGCCTTGCCCATTCCTTCCACAGTGGTGGCTTTTCTGTCCTATCGTTCTTAGAAAGAATCTTATAAGACAACACCAGACTCGATGGCCTTTGTGCTTAAAGCATCATAGGCTTTGTACTGCATTTGATAATTTTTCCATTTAAAATAACCCAGAAGGTCCTTAATTTTCACCATGTGGAGATTTTAAGGAAGTTATTTATAGAAAAGAACAGGTAGAAATATTCAGAATTTTTTAAAAACTTGCCGACTGTGAAAGATGTGTACATAATTACATGTAAGCTACACTGTGTTGTTTTTATGTATCTTGTGGATCCTTTTCCTGATATAGTATGTAGTGTTATGTGTATATATCATGTCTCTGGCGCCTCCAGAGATCACGGTGCTGTGTAAAGTGGAAGGACACCTCTGGAACTGGGAGAGATGTTGGACAAAGCTCAGCTGCTTCTATGCTGTGTGTGTTGGGCTGGGCTTAGAAAACTAGCTGTAGGTGCATCTTGTTGAGTCTGCATAAATGAGTTGGCTCAAGGTGTGCACGGAACCGACAAATGGGTTGAACCACAGGTGATTGGGGGACGTACAGAACTTGTACATCGATTTAATAAGCAGGCACGTTACCTTCAAGAAGGCCTTAATTCTACAACAATGTGAAAGGTCAATTGTTTTTGATCCTCTGGGGCTTTCAAAATTTAGCTGCTGCATTCCTGCCTGACAATTTCTTTAATATGTGAACATCTAACAAACCTCGGCTCTTCAGCATTCTCCAACCCTTGCCATGGCAAAGGTTGATGTTGGGTGAACTACCAAAGATGAGGCATTCCCATTTTCCTTTTGCCTCCTGTTTATCTGGCCCTGCAGATACAGAGAATGTATGCATTGCATAAAATGCCTGATTATATATATTTTGAACTTTTTATATTAAAGAAATGCACAAAAAAGATCTTCCATGTGTTGCAGTATTTTCTAAGGTATATTGTTGAAAAAATAATACAGCTTGGAAGAAAAAAAAAGAATACAGCTTGGAGGATTGGGGTGAAGGGAAGAATGGCTAATAATAGTGAGTATGTAACTCAGCGTTGACAACCATTCAACAAATTGCCAATCCGTAGAAGATGTTTCTGGGCACCTTCCATTGTTTACTTCAAGTCATTTATAGCATATCAGCAACACCCTGGATCAGTTTGTATCTAGGTGCTGAATTGCCTGCTTGGAGGTAATCCTCACAGACAAACAGCTACTCTAAGAACATAAGAACATAAGAACAAGCCAGCTGGATCAGACCAAAGTCCATCTAGTCCAGCTCTCTGCTACTTGCAGTGGCCCACCAGGTGCCTTTGGGAGCTCACATGTAGGATGTGAACGCAATGGCCTTCTGCGGCTGTTGCTCCCGATCACCTGGTCTGTTAAGGCATTTGCAATCTCAGATCAAGGAGGATCAAGATTGGTAGCCATAAATCGACTTCTCCTCCATAAATCTGTCCAAGCCCCTTTTAAAGCTATCCAGATTAGTGGCCATCACCACCTCCTGTGGCAGCATATTCCAAACACCAATCACACGTTGCGTGAAGAAGTGTTTCCTTTTATTAGTCCTAATTCTCCCCACCATCATTTTCAATGAATGCCCCCCCCCCCCGGTTCTAGTATTGTGAGAAAGAGAAAAATTTCTCTCTGTCAACATTTTCTACCCCATGCATAATTTTATAGACTTCAATCATATCCCCCCTCAGCCTCCTCTCCAAACTAAAGAGTCCCAAACACTGCAGCCTCTCCTCATAGGGAAGGTGCTCCAGTCCCTCAATCATCCTTGTTGCCCTTCTCTGCACTTCTTTTTTTCTATCTCCTCAATATCCTTTTTGAGATGCGCCACCAGAATCCTGGGCACAATAGTACTCCGGCGCGATCGCATCTACCTGCTTTATATAAGGGCATGACAATCTTTGCAGTTTTATTATCAATTCCTTTTCTAATGATCCCCAGCATAGAGTTTGCCTTTTTCACAGCTGTCATGCATTGAGTTGACATTCCCATGGAACTATCAACTAAGACACCTAAATCCCTTTCCTGGTCTGTGACTGATAGCACTGACCCCTGTAGCGTGTATGTGAAGTTTGGATTTTTTGCCCCTATGTGCTGTCAGGCCATGCCTGTCAGTGTTTAGATGTCTTGCTGTGTAGAGATTGCAAATGTTTCCTGTAAATGCTTTCCGGTTTCCCCCTCCCCTCCCTGGCAATCTCCCGGCGCCAGCCTGCGAGAAGGTGCCAACGTTCCCATGGTCTCTTGAAGCTCTGTAGTGCAAATGTCATGCTCTCTCTTTGAAGACCATTTGGTGGGAATCAAATGGGGGGGGGGGGAATTGAAGGATATAATAGCGGGATCTAAGCAGAAAGCTTAGATCCAACTTTCTCTGTTACTCTACGCGTTGTAGAAATAAACTGCTTTGGGACTTTCCTACGGTCTCTGTTATTTCCACGTTCGAGAGCCTGACATTAAGTTGGATCTCCCCGTAACCGTATCCATGGCCGGAAAGGATGGAACGACAAGCGGGTCCCTCGCGGGTGAACCTGATGAAGGGAAAGCGGACTGGTCCCGGCAAGGACGAGGGAGCCCTGGCGACCCAGATTCAGGTGAGATGAGGAGAAGGACGCTCTCATCCCTCGGACCGACACGGATACCTCCTCGGGTGCCATTGCCAAGACAGCACCAGCAACGGGACAGTGTGGGATCGCCTCTACCGCTAGGCCCCTTTCGCAGGCGGGCCGGGGCCAAGGCAACTGAGTCCGGGCGTAAGCATATGCCCACTTGCCTACACAACCCATACATCAGGACATTTTACTCGAGTGTGGACTCCAGCTGGCGCATATTAAACACCTTAATGGTCGCGGGCCCAAGTACGAGCAGGGGCATGGGCTCCTGAGCGAGGTGCGGTTGCCTGGCGACGAGAGAGAGACGAGATGCGACAGGAAATCCACTTCCTACGACGCAACATGGAACTTCTCTTGGCCCGCACAGAGGCGGCAGAGCGAGGTCGCCAGGATCCGCCGCCGCCAGAGGGAGAACGCCCAGCGGTCGTGCTCCCCAACGACGAGCCGCCTGGGCAGCAGGGGCCACTGGGTCCGCCCGGGCTGCAACCGCCGCAGGTACCGCAGAGGCGGCGGCGTGTGAAGGCTCGTTTTGACGGGACAATGGAGAAGCTGGCCTACTTTCTAGTGCAGGTTGAGGCGCACATGGAAAAGTACGGCGATGACTACGAGGATGAGATCGAGCAGGTACATGAAGTGGGGGCTCTCCTGGAGGGAGCGGCTGCCAGTTGGTACGTGGGACTTTACAGAAGTCGGGCTTCGAACTGGCGCTCCTTCCCCACTTCATGTTGGCCCCGCGGCGACAGTTCGAGGATCCGCTTTGAGGAAGAGAAGGCCCGGTCAGGTTACGCAACCGCAGGGGTCCCGATCCGCGGAGTGAGTACGTCTCAGAGTTCCGACAGCTGGCTGGGGTGGTCCAGGACTGGCCTGACCAGGTGAAGATCCATTTCTTCCGAGAGGGACTTCACCCAGAGGTGGCACAATGGGCCATGCTGACGGCGGAGCCAACCACCCTGGCGGGGTGGTACACGCGGGCGGGCGAGGCGGAGATCCGCCTACGGAGGGTGCAGGTACTGAAACAGCGGGACAAACTTCCGTCAACCCCTTCCCGTCCCTCGTTGGAGGGCACTTCCCCAGCTCGCAGTGGCAAGGAGGCAAAGGAGTCGCTCTATGCGCGGCGGCGGCGGCTGGGACTGTGCCTGAATTGCGGCGGAGAGGGGCACAAAGCGGCGGCGTGCCCGAGTA
This sequence comes from Sphaerodactylus townsendi, assembly GCF_021028975.2. Lineage (NCBI taxonomy): Eukaryota > Metazoa > Chordata > Lepidosauria > Squamata > Sphaerodactylidae > Sphaerodactylus > Sphaerodactylus townsendi. Next base: position 2,171,652 of record NC_059440.1, on the reverse strand, counting down.
AGAAACCCGACTCCCCGGTGGGCTCCAACGGCGGCTTGGTGATGACCAAGGCAACTCCGGGTCCAGGGAGGAAATCCTCTTTCAAGAAAGGATCAGGCTTACAAGTGGCAACGCGCGAGACGAGCTTGACTCCCGAGGAGACAGGCGGCCTCGACTCCAGCGAGGAGTCGACGGGAAACGACAGCTTACCTGGCTCTGATGCGCGCCCGACGCCAGGTCCCTTCGAAGGGTGCGTAAATTGACGGTGAGTGAAACCAACGGCCCATTCCTTCTCCCAGTGACTGTGTCGAATCAGACTTGTGGGGCTAGTGTGCAGACGCAAGCCCTTGTGGACTCAGGTTGTACCCGCTGTCTAATGCAGCCAGCCCTTGTAAACCAGTTGGGACTACGGCGGGTTCCCCTGCGCTGCCCCATTCTGTTTGAGCAGATGGATGGGGCCACATTGGGGTGCACCAGCCACGATCGCACAGAGCCGGGTCCTGATCCAATGCGAGGGGCATTGGGAGGAGCCGCAGTTCATCATCGCTAAGGTGGCCAAATATTCCCTGGTGCTGGGGTGCCCTGGTCATGCAGACCATGATCCAGAGATCTCCTGGTCCTCCAACTCTATTCGATTTGTCGATCTCTTGGCGGCTACTTCATATGTCTGGGCCCCGCAGAGGCAGGAGGGGTCTCCCACGAGCCGGCGGGAGCGACTGGACGCCTTGGCCATCCCCCAGCCCTACCGGGACCTCCGGAGGGTGTTCGAGGAGACGGAGTGCGACAAGTTACCGCCCCACCGTAAGACTGACTGTAAGATTGAGTTACTCCCGGGGGCCAAGCTACCCAAAAGCCGTCTCTACCCCATGAGCCCGTCAGAAGCCCATGCGCTTCAAGAATTTTTGGACAAAAATTTGAAACGGGGCTTTATAAAACGGGTGACCAGTGATTTTGCCGCACCTGTACTATTCGTGCGGAAAAAGGATGGCTCCTTGCGATTGTGCACAGACTACCGGGGACTAAACGCAGTCTGCGCCAGTAACCGGTACCCTCTCCCACTAATCAAGGACTTGCTTAGTTGCTTGGGCGAGGGCAAGATTTTCACTAAGTTGGACTTGCGGGAAGCCTACTACAGGGTGAGAATCGCCAAGGGCTACGAGCACCTGACAGCTTTCAACACGAGGCTGGGGCAGTTCGCTTACCGCGTGTTGCCGTTCGGGTTAAGTGGCGGCCCAGGGACTTTCATGTGTTTGATTAATGAGGTGCTCCAGGACTTTCTGTTCAGGGGGGTGGTGGTGTATTTGGACGATGTGTTAATTTACTCCCAGTCGGAGGAGGAGCACGTCGCAACTGTACGAGCGGTGCTCCAACGGCTCCTGGACAATGACCTGTTCGTGAAGCTGTCTAAATGTGACTTTCATAAGGAGCGGCTGGATTTTCTGGGCTACCGGATCTCCAGCCGGGGGTTAGAGATGGACCCGGGTAAGGTGAATGATGTGGTGCAATGGCAGGAGCCCCGCACCAGGCGCCAGCTGCAATCATTCCTGGGCTTCGCTAACTTCTATCGGGACTTTATACCGGACTTTGCCCGGCTGGCGCTGCCTCTCACCGATTTGTTGCGCACGAGGGAGAAGGGGCCAGGGGCGACGAGGCCATCGGCCCCGCTGCCGTGGTCGACGGAATGTGCGGCGGCATTCCGGGCGCTCAAACGTGCCTTCACGTCGGAGCCCCTCTTGCGCCATGGAGACCCGTCCAAACCATTTGTCGTTCACGTCGACGCTTCAGATAAGGCTATGGGTGCGGCCCTACTTCAGAAGGGGGAGGATGGGAGGCTGTATCCCTGCGCCTATCTTTCCCGCAAGTTTTCGGGGGCTGAGCGCCATTGGACGGTTGGTGACAAGGAGACGGGGGCAATCAAGTGTGCTCTGACTGCCTGGCGGCACTGGCTGGAAGGAGCGACCCTCCCTTTCGAGGTGTGGACCGATCATCGCAACTTGGCGGTGCTCCGTGCCCCGGGGAAACTGTCTGCCAAGCAGCTGCGTTGGGCCGACTTCTTCTCCCGCTTCAAGTTCACTCTGCATTTCCTCCCCGGGAAGGCCAATTGCCTGGCTGATGCATTGTCTCGGCTGCCGGATCCTTCCCTGGGGGACCCTACTCCGGTCGGGACGGTGTTCTCGCCTTCTCAGCTGGGCTTGGCAGTCGTCACTCGGAGTCGAGCGGCGCTTCGCCCCAGCTCCCCGGCTGTCCCCGCCTCACTGGAAGAGGTCCTGCGGGGGGCGGGGGCACTCGAAGTGCCACGGGAGGAAGGGGGTGACCTACTGGAAAAGCGGGGGGAGTTTTGGTGGAAGGGGGAGCGGCTGTATGTGCCTCCAGCAGCGCGCCTTCTGGCGCTGCAGGGCTCTCACGATGTAAAGACAGCGGGTCACTTTGGGTTTGTGAAAACTTTGCATTTGGTCCGTAGACAATTTTGGTGGAAAACTTTGAGGGGAGATGTGGAGGCCTATGTGAAAGGGTGCCCTACATGCGCGATGTCCAAAAGAGCGCAAGGGAAGGTGTCCGGCCTCCTCCAGCCCTTGCCGGCGGCCGCCGCGCCCTGGAAGGTGATCTCCATGGACTTCATTACCGATCTCCCGTCCAGCAGAGGGAAGTCGGTGATCTGGATGGTGGTGGACCTATTTTCAAAGCAGGCACATTTTGTTCCTTGTTCCTCGCTGCCCTCGGCGAGCCAGTTAGCCCGTCTGTTTGTAACTCATATCTACCGTCTTCACGCCGCTCCTGATAAGATAGTTTCAGACCGCGGCGGGCAGTTCATTTCGCGGTTCTGGCGGCATTTTCTGAAGCTGCTGGGCACAGAACTCGCGCTGTCCTCAGCGTTTCATGCCGCCACAAACGGGCAGGCGGAACGCACGAACGCGACGCTCGAGCAGTATCTGCGCTGTTACATCAATTTCCAGCAAGACAATTGGGTTGACCTGCTGCCTTTTGCTGAATTCGCCTATAATAACGCAGTGCATAGCATCACGGGGAAACTCTTCGAGGTCGCTCTCGCAGTCGGCAAAGCCGCTTCTTCTTGGGAGGTGCAGGAGGGGCCCGTAGAGCTCCAGGAATGGGTGCAGTCCATCCGGCAAGCGTGGGATGCAGCGGGCTTTGGAGAAGGCGAAGCAGGGGTATAAGCGGCAGGCCGACAAGAAGCGGCAGCCGGTGACTCTGACGGTGGGGGATTGGATGTATTTATCTACCCGGAACTTGCGGGGGCTGCAAGGGTGCAGGAAACTGGGGAAGAAGTACATAGGTCCTTTCCAGGTGCTCAGAGTGATCAATGAGGTAACGGCTGAATTACGGTTACCAAAAAACTTAAAGTTCGTGCATCCTGATTTCCATTGCAGTCTCCTCAAAAAGGCGCCCCCGCCAGATAATTGGCACCCTCAGCCGGCCGTGCCTGTTCCAAGGATGGTGCGAGGGGAGCCTCACTACGACGTGGAGGAAGTCTTGGATTCTCGGTTGCACCGGGGCCGGCTTCAGTATTTGATCGCATGGACTCATTTCCCGGTCGGTGACAATGAGTGGGTCGACTCCAAAAATGTTCAGGCCCCTCGTTTGGTGAAGGCATTCCACCGGGCCTACCCCGATCGCCCAAGGGGGGGAAGGTCTTAAGGGGGGCGGAATGTCAGGCCATGCCTGTCAGTGTGTAGATGTCTTGCTGTGTAGAGATTGCAAATGTTTCCTGTAAATGCTTTCCGGTTTCCCCCTCCCCTCCCTTGCAATCTCCCGGCGCCAGCCTGCGAGAAGGTGCGAACGTTCCCAGGTCTCTTGAAGCTCTGTAGTGCAAATGTCATGCTCTCTCTTTGAAGACCATTTGGTGGGAATCAAATGGGGGGGGGGGGAATTGAAGGATATAATAGCGGGATCTAAGCAGAAAGCTTAGATCCAACTCTCTCTGTTACTCTACGCGTTGTAGAAATAAACTGCTTTGGGACTTTCCTACGGTCTCTGTTATTTCCACGTTCGAGAGCCTGACATGTGCATCACTTTACATTTTGCTACATTGAACTGCATTTGCCATTTCTGAGCCCACTCACCTAATTTATCAAGGTCCGCTTGGAGCTCTTCGCAATCCTTTGTGGTTCTCACCACCCTATATAATTTGGTATCATCTGCAAACTTGGCCACCACGCTACCCACCCCTACTTCCAGGTCATTTATGAATAGGTTAAAGAGCACTGGTCCCAAAACGGATCCTTGGGGGACACCACTCCCGACATCTCTCCATTGTGAGAACTTCCCATTTACACCCACGCTTTGTTTCCTGTTTCTCAACCAGTTTTTAATCCATAGGAGGACTTCCCCCTCTTATTCCTTCATTGCTGAGTTTTCTCAACAGTCTCTGGTGAGGAACTTTGTCAAAAGCCTTTTGGAAATCCAAGTAGACAATGTCCACCGGTTCACCCCTATCCACATGCCTGTTTACACCCTCAAAGAACTCTAGTAAGTTTGTAAGACAGGATTTGCCTCTGCAAAAGCCATGCTGACTCTTCCTCAGCAGGTCTTGCTTTTCTACATGTTTAATAATTTTATCTTTAATGATAGATTCTACTAATTTACCAGGAACAGATGTCAAACTGACTGGCCTGTAATTTCCTGGGTCCCCCCTAGATCCTTTCTTAAAGATTGGTGGGACATTGGCCATCTTCCAGTCTTCAGGGATGGAGCCTGATTTCAGGGATAAGTTGCATATTAAAGTGAGAAGATCAGCAATTTTCATGCTTGAGCTCTTTAAGAACTCTTGGGTGAATGCAATCTGGGCCAGGGGATTTGGTAACATTTAGTTTATCAATGGCTGCCAGAACTTCTTCCTTGTCTACCACTATCTTCGCTAGTTCCTCGGATTCGCCTCCTAAGAAGCTTGGTTCAGGTGCAGGAATGTTCCTCACCTCCTCTTGGGTGAAGACAGATGCAAAGAATTCATTCAGCTTCTCTGCAATCTCCCTGCCATCTTTTAGCACATCCTTTGTCATCTAACGGGCCTACCGCTTCCCTTGCTGGCTTCCTGCTTTTGATGTACTTGAAGAACTGTTTGTTGCTGGTCTTGATGTTCACAGCCATGCGTTCCTCATAATCCTTTTTTGCCTCCCTTACAGCTAACTTGCTTCTCTTTTGCCACCATTTGTGTTCCCTCTCATATTCTTCATCAGTCAAACTGGACTTCCATTTTCTAAAAGATTTTATTTTTTCTGATAATTTCCTCAACCTCTCTTGTTAACCATGGTGGCTTTCTTTTGGACTGGGTGCTGCCTTTTCTAACCTGTGGAACACATTCCAGCTGAGCTTTTATTACTGTGTTTTTAAATAACCTCCAAGCATCCTGGACAGTTTTGACTCTCTTGATTTTCCCTTTCCGCTTCCCAAGACTATCCCCCTCATCTTTGAGAAATTTCCCTTTCTGAAGGCGAATGTAACTACATTAGTAGTTGCCACTTGTTCGCATGCTGAGATACTGAATCTGACAGCATTGTGGTCGCTGTTCCCTATCGGCTCAACAACACTGACTTCCTGGGTCCCACATAGAATTAGATCTAGGATCACCTCTCCCCTAGTTGGTTCCACAACCATCTGCTCTAAGCCACAGTCATTTAGCATATCCAGGAATGCTCTCTCCTTACTATGACCTGAACATTCCTTTTTCCAGTTTATATGGGGATAGTTAAAATCACCCATTACCACTACATTTTTGTTTTTGTTGGCCTCTCTAATTTCTTTTTCCATCTCAGAATCCTCTTGTGCACTTTGGTCAGGGGGACGATAATATATTCCTAATATTAAACTGTCCTTCACACCTGGTATTGATTTCCACAGTGATTCTGTAGGGGAACCAGCTCCCCTTGCAGTGTCTATTTTATGTGATACTATGCTCTCTTTGATGTAAAGGGCAACTCCACCCCCAATGCGCCCTGTCCTATCCTTCCTATAGAGCCTGTAGCCTGGTATAACAGCATCCCACTGGTTCTCCTCATTCCACCATGTCTCTGTAATGCCCACTATACTCTTTTTAATAAGGTAATGTTCTTTTTTTGAATAAGGTAATGTAGTGCTCCCCCAGGAACAAACTGGCTGGCTTGCCCTCCGCCATCTTGGCCAGTCCCCTTTTGAGGCCTCAGAATGGAAGGAGGGAGGGGTTGCCACCAGGTTCCGCCCCCCCTTGTTCCATGACTGAGTTCTGCATTTTCTATTTCCATCCTCCATGACCTGCCCAACCTCTGCCCCAAAAGAGTGAGGAGCACCCCTTCTCTCTTTGTGGTTGGCCACATAATTGGGCTACAGACTCACCCTTGCAGGGCTGTTGAGCCCACCAGGCCTGCCTTCCCTTTATGGCAATGCTTTGTTTCCTTCAGCCCCCCTTCCTCCACCCTGAGACTACTGTTGGGGACGGTGCTGGAAGGACTTCGGCCCAGCTGTCATCCGTGTATGTTCCATCACAGCTTCTCCTTTGGGGCTGTTTCTTCCTGCCTCAGAATCATAGAACCAAGATGAATGGCCATAGGGCAGTGGTGGCGAACCTTTGGCACTCCAGATGTTATGGACTGCAATTCCCATCAGCCCCTGCCAGCATGGCCAATTGGCCATGCTGGAAGGGGCTAATGGGAATTGTAGTCCATAACATCTGGAGTGCCAAAGGTTCGCCACCACGGCCATAGAGCCTTGTGAAGGAAAAAAGGGTTTGCCCTTTTCCCAGTAGTGTTCTAAGACCAGGGTTCTTTATCCAGATATTCTCAAACAGCTGTTTTAAATGTTATTAAAAGGAAAGAAACTAAACAGTTACTATCAGTTCTCTCTCAGCTCTAAATAGTTCCAAGTATAAAAAGCAAAACAAACACCTTGCAAGGCTATCCAGCCCAGGGCAGGTAAATGAATGGATGAATCTCTATATAAAGTCTCTAAGTCTGAAGTCTCTCTAGCATCATGTCACGGTTTGTTATAGCATTTTCTCCTCTAGTCCATGAAGGGGAAGATGACAACACCCCGCCCCCCCAAGCATTCTTGGTAATTAAGACCTATCTGCCTGGTTTAGGATGTTATCTAAACACACAGTTTACAACTTTAATGTCAGGCAAGGGGTCACATTGTTTATGACCTAGTAAGACCAAATGTTTGCCATACTGGATGAATGATTTCTAAGAAAGCATAAAGAAATATATACGCTTTCTTCACAGGCCTACTACCAGTATCAGAGCAACTTTGATTGAACCATACGGTACCAAAAAATAGAAACTCAGCTGTGACCAAATACCCCTCTTCTTCCTGTGGAATCCTCCATTTGTAGGGAAGAAGTATTTGTTTACAATTGAGCTTCCATCTCCGTGTTAAAGAGCACTTGAACAGTTGGCTCAGAAGGATCCACTGAGTTCACACTAAGTGGGTTAAACTAATGGGTGGTGTGGTGGGAGGGGGTCTCGTCCAAGGAGAGCCCTCCAGCCCCACTTGCTTTCCTTCCTGCTTGTTCCCCCTCAGCTGTGGAGCAGCAACTGAGGCTGGGGAAAGTACCCTTCCTGTCACCCCCACTTCAGTTGGGGTTTGCTCTGCTTTAAGGTTGAGTATTAAATATTTTGGCCATTGACTAAACAAAAGAACACGTGTTATTTCACCTGTAGGTTCTGTACGAGTCTAATTGCCGGCTTCCTGACTTCTGTACTTGCAACCACAATTGTTAGAAGAAGAAGAAGAAGAGTTTGGATTTATATCCCCCCTTTCCCTCCTGCAGGTGACTCAAAGGGGCTTACAATCTCCTTGCCCTTCCCCCCTCACAACAAACACCCTGTGAGGTGGGTGGGGCTGAGAGAGCTCGAGAAACTGTGACTAGCCCAAAGTCACCCAGCTGGCGTGTGTGGGAGTGTACAGGCTAATCTGAATTCCCCAGATAAGCCTCCACAGCTCAGGCCGCAGAGCGGGGAATCAAACCCGGTTCCTCCAGATTAGATACATGAGCTCTTAACCTCCTACGCCACTGCTGCTCCAGTGCTGCTCCACTGTTAGCACCTGTATCTGCGTTCCTCTCAGGGAATCTCCCAAAGCCGCCAGGCAAGACTATGACGGACAATTCTCAGCTGTATCAAATAATCCTCCAAAACTCAACCCGTGTTTGTCGGCACTTTCAATAGCTTTTCCTCAATGAAGCATCCTCAACCAACAAGTATTTTTAGCTATATCGGGACTACACTCCAACTGAACGGTATAAAGTTCCCCTGTTGGCTATCTCAGTCAGGAAGCTGGCAATTAGCCGCATAGGTCTGCAGAGTTTCGCTTCCAGTTACTCATTGATGGGATGCTTCAAGTCCTAAGCAATATCGTAGTTTTTGATGTATAGCATCAGGTTACATAAGGTATTATAACCTATTAAACAATAGAAAAAGACAATTTAAATAGTTTATGCATGCTACTGTTGTATAGACTTGTACAGAACCTATATGTGAAATAACCGCATAGATTACATATTGTTCTATGGATGAAACTTACTATATATTCACTCACATGGTTTGCCCATGCTTGGACAGTTTTTAATGAGTATGTATACGGAGCAGGGCTGGGTGGTCCTCATAGACTGGAATTTGTTTGCCCTCTTGACCTTTAATGACAGGTATATCTAGTGATTGTATGTATTGGAAACATGGTTTTTAAATGTTTGTAGACTTCCCTGAGCCCGGCTTTGGTCAGGGCGGGCGGGCTATAATTTGAATTAAATAAATGAAATAAGAACAAAGGCAAGAGAAATATAAATCACTACTGAGAACCACTTAATTCTAAAGAATGGTCCAGCTCTTGACACGATGATATGAACATTTTCACCAGCACACTTGCTTTTTCCCCTTGCACTTTTTGAAATAAATTCAGTAATGTACTTGGCAGACATCTTAAGGATGCAGTGACAAACTCTTCGCCAATAGGCATGCAAGAGACTTTCCTGTGCACCCATTGGCTGAGGGTGTGTGGTCACGCTCAAAAGGGCCAGAAGCAGTGCCAAGCCGCCCTCCTGTTAGGCCTTGCGCCTGCTTCCCTAGGCACCCTTCCCCACCCCAACAGCCAACCCTGGTGCAGAAGAGAAGTGGCACCAAGCTGCCCTCCTGCTGAGCCTCTCATCTGCCTCCCACTCCCTGCCCCAAACGCCAGCCGTGGCTTGGTTGAGAAGTGGCGCCAGGCCACCCTCCTGCTGGGCCTCCCACCTGCCTTCCAATTCCACCAGCCCCCAAAGCCAACCTCGCCCTCCTGTCCGGAGTCCTTGGCTCTGGACTCTCGCCCTGGCCACCTCCCTGTGAGGGCTCAACGGCTGTGCCACCATGGAGCCATGCTGGAGTGGCAGCAGAGTTCCACAGTGACCTTGGAGTAAGTTGGCATAGGGCAGTGGTGGCGAACCTTTGGCACTCCAGATGTTATGGACTACAATTCCCATCAGCCCCTGCCAGCAATTGGCCATGCTGGCAGGGGCTGATGGGAATTGTAGTCCATAACATCTGGAGTGCCAAAGGTTCGCCACCACGGGCATAGGGTGGGAGAAGCAGTGGGAGAAGCGGGCGGGGTGGAGAAGGTGGCCGGCCAGGACAACGTGCCACCAGCCTGCCCAGGCCCCCAGGTGCTCTCTCCCCCTGCCCTGCCTAGAGCCCATTTAATTGAAGTTTGAAATGGGCTTTAAGCTAGTCTCAAGGTCATAGCTCCTGTGCAGCACATCGTTGTGACTTCCTCTAAATGAAGAGTGAGCCTGTGTGTGTTTTCCAGAAATCTTCAGAGCAACCCAAAGTGTGTGACTTCCAGTGACTGCCATTACAACTTTCACTGATGAAATGGACATTATGGACTTGCCTGCAATTCTAAAGTTAACACATCATGAATCATGGCTTCGGAGTCTTTCATTCTCCCGCACGCTATTAGGTATCTGACAAAGAGCTTTGAGTCTGAAAAAGTTTATACCATGAAAATCTTGCTGGTGTCCAAGACGCTACTAGATTCAAATCTATTACACTGTTATGTGTAGCTGAGGCCTTCTCTGTGGCTGCTGTATTTTTGTTTACCCTGTAATACTTTGCCCTCTTCTGATTTTTTTAAAAGATCCATTTGGTAAGCATAATTGCTATATAATGCAAAACAGACGTTAGCAGCTGCTGCGTCTGAAACAGCAGACAGAACACTGCATGTTCCGTTTAGTGTGGAAGCGCTTCTTCTGCAACTGTGAACCGGAGAACAGATGAACCCCTTTTCCATTTGCTTTTAGCTTCAGTCTTGAAGAACATCACAGCCAGCAGCTTGTATTGTAACAAAGCATCTGCCAAAAGGAAGGCAAGTGAGCAGAAAATTGGGACTCTGTTGGGTTAGTGGGATCTTGCGTGGTGTGTGCGTCAGGATCATTTCCTGTTCCTATGCTACTAAAATGGAGACCTGGCAGACCGCACTGTGCGTCTCCCTTGTGTTGCATCTGCCAGTAAAATTAGAACTGTGTTTGCAGAGCTGTGAATCTGCAGCATCCCTTCTGCCAAAGAAGTGTATGTGCCAAGATGAAAGTGATACTCTGCCTGTGGAGCAGCATTCATTTGAATTCCTTTCCTTCTAGTCTGGAGAAAGAGCAGGCACGGGAAGTTGTAATCCCCAAAGAAGCCAAAATAGCCATTGACTCGGGAACAAAGCTAGCCTCCTTGCAAAAAGGACCTCAGCGGAACTGACATGTGGCTTTCCCACACTGTTGGCGTCGGCTGGCCGGCCGGCCGGCCACCCACTGCCAAGTTTCATTAAGCAATTAGCTGTGATTAGAAGATAGAGACTTCCAAATGCAGAATCAGTCCCTGCTAACTTAGGAGCCAGGCAAGCAGCTGATGCAAGGACGCCGTTGCAATCTGGCGTCTGAAGATGTTGCTCGAAGGAGCGGTGGTGGCCCTTTTGCTCGCGTTCTGAGCAAAACCTCTTGCCTATTAACTTCCCAGCTGATGCTCACATGGCTGACTTTTCGCACATTTTCATCCAATGTTTCCGCCGGAGGAGCTCAGGGAGGCATTCATGGCTCACCCGGCTTCTTCCATTTTATCCTGACAACACTCTCATGAGGTGAGTTAGACTGAGAAAGAACGGCTGGCCCACAGCCGCCCAGCAAACTTCTTGGAAATGAAACCCTGGCCTATGTAGCCTTTGCACAGAAATAAACACTGATTGCATTTATTTATCATTAAAAGCATTTATGCCCACCTTTCATATTTAAGGCAGCTTACAAAATACAATATAATACAACAATAATGCAACCACAATAAAACCAAATATGATAAAATCACAGGTTACCGTTAAAAAATCAAGCCTACAATAAAAAATATACCTATAAAATCTCAATCACTGCTTATTAAAATCCAGATGTTAAACGCTGTTAGAAATAAAAACGTCTTCATCTGGCGACGGAAAGAGAGTAAGGAAAGAGAGTAAGGAAGGAGCACACAGGGCTTCTATAGGAAGAACGTGCCAAAGTCTGGCCACCAGCACTTGAGATGGCTCTCTCCTGGGTCCCTGCTAGATGTACCCGTGGGATGGGGAGAGAGCCTTCTCCGATGATCTTAGTAAATGGGCATGTTTTGTTCTTTCAGCTCTGGCGAAATGTGTCTAGTGTGGAGGCAGCAGAGTTTAGCTCCAAGAGGCCACCTTTAAGGTTGGGGGGAAACAGGATGGCAGCACTGACAGATAATCCATGGTGCATTTCAGTGTTTGAAATGTAAAGTGGTGCACATAGGGGCAAAGAATCATTGACATAGCAATACCTGGTGATAGCGCAGTCGATGAAAAAGAACATGAGAACAATGTATTGTCGAAGGCTTACACGGCCAGATTCAACTTGTGGAGTAAATGATCACAATTAAGCGCTGTTAGATCCCTGGATCGAGACTCAATACACAGTCTCTGTAATAGGTTGTGGTGGGTTTTCCGGCCTGTAATATTATTAAGAAGCAGCTATTGATGAGGTAGACCAGTCATAACACTGGCATCTTAGGTCCCATATATCCCCCTTGGGTCCCCCTCCAAGATTCCCAGAGAAATCACCTGGTGCCCAGGCTACAGGTGGGCCCCGGACCCAAGGTCAGCAGCTGATAGCATTGGAGCCACCTGGCTTTCTGCCCAGTGCAACAGTCGTAACTCTTTTCTCACGGGACAGGCATGTCGGGGGAGGCCTGCTTCTCTGACAAGCATGCAAGGCCATAAAACTCAGGTCAAGGAAAGAACGCTTGGATGACAGTAGTTACATATAGCAGAGCTGGTTTTATTTATTTATTTATTTATTTATTTCTTAAATTTATATACCGCCCGATCCCCGAAGGGCTCCGGTTACATATCAAAGCCATTTACATGACAGACACTTGGTCTTGGGTTACATCCATCTTAACCAGTTAAGCACCACCCTGACAGGCATGGACAAGTATCTCCCTTGCCTGATTCGTAAACTTCATTCATATATCACCTGGTGTAGTGGTTAAGAGCAGGTGCATTCTAACCTGGAAAACCGGGTTTGAGTCCCCTCTCTGCCACTTGAGCTGTGGAGGATTATCTGGGGAACCAAATTAGCTTGTGCACTTCAACGTATGCCTTCTGAAAAACCCACAATAGCCAGTTGATTCTATCTGTGAAAGCCTTCAACGAAACATCAAACCTTGCACAGAAACACATCTGAGCCTAATATCAGCAAGCTACTACAGTTTTGATTTTGTATTTTGCGGCAACAATTAAACCAAGTGGGAATGCATCCGAATTTGTACCCAGACAAATTGATGTTCGTCTCTGAGCCTCAGGGAAGGGCCCTGCCTCAGAAATCAGAAACTGCTAGATGCCAATCTGCAAAAAAGAACCGGGTTTTTATTTCACTGCTTTATATCTGACTATTTTAGAAGCATCCACACACTGTTTTGGAAGCAAACACCCGTGAATATTTCATAGATTTCCTGCTACCCCATTCAAGATGGAGATCCATACAGAAGCCAATGTGCTTCCCTTAGAAACTGACTTTCTGTACTGTAAACATAAGGGAAATACATTCATTGATCATTCTGCTTTCAGAAAATAATACCTAAAAAGATCATAAATAACACAGCAGTGAGGTCTACTATTAGTACTAAGGTTGGAAATAATTGAGAGAAAACTCAAAGTTGTGCCAACCGCAATGGCAAAATAATATTTTATACAAAGAAATAAATGTCCATTCCTCACATCCCCCATGCCCGATATGCATTTTAAGAACATAAGAACAAGCCAGCTGGATCAGACCAGAGTCCATCTAGTCCAGCTCTCTGCTACTTGCAGCGGCCCACCAGGTGCCTTTGGGAGCTCATGTGCAGGATGTGAAAGCAATGGCCTGCTGCTGCTGCTGCTCCTGAGCACCTGGTCTGCTAAGGCACTTGCAATCTGAGATCAAGGAGGATCAAGATTGGTAGCCATAGATCGACTTCTCCTCCATAAATCTGTCCAAGCCCCTTTTAAAGCTATCCAGGTTAGTGGCCATCACCACCTCCTGCGGCAGCATATTCCAAACACCAATCACACGTTGCGTGAAGAAGTGTTTCCTTTTATTAGTCCTAATTCTTCCCCCCAGCATTTTCAATGGACGCCCCCTGGAACGAGCTGCAACCCAATTCCCTGATCAAGCTAAAAATCCTGATGCTGCATATCCTGGCAATGGAATCCTAGGCAGAGTTGCATCCTTCTAAGCACATTGACGTCAGTGGATTGCAAAGGGTGTAACTCTGTTTGGGATTGCACTGTTTGTTGCCTCTTGTGGGCTCACGGCGTAGCAATGACACCTTTCAGCACCCTGCTTAAAAATTCAGGGAGGTGACAAAAGGAGCAGTCCTTTCCCGTTTGAGTTTGGTCATTCATTCCAATTGATTTTCAGCCACTTGAAACCAGGCAATGCTATTGCTTACATTCACCTTGCTGATAACCGCTGTGTGGTACTATTGTGGCCTTAATAAAAAGTTGCTGATTGCTTATCTACAGTCAATATATCAGATAGATTAGCTTTAAAAAGTAAACGTGTGCGCTCGTGAGATGGATCAGGGCCAGGGAAACGGCGGAGCGGCTTCGCTTTCCCTTTGCTCTGCTTCCGTGAGCAAAACTTCAGCCGTCTGGCCCCTGCTTGTCTCTTTCTCTACAAGGACCAAATGAATCAACCAAAGAGGGGGCCGTCTTGACCAGGGAAACAGCCTGGGAGGATGGGAGGGCTGTCCACCTTTCTCCGCCAGCACCACAGCTCTTGTTCACATCACGCCCCCTCCCAGTTGGTTTTAAACACACGCTTGTGGATGGACTTTATCAAGATCATCAATTAGAGCCAGCGTGGTGTAGCGGTTAAGAGCAGGTGCGCTCCAATCTGGAGAGCCTTTAACCCCTGCCTTTACCCCAGCCACCCCACCCAGGTGTGGGATGTGCAGTCACCTGACTGCTGCTGCGTTGGAACTGGGAGCCACTGGCAGGCCCAACCACAGCAGCAGCATCCTACAGCTGCTCTGGGCCTGTCTATAGTGGTATCCAGGAGCCACTGGCAGGCCTGTCCACGGCAGCTGGGCTGGAAGGTGACTTGTGTGGTGGGAGAGGTGGAATACCCCTCTGTTGGTGTCAAATCCAAATCCAAAACCTTTATTAGGCATAAAAACCGGTGTGCAGAATTCCAGATACAATAAGAAGATCATTATTGCACAACTTGCAGTACACAGAGTGAAAATGTAGCAACAGCTTCAGAGATTTCAACATTAGAGTTATTTAGAAGCTTAGCCATTTTTATTTTATCAGAAAGGAGCATAAATCCTGTTGGTAATACAGCCCTCAAATCAGTTCTGATGTTGTTGTATTTTGAACAGTAAAGCAAAATATGAGAAAGTGAATCAGTTGTATCAGGATAGAATCGACAGCAATGCTCATTTTGTCCATATTAAAAAAGCGACCTTGAAGATGTACTGAGGGAAAAGAGTTACACCTTGCTCTAGTCATGACCCATCTGCAATTGTAATTAACAAGTTGTTCCAGGTATATAGCAGGGCTAGATTTCTGAGGGATAATCCCAAAGAATATTGGACAGCAAGAGCTTTGCGCTTTGCTCAGGAGAAATTGATACTCTTGATCAAATAATCTAGTCTTTCGATGATGGTAAATCTCCGGAGCGGTGAGCATTTGTAAGGCCTCCCAAGAGAAGCCCAAGGAAAAGATCTTTTTTTTCAATATGTAGCCACCATTTTGAAAGCTGAAGCTCTCTCATTTCTAACAGGGATAAACTATTAAGGTCTGTGCAGAAACACAGATGCAGCCAAAACTTAAAAGTTACAACCCATGCCCTTGTTTCTAATAAATGTTGCCCTGATTCCAAACAAAGAACACCATAGGGGACACAATGCGAGGTGCCAAAGATCTTATACAGGAAGTTGGACTGAATGCGTTCCAATTTCTGGTGCCATGCTTGGATCCAGATGGGGAATACCATACAAAAGGTGCTGGGCCACCTTGGCGTTAAACACCTTCAACGCTGCTGGTATGAATCTACCACCATTGATATTAAAGAATTTCAGTACTGCAGCGGATAAATTTTTGCAGGCTTTGTCTGATGGTGTCATACAATCAACAGTTGGAAGAGACCCCAAGGGCCATCCAGTCCAACCCCCGGCCATGTAGGCATGCACAATCAAAGCACTCCTGCCAGATGGCCATCCAGCCTCTGTTTAAACACCTCCAAAGAAGGAGACACCACCACCCTCCGAGGCAGCGCATTCCACTGTCGAACAGCCCTTACCATCAGGCAGTTCTTCTGAATGTTTAGGTGAAATGTCTTTTCCTGTACCTTGAATTCATTACTCCTTGCCTAGCCTCTGGAGCAGCAGAAAACAAGCTCGCTTCCTCTTCAACGGGACACCCCTTCAAATATTTAAACATGGCTCTCATGTCCCCCGTTAACCTTCCCTTCTCCAAACTAAACGTATCCAGCTCCCCAAGCCACTCCTCATAATAGACCTTGGATCATTTTGGTCGCCCTCCTCTGGTCCCGTCCCAGCTTGCCAATGTCCTTCTTGAACTGGGGTGCCCAGAACTGGATGCAGCATTCCAGATGAGAACTGACCAATGCAGCCTTAAAAAGGAGGTCAGCTGTGACATAAACAGACATAGCTTTGATGACACTTGGCCCTCTTGTGATGGTGTCACTGGGAGTCCAAAGTCCCAGTCAAGTGACATTCTGCCTTCTGATAGACCTTACCTGCAGTTAATTCAATTCAATTCAATAAGCCTTTATTGGCATATACACAATAGTATAAAAATACAGTTCCAGTTAAAAAGTGAATAGTAAAAAACTTCGCGTTTGTCATACATTCAGTTTACAAACTTCTGACAAAAACTTTGCCACTATAAGGCAACGATGAGCTTACCTGCAGTTTATAGTCCTCATATTTCCTAGGTGTGTTTTTCCACTTCAGGTTGTGAGAAAGCAACCTCCCTCGGTACTCACCAGGAGTAGGATCAGACCCTTTGTCCCTGCCTCCAGAAACACAGTGACAAGCACAGTCAGGGACTGCGTGGCCTTTGTGGGGTCAGAGGGAAGAAGGCAAGCCCTGCCTCACTCTAGATTTTGCAGGTCCCACAGGAATGATAACCTGGGTGGGGGAGTGCTGTAATGTGGGATGTCCATCCAAGGGCACCAGTGGGATGCTGGGGACTGACGGTCATTTCCAAATAACCGGTCCCACAAATAGACCCCACCTGGGCAAGATGACTGGGATCAGAGGAGTGGTTTATGGGGTGGTCTATAGAGAACTCCTGACCCTTACTTCTAGTGGGTGGGGGTGGGTGCCAGCCATGGGCAATGAGGAAAATTTATTCTTTGTGAACGGGGGGGGGGGGGACGGCAGTGTGAGCAGCTGCTGGGCATCTCTGACACCTCAGCTGCCCCATAATGCACTGCCTAACAATTTAAAGGCAAAATAGGCTGCCTCATCACAGTCACAGCACAAGCCCTGAATTGTCGCATGTACAGTGGCATGAACACAGTGCAACCCTGTTAGATAAAGGTAGTAAGAACTTTCTGCTTGCTACTGACCCATGGGGTGACATCACATCATGATTCTTACTAGGCAGACTAAGTTTATGAGGTGATTTGCTGTTGCCTTCCCCAGTTGTCTACACTACCCCCAAACAAGATGGGTACTCATTTTACTGACCTCGGAAGGATAGAAGGCTGAGTCAATCTTGAGTCAGTGTCAGACCTCGAGCCCAAAAATAATCGAAACTGTAGATTTGTTCTAAAGTCTTTATTTCACAGTGAAGGCCAAACATCAGCAAAGAGGAATCTGAAGATTCCCGCTCAAACCCACTGCCTATATTCCCTGCTGCCCCCTCCCCCAGAGCCAAACAGCCTCTACATTCCCCACTTCAAAGCACTACCCGCCTGGGAACAGTGCACCCCCCCCCAGATAAGATCTGTGGCTAGGCTGTCCTGGGAAGGGAGGGGAGAGCCCCGGACATCTGCAAAGTAACAAGCAGTAATAAACCATCCTCCCTTTGCCACGCCTGCCACCCACCCACAGACAGGCACAGTTACATGAAATTGACTTCTGTTGGGATTGAACTCAAGTCTTGAGCAGAGCTTGGACTGCAGTACTGCAGCTGACCACTCTGCGCCACGGGGCTCCCTTGAAAAGCTTTTTTGAATGGTTCTGTTTTTCATTGTTTGTGGAAGGCGGAGAAAATGGGAGTTGCCCTGACTTTCTCAGGCAGGCCCTTCAATGGGAGCCACAGTGGTGCAAGCACATATACCAGCAGTCACTGACTTTGCCTGTTTGCTGGTTGGCACCTGCAGCTGAAAAAGGAGACTGTCCTAGACCAGATATTCTCTCCCCCTCCCCTCCACACAACCTTTTCTGCTGCTGCTGCTGCTGCTGCCGCCGGAGGACAGAGGCTTGTTACTTCCAAGCTCTCTATATCAATATCTCAAAATATCAAGAGAATTAGAGGCTGGTGTTGTGCGAGTGAGCCTCTCTTCTGTTACTTGAAGCAGTTGGCAACATAGAAGGGGGGCGAGGGGGGAGCAGTACAAAGCAGCATGAGGGAGAGGGGCCATGGGGTGGAGGGAAGATCTCTGGGGCAAAGCTGTGCTCACTGGCAAATCTCCCCACTCTGGCAGCAAAGCAAATTAACAGTCATGCTAGAGGTGGTCTCGCTTGCTGTGGAGAGACTGGAAAGTGAAAGTGGGGCTTGAGGAAACAGGTATGTACAAGAAATCTTGCTATGATGGACATTCACCCCCATCACACAGCAAGCCAATCACCTCTCCAGGAAACTCACGGCCAGGATGACTTTCAACCGATCGTCCACTCCCAGCCTACCTCACAAGGTTGTCATAGAGGTAAATGGAAGCAGAAAGATATCCCCTTGCGCTGTTGAGGGTTTTCTGGGCTGTGTGACCATGGTCTGGTAGTTTTTGCTCCTAATGTTTCGCCCACTTGATGTTTCACCCACTTGATGTCCAGCTACAGAAAAACCACAACAGCCACTTGATTCCAGCTACAAAAGCCTTCGACAACACATATCACCCTGTGCTTTTGGAAGAAGTAGGATGCATTTAAAACATTTAAAAGGCCCCACTAACAGTTGTAATCACTTCACTCTTAACAGTGACAGTCAATTTTCTTTACAATTCTAAGCCATTTGCTATTTGCTCCAAATATACCCCAAAACACCCATATTTAGTTTGGGATTATGCTGAACCATTGTGGTGTAGTGGTTAGAGTGTCCAACTAAAGCAGGGTATAAATGCCAACTGTTCTTCTTCTATGACCGGACTGAGCTGTCTGCATTCCTGCTCCAGCTGGATGGCCCTCTCTTCCTCCTTCTGCAGCCTCTCCTGAGCTGTTTGACTGTCTTGACACAAGCCGTTGCAGTCCTGCTGTAGAACGTGAATCTGGAGTGACATCCAGAAGCGAGGCAGCAGGTTAGCATTGTCTCCTTCAGCACAGCAGCATTTCAGCCATCAAGGCCAGCGGTCTTCAGTTCACGAGTCAGGACACTCAGGCGAGCTGCACAAACCCCACCTTCTGGGGACAAAAGCCCACTCTGCCACCTGAGCTGTGGAGGCTTATCTGGGGAATTCAGATTAGCCTGTGCACTCCCACCCACACCAACTGGGTGACCTTGGGCTAGTCACAGCTTCTTGGAGCTCTCTCAGCCCCACCTACCTCACAGGGTGTTTGTTGTGAGTTGGGAAAGGTAAGGAGATTGTAAGCCCTTTTGGGTCTCCTGCAGGAGAGAAAGGTGGTGAGGTATAAATCCAACTCTTCTTCTTTGCTGTTAGATGGGCCATCAGCCCTCTGCTTCAAAACCTCCAAAGATGGAGACCCCACCAGCTCCCAAGGAACTGGGGAACCACTCTGGCAGGAAGTTCTTCGTAATGTTTAACTGAAAACTCTTTCGATTTAATTTTGATCAGTTGGTTCGTGTCTTGAGGTCAGAGTTAAGCCTTCTTGTTTTTTCATTTTGTTTTTACTTTAAGCTGTTGACATATTTTAGACCCATCAGCTGGTGCTCATTTCTCCTTCTCCCGTGGCTGATTCGATTGCAACACTGGGCACGATTCTTCTCCAGCCTATTTCATGAAACCAGCCAGAACCTTTTTTGAGTCATCAGCGCCCTCTGCTGGCCATTAAACTGGTTGCAACTGTCTTTTATTGAGAGGGGAGAAAATCGAGGGTGAGGTTGGGCAGAGGTCTGCAATGTCCTATCAATGATCAATTTCAACCCAAAGAAGAGCCAGTCCCCCAATATCCCCACTAATGTCTCCCGTAGAGACAAGACTGTGAGGAAAAATTGTTTTATAATATATGGAGATATGATAAAACTTCCCAAAGAAATCAAATATATTTTAGCAATCTATAACAGTAATCACCACTGCAAGTTTTTTTCTCATCTAGTCTATCTCATTGCAATTTACCTTACAATGTTGTCTAACATGATTATCATGCTTATCAAGTATTGTGCAGGGTATCTTGTTACTTATGCTGATTAATTATTATAATGATCACCAATTAATGCTCATCATTATATCACGATTCACTGCTCACAATTATAGCTATCATCCTCTATTGTTTACTTTTTATTATATCATTTTTTGCTATATGTATACTTTTTCTTCTCTTTTTCTTTTGATGTAATTGTAATTGCTGTTGGATACGATTGACATCAATGGCTCACCAATGGCTCATCTTCCTCCTGGAGAGAAGTGACTAGCGCAGTGGTGGCGAACCTATGGCACGGGTGCCAGAGGTGGCACTCAGAGCCCTCTCTGTGGGCACGTGCAAACAGAGTCGCCCACCCCCCACATCTAGGCTGGCCTGGGCCACTGGGCTTGATTATTAGCATTAAACCTAAAACCTAGTTTTGGGGAAGCAGTGTAGGTAACCCTGAGAAGCGCTGTTAAACCCCACTGATTTTCATGCAAATAACTAAAGTGCGATCCTTTACCTTGGAGTAAGCTCGGTTGCTAGCAATGGGACTTGCCTCTGAGTAAACCCTTCTAGAGTTGTGATCCACCCATTGGAAGAGTTGCACAGTTGTTTCAAAGCAAAGCCACCGACTACCACCAAGCTTACTCCCGAGTAACGCACGCCTCGGAGCCAACCATTTTTTCTAAGCTAAAACCTCAGTATTCAGGTTAAATTGCCGTGTTGGCACTTTGCGATAAATGAGTGGGTTTTGGGTGGCAGTTTGGGCACTTGGTCTCAAAAAGGTTCACCATCACTGGACTAGCAGGTGCCACAGGGTTCTGTCCTGGGCCCAGTGCTATTCAATATTTTTTATCAATGACTTGGATGATGGAATAGAGGGCATGCTAATCAAATTTGCAGATGACACCAAAATAGCAGGGGTAGCTAATACTCCAGAGGACAGGGTCAGAATTCAAAATGACTTTTAATGCAAGCGTTTCCTGCTTTCCATGCAGAGAAAAATTTCGGTGGAGAAGTATCCAGAGATTCACTGGTCTTAAGGTCAAAACAGGCAAAGGCTATTAATGGCCATTTTCAAATTGCAGCAAGAGCCACAATCCATTTTCAGAAAGGCTATGTGCCTCAGTGAATGCTGAGGATTTTTGTTTGTTTGTTTTAGCATATGTCACTTTTTAAAACATAGTTTTTTTTCTTTTATACTAAGAAAAAAACCTCTGAGCCAAGATAGCTAAGTGGAACCTCCATATTCAGAGGAAGTATATTCGAATACCAGTTGTTAAGGGAGATGTTTTGAGGGGGAGTCATTGGGCCAGTCTCCCCCACCCCTGCCCAAAAAACCTTTTGGTAGGATACCTTTAAAATGGGCAGAGTTGCCGGGTCACCCGGCTGCTTCCCCATCCCCTCCAGCCCACAGGAGAGGCAGCGAGTGAATGTGGCAAGTTCGGGCACAGGGCAATCCGCAGCTGGCCACTTGGCTGGGCCCTCCCTGGCAGGGTGGCTGGGCGAAGAAGCGGCCCAGGCAGCAGTTCAATGCTGACAGAGCAATGCCCGCTGCCCTCCCAGGGAGGGCCCAGCCAAGTGGCCAGCCGGGCACTGCCCTTGCTCACCCGCTGCTTCACATGGCTGGCCACCTCTCCTGTGGGCTGGAGGAGGCAGCGAAGCAGCTGGCTGACACCACAACTCAGCAACTCTGCAAATATTAAAGATCCCCTACCAAAAGGGGGTTCGGGGCAGCGTGGGGGGGGGGGAGTTTGACCCAGGGCAGCTGGTTGGGGGGGATTTGAGAGCTTGCCCCAGGTGCTATTTCCCATAGATACGCCCTGGTGGAAATCCAGAACATTTATTTTTGCCTGAGCTAGTGTAACCTCAGCTTGTGGGTTCTGTGGGGCAGTACTTGGAAGGAGTTGCAAAGAACCAAATTTAAACAAAACAGTTTACTTCTCTTTACAAATAACATTAAACATCAACATTTAACATTTACAATTCAAGGTCCTGTTCAGGTTTGCATTTCAAGTCCTTATATTTACAGTCTACTGATATTGCCAAATCTTCTTTGCTGGTGGTTAGTTTCGAAGACTTCAGAGGCTTGGTGAACCCGGGATTCAAGATGATGAAGGTCTCCCAGAAAACTCCTCACCCATCTCTATCATACACAAAAACCCTGGAAACAATACAAATTCTAACATTTACCAATATAGCAAAAAAAAAAAACTCCCTTCCCGCACTAGTTCCCTCACAACATTGCAGTTTTCATATCTCCCTTTAAACAAGGTGTTAAGGGCTTAATAAAAAAAACAATCAAGGTCCCAGCCTGGTAGCCTCGCTTCCTCCAACCTCATGAGTTCTGCAGCATTCTGCTTCTTTTCAGACTCCACCCCTTTCTGGGTCATCCCATTCTGACACAGGGGTTACACTAGTAAGTACACTGAATCTGTCCTGTGGAGAGTGTTAGGTAAACACAGATTTGTGCAGGCTTTCGTAAGCAAAATAGGGTCACTGGCAAAAAAACAAATACAATTTGTTTTGCTGGGTTTAGGGGAAGAAAGAAGAAGAAGAAGCTTGGAAGAAGAAAGAAAGAAGAAGAAGAAGAAAGAAGAAGAGGAGGAGGGAGGAGGAGGAGGAGGAGGAGGAGGGAGGAGTTTGGATTTATATATCCCACCTTTCTCTCCTGCAGGAGACTCCAAAGGGAGCTTACAATCTCTTTAGCCCTTCCCCTCACAACAAACACCCTGTGGGTGGTAGGTGGGGACTGAGAGAGAGCTCCAAGAAGCTGTGACTAGCCCAAGGTCACCCAGCTGGCGTGTGTGGGAGTGCACAGGCTAATCTGAATTCCCCAGATAAGTCTCCACAGCTCAGGCGGCAGAGCTGGGAATCAAACCCAGTTCCTCCAGATTAGATACACGTTTAGGTGACAAACCCTGAGGCACATCACATGGAATGCTGCACCTGTGTATCAAACAATACTACAACTTCTTTGCTATGCGAAAGGAAAAGTCCAACATCTCAAAGAAAATAAAACCTGGCCACCCCCCATCCCTCTCTTACCGTTTTGTATATACAGATACTGGTCTTCTGCACCCTAATCTGTGATCTCTCAGGAACCAGCTGCCGATAAAAAGAAGCCACCACTGCCAGCCATGTGAAATAATGCGGCTGACAACCACGGCTGTTTGGCCAGACCAGTCGCATTCCTCCTCCTCTGAGTTTCCTGCTACTGTCTCTGATTCCTGTTTCACTCTGGCAGACAATAGCCACTGACCACCCACTGTACACAGTGACACATTTCCAACAGTGTCATAACCAGAGGTGGGATCCAGCAGGTTCTCACAGGTTCCCGAGAGTAGGTGACTAATTATTGGTGTGTGCCGAGAGGGGGTTACTAATGGGTGATTTTGCCACGTGATTTTTGTGGCTCCTTAGATTCTTGCCCCTCACTCTCAGCAGTAGTGCAGGAGCTTCGAAGCAGAAGTCTAGCAGCGAGGTGCACCGGGCGGCAGCATGGCAGCCTCGCGCCTTCGCGTGCATTCGTTTCCTCGCCTAAGCGACCCCGCAGCGGCTGCATCCTTGCCCCACCCACAGAATGCCTGGCCACGCTCCTGTCGTGCCCTGCCCAGCCCCATTGGCGCTACGCCACAGTTTGAATCCCACCACCATGGGAACCTGTTACTAAAATTTTGGGATCCCACCACTGGTCATAACCATGCCTTTGCAATGGCTACCTTGCAAACCTTTGTAAAATGGGACACCTTTCTGTTTCCTTCCTAATTAAAATCCTTCTGAGTCTTGCACTGTAGAGGGCACCAGAACCTCAGAATAGATGTTGAACCACACAAGAAGTGAATTTCAGAAGATACCTGGGTTGGTTGGTCAACAGTGGAACAACTAGATTTGAATCCAGTAGCACCTTAGAGAACAGCAAGATTTTTGTGATACCACAAGAAGTTCTTTTGTGTTTGTGCTTCCCTTAGCATAATGAAACATGAGCCTTGAGTGGATCCTTAATCCTTAATCCTTAATAAAACACTTAATCCTTAATAAAACACTGAAAGCAGTTTGAAAGTGCATTATTCTGCATGTGCGGAATGAGCCATTGAAAAGGAAACCCAAGCACGTCCCCTTCACAAGGAGGGCATCTTGCAGCCTGATTGTGAGCCTCACGAGAATTGGCAGCTCCAGTTTCTTTCAAGCCCAGAAAAATAGGAATCACCGATGAACCTCCGGGCAGCATTTCTCAGCATGACTTTGATGTGTGGACAAGGGCAAATGGGGAGCAGCCGGGCTCTTGCTCTGGGCTTGCAACCAGAGTGGGATTGGTCAGCTTGAACAAAACTGCTGAATAAGCGGCTGGACATGCTTATTGGGGTTCGAACACTTTGGTCGAATCCCCACTACCGTCTTAGCCAGGTTTCAGAACACAAACTAGCCAGGTTTGAGGGACGACCTCCCCATGGCTTGCGTGGCAGATTCCGTTTCTGGCGCTCGTTCTCCCCGTTAATCTGCGTTCCGGCAGGACCTGGTTGCAAGTGGCACAGACCCCATTGACACGGTTCAGAGCTGATCTGAGGGGAGGGATGAGGGTTGAAACCCTGACTCGTTTCCCGCCCTGGAGTGTGACACGGAATTCGGGCAACCAATCAGCGCTGCGATGCGCACGCAGCCTTTCCTTGGTTTCGTTTCTGCTTTTGCAATCGGTCAGCAGAAGGGGATGCAAACGTTAAACAGTCAAACGCGTAACTTTGAATCGTTCATGGTTTACACAGGTAACGATTAACTGTTTGCACAGTTAAACAGTCAAACGTTAAACTTTTACACGCTGTTTTTTTTATCATGCCCCTACAATGTACGTTTCCAGAGTGAAAAAAGGTCCCGCCCCTTCAAGGCACGCCAGCCAATCAGGGGAGACTGGCGAAGCGAGCTAGCCTGGTAGTGGGGATTGCTAAGAGTTCTGCAACCGGGTGTGTCTGCTGTGTGCTCACTGCGGTGGGGAGGGAGAAACTCCGGTGAAGAGGACACGGTTTCACCACGAACAGGTTTGGATCTGCGTGCAAATTTCAAGTGGGGATTGGACCTTTGTCAGCT
The DNA here is from genome assembly GCF_021028975.2 of Sphaerodactylus townsendi. Taxonomy (NCBI): domain Eukaryota; kingdom Metazoa; phylum Chordata; class Lepidosauria; order Squamata; family Sphaerodactylidae; genus Sphaerodactylus; species Sphaerodactylus townsendi. The sequence continues at coordinate 2,146,618 of NC_059440.1, read as the reverse complement.
ATAGTTCAGCTATTAAAATACTAAAAAGAATGGCCCTTTCCACACTGGTCCAGAAAACATTTTGCAAACATTTTCAAAAAACCCTTTTGTCTGCACTTGCCCCTTCAAAAATGCTTCCTGGTCGCCATTTTGTGGTCATTCTTTTTTTAAAAAACTTCTTAGATTTGCAGCTATGAAGACTTGTGCTGCGATTCTCTAAAAGTGAATTTATTTTAAAAACCTGACAGGAATACAGTGCAAGGAAGCCAGCGCGAGCTCAGAAAATGGAGCTGACGAGGAAGTCTGGCGACTGTGGAGAGGGGTGGGAAGTGTGTTAAAGAGACTGCACAGCAAGTGAGAACATTTTCAAAGCAGAACTGCTAGAGAACAGCATGCAAATAAAACATTTTCAGGCAGGAAATAACACGTTTTTGGGGTTAAAACCATGAGGAACTCCATAGAGGAAACCTTTCATTTCCTGCCTCGAAAGATTGTATTTGGTTTGTGCAAAAAGGGCCAGTGTCTGTACATGGATATTATATATGAACAGACGAGGCCCTGTGGGTGAGTTGTGGTAGGGATTACCTGCTGCAGGTTAGGATGACAAACAGGAAACACTGATAGTACCAGGTTTTTACATATTGAACATTTTCAGTCAGCCAAAACACCCAATGTGTGTGTGTGTGTCAGCTTTCAAAGTGGTGGCTCCATATTGGAAAAAAAATCTTCTCCTTGGGTTTCTCATGGGAGTCTCTTCACATGCTTACCGCCACGGAAATTTACCATCATCTAAAGATCAGACTGTACGACCAGGAATACCAATCTCTCCTGAGTGCTGCACAAAGCTCCTGTTCCCCTCTATACTTTGGGATCACACCCCCGAAATCTAGCCCTGCTGTATACTTAGAACAGCTTGTTAATTATAAGTGCAGATGGGTCATGACCAGAGCAAGGTGCAACTCCTTCCCCTCTGTCTATCTTCAAGGTCGTTTCCTTAACATCCCACAAAGTGAGCGTTGTTGTCGGCACTGTCCCAACGCTATGGACTCAGTCCCTCATATCCTGCTTTACTGTTCGAGGTACAATAATATTAGAACCGATCTGGGAGCTTTACTACCTCTAGCATTTATGTTTCTCTCAGACAAACTAAAAATGTCTAAGCTATTGAACAGCCCTAATGTAGAAATTTCTGAAGCAGTTGCTACATTTTTAATCCATGTTCTACATGATATATAACAATGATCCTGTTTTTGTACTTGGAATGTAGGGTACTTCTGGTTTATGCCTAATAAAGGTTTTTGGATTGGTGTGTGTGTGTGTGTGTGTGTGTGTGTGTGTGCGTGTGTGTGTGTGTGTGTGTGTGTGTAACCCCTATGTTCAGAATGGGATGACCCAGAAAGGAAAGTCTGAAAGCAGTAGAAGGCTGCAGAACTCATGAGGTTGGAGGAAGCTCTTAGGCTACCAGACTGGGACCTTGATTGATTTTTATAAGCCCTTAACACCTTGTTTCAGGGGTTTTGTGTATGTAAATGGTGACAGTTCTTTTGGGGACCTTCATCATCTTGAATCCAGTTCACCCAGCCTCTGGAGTCTCCATGAGCCAACCACCAGCAGGAAGAATGGACTTGGCATTTTCAGACTGTAATTAGTCCTTCGACTTGGAATGGAACTTGAACAGGACCTGGGAGTGTTAAGTTAAATGTTAATGTTTGATAATTGTCATATGTTAAAGAAAGTAAACCATTTTCTTTAAAATTAGTTGCTGCAAACTCCTTCCAAGTTCTGCCCCACAGAACCCACAAGCTGAGGTTACATGTGTGTGCACCATCATGCCACTGCCGACTTGTGGTGACCCCATAGCATTTTCAAGGCAAGAGACATTTGGAAGTGATTGGCCGTTGCCTGCCTGTGCGTGGATGAAGAGAATTCTGAGAGAACTGGCCCAAGGGTCTCCCAGCAGGCTTCATAGGCAGGAGGGGGGAATCAAACCTGGCTTTTCAGATTAGAGTTTGCTGCTCTTAACTACGATATTTTGCAGGTGCAAACAGGGTCACAGCTTTGGAGTTGTTGTTTTTTAAGAAGATCAGTTGTGTTTATGATTTTATCTGTGGGTGGGGATATCAGTATGGGCTGCTTCAGGGTGCTAGCTATTCTAATGCTTCCACATTTTTGTCCACTGCAAGTGATGGATGACTGACAAGAGTGTGGGAGAAGACAGGACGCACGTTTCTAAATTAATACATTGGAGTAGGGGTGTGAACTGGTCACCCAAAACACCACCTCCCAGTGCAACGGCCAAACTTGGGTAGCGAAGTAGCTGCCCTCTGGCTCCCTTTTCCCTTGCCAGGCTTATTCTGTGCCTTTTTATAGCCTGCTGGTTCACGGCCCTTCTAAGTGGCTTAAACACAGCAGCTGCCTTAATCCAGACTGCAAACTTCAGCATAGTTCAAATATCTTGTATTCTTAACAGGGGGCATCTCACAGATCTTTGTTGTCTATCTGGAGACCCCAAAGTGACAGAGCTGAAATTAATTGGCATGTTTTGACCGTGTCAGGAGTGGCTTTTAAAAGTTTTTACAGCTCTGTGTAACTATTAATTTTGCCTGCTTAAAACATCACCTGGCCAGATCTTTTACTGCTTGTGTGCATCTTTTTGCTCAGCGTTTTGCCCACTTTGTAAAAATACACCCAGTCCTTGCTGTTCTCATGAAAGTTGTATTTTGCAGCCCAGTTTTGCCACGTAAGCTCCCTGGGTGAACTGTGACTAGCCTAAGGTCACCCACCAGGAACACAGGAGTGCAGAAACTCATCTGGTTCACCAGATAAGCCTCTGCCACTCAGGTGGAGGACTGGGAAATCAAACCCGGTTCTCCAAATTAGAATCCACCTGCTCTTAACCACTTCGCCACGCTGGCTCTCACGCTATGCCCCTGTATTCAGTGTGTTTCCCAAATGAACTCATCAGTTCTTACTTCTGAAGATGAGGATGGCAAATTGATTTGGCTAGAAAAATAGCCAAATTTAAGCCTTCAGCACAGGCTGTGGGATACCTGAGGCTGGGGAGACAGGGCCCTGTCTGGGCCTTGTGGATCAAATGCATGAGCAGATGGTAGGAAAGATATCGATACAGGTGCTGGAGGAGAGAGGAGGTTAGGGATGGAGACATTTGCTAAAAATGTTTGGTTGTAAATTGAGCCCAGTTAAATCAGAATGAAACATTCATCAGACCAGAGAGGAATCAGAAAATATTTGTAATGTAATTTAGAGAGGAGACCAAATAGTCAGGTATTTGCTTGGATTACGTTAATGAGGAGGAGGAGGAGGAGGAGGAGGAGAAGAAGAAGAAGAAGAAGAAGAGTTGGTTGTTGTTGTTGGATTTATATCCCCCCTTTCTCTCCTGTAGGAGACTCAAAGGGGCTTACAAACTCCTTGCCCTTCCCCCCTCACAACAAACACCCTGTGAGGTAGGTGGGGCTGAGAGAGCTCCAAGAAGCTGTGACTAGCCCAAGGTCACCCAGCTGGCATGTGTTGGAGTGCACAGGCTAATCTGAATTCCCCAGATAAGCCTCCACAGCTCAGGCGGCAGAGTGGGGAATCAAACCCAGTTCCTCCAGACTAGAATGCACCTGCTCTTAACCACTACTCCACTGTGTAGTGAGAATATGATCCTTTTTTTCTTCCCTTTTTGTAATGTGGGAATTAAAGGGATGATTTGAAGGGAAGCTTTCCTGAGTGTTAAAATGTATATGTATATTAAAAATAAAGCATTTATCTGAGAGAATGTATAATCACACCAGTGTAGGGTAATGCCTGATTGCCTCGTAACTTTTCCACGTAACTCTCCTCATAAATCAGGAGTAGGTACACCTTGTAGCAACCTGCCTGAGGACACAAATGGTTAGGAATCTGCATATGGGTATTTTCTGTTCCTGCAGTTTTAGGACTGATCAGCGGCTGTGCAGATGTGTTTCAAAATTGTGTGTGTGTGTGTTAATAACTGTGATTGTGTAGCAGCTGTTTCTGGAAAACTTGTCTGGAACTCTTGTAGTGCAAGGGAGGAGAGGGGGTCTGACTACCCCATCACTTCTGAACAATGGGCTTCAAGTGCTTCCCACGTCGGCTGCGAATGAGCCATTTTGTCCTAGCGAGGCACATTTTTTTGTGTGCGTGTGCTATACCAAGACTGTACAAAACCCAGATTGTTGGAACAGATGCAAAGCAGAACATGGAGTTCTCTGCCTTGGTGGTAGTTTCAGATTTTTTTAAAAAATGATGGAAAAAGAACTGTTTGTGTCTCTCAACACATGTAGTGCCTGCTACTGTAGAAGAAGAAGAGAGAGTTTTGGATTTATATCCCCCCTTTCTCTCCTGCAGGAGACTCAAAGGGGCTGACAATCTCCTTGCCCTTCCCCCCTCACAACAAACACCCTGTGAGGTAGGTGGGGCTGAGAGAGCTCCGAGAAGCTGTGACTAGCCCAAGGTCACCCAGCTGTCGTGTGTGGGAGTGCACAGGCTAATCTGAATTCCCCAGATAAGCCTCCTGTAAGGAATTCCATAGAAGCAGAAATAAAAGGCTCTTTGGTGTAAAAGACCGTTTATTCAGACATCTTAGAAAGCTCAAGTACACGCAGTGGCAGGAATAAGATCTCCCGCCAGAAGCACAGGTTATAACTCTGTCCATCCCATCCCCCCTCCCGGATTCCCATGGGAACGGAGGTCTCATCTCCCTCGCAGAGATAAGGTCTCCGCCGAAGAAGCTGGCCCATCGCCCGGGCTGTGGAATGTACTCAAGGTTAGGCGGCTGCCCTTCTCATCAACACCATCGAATCCTTTACACCTCCACAACTCAAGCGGCAGAGCTGGAAATCAAACCCGGTTCCTCCAGATCAGAGTGCACTTGCTCTTAGCCACTGCTCTTAGCCACTACGCCACTGCTGCTCCCTGCTCACTGTAGGTGGCCAGGATCTGACCACAGGCCTACAGCCCCTCTAGTGAGTATGTGGACCAGCAAAGTGGACCAGCAAAGCCCCTCTAGCATGTGGACCAGCAAAGCCCCTCTAGTGAGTAGTGAGCCAGCAAAGTGTAGATCATATAGTCTGTAATAGGAGCAGTTGTACTATTTTTTTTAAAAAAAGTGCTGGCCAGAAGCCTTCTAGGCCCGTGGTGGCGAACCTTTGGCACTCCAGATGTCATGGACTACAATTCCCAATTGGCCATGCTGGCAGGGGCTGATGGGAATTGTAGTCCATGACATCTGGAGTGCCAAAGGTTCGCCACCACTGTTCTAGGCTGTGGGCTTCCATGGCAATAATCCTGTGAGTCGCTCCAACACTTTCCCATGAACAAGTGTACACTTGGGACTGGCAAAAGCAAGGCTGGTGGGTTTTCCCCTGACCTGGTGCCTGTGACTTTAACGGCTACCTGATGGGAGAAACCAGCAGTTGAAGCCCCCTCTGATCATGGAGATAAAGGGAGGTTGACTGGGCTGGCTGAAGGATTTACCCCCTCCCCTCCACCCAGTGACGAATGACTTGGCTGTCTCCTCCCGTGGAGCCAGGAAACTACCACTTGCCCCTCCCCCAAACTGTGGTGGGAAGATGCCCAGTGGTGGGATCCAAAAATTTTAGTAACAGGTTCCCATGGTGGTGGGATTCAAACTGTGGCGTAGCGCCAATGGGGCTGGGCGGGGAACGATGGAGGCGTGGCTGGGCATTCCGGGGGTGGGGCATTCCTGGGCGGGGCTGTGGCAAGGACACAGCCGCTGCGCCGGTCCTTGGGCGGGAAACGAATGCACGCAGGCGCAGGCTGCCACGCACGCCGGTGCACCACTGGATTGGGGTTGTGGCTTCTTATTTAAACAAAGGGATGGGCAAGTGATGGCTGGGACCCCTGCCTCTCAAGTTGCTGAGCCCGTTTTACCGGGGATAGGCTCCCACTGGGAATGAATCCAATTCATTGTGGCACCAGTGGCGAAGTATCCCCTGCTTCTAGGACTGACTTGGCTGGTGAGACGTGATCCAGACATCAAATGGTGTTGGGGAATTGTTTCCTTTACTTCCCCGTTGTGGAAACCCGTTGCTGTAAGACTCTGGTGGATGGGGAGCTGGCCCCAGAGCCGGTGCCTGAGAGTCCCTTGGCTAAAAGGATGCTTTTGAGGAAACTGAGCATGATGCTCTCCTTCCCCGTCATAAGTCTTACTGTGGGATTGAGCTGGTGGAAGGAGCAAAGGAGATTCCCAAAGGGAAATTATATTCTATGAGTCCAAGGGAGCTGGAAGCATTGAGGGAGCTCAGAGATAAGAATTTGAAGGGGTTCATACAACCCTCCTCTCCCCCACCCCCCGCCACTCCCCCAGGTGGCTCCTGTACTTTTCCAGAAGAAGGACAGCACCCTGTTTATGTACAGATTACCGGGGCCTAAATTCTTTTGTTTAAATTTTTTTATTGTATCATTTGAATATTCCATTTTATATTAATACTCATTCGTTTTCAAACAATACATTTCCCCCTTTCCCCCCTCCCCCTGTATTTTCTTCATAGTTTTATCAAACAAACAGCAGTAAGTTCATTCTTTGTAATCTCTTCTCCCATTTCTCCTCATTGACTCCAGCTTCTTTCATCCAGTCCGCATATATTGTCCATATCTTCAAAATTTTGCTCTGTTTATCTTGCCACAGTTTATTCTTTGTTGTTATATCGAAAATGTCCAGTGTCACCTGTTCCCAGATGTGTTCCAACCATTTCTGGATTGTCCATTTTTCTTTTCTTTCCAGCCTAAAGCTATTGTTGCTTGTGCTGCTTTGATCATTATTTTATGCATATAGCTATATTTTTTATCTACCCTTCTATCCACCCTTGCACCCATGAACATTAAATCATTATTTATCCCAATATTAATCTTCACCAGATATATAACATTACGGTTGTCCAAAATGTTTTCACTTCTATACATTCCGTCCACATATGACTATAATATGCCTCCTGGTCTCCGCAGTGCCAGCATTTAGGACTAAGTCCTTTAATCATATATGCTATTTGTTTTGGTGTTCTATACCATTTCAATATCACTTTTCTTTCCAACTCCATATATTTCTCAATTTTTATATTTTTCCAACTGTCTATTAAATTTTCAGTTTACCCAGTGTCTAGAAAACCTTCCTTCTCCCATTTTTGATTCAATGTTCTTATCATAAAGTCTTTGTCATCAACCGGGGCCTAAATTCCACCTCCATGGCTAATTGCTACCCAGTGCCACTCATCAAGGATTTGTTAGCCTGTTTAGCTGGAGGGAAAATGTTCACAAAACTAGATTTTTGAACCACAAACCACTGTGGTTTGAAAGCTTATTTTTGGGTCTGGATCCAGTAGGAGGGCAAATGGAAAACCAGTTTTAATTCTCAGTCAGGCCAGTATGAACTTTATGTCATGCCCTTTGGGTTGAGGCGCTGCATGAACATTTGTATAAAGGGGTTGAGGTTTACTTGGATGATTCACTGATTTACATGGAGCCCCTGGAGCAGTGTATGCACTTGGTATGGTCTGTCTTAACCAAGTTGCCAAACAGCTTCCTGTATGTGAAACTCTCCAAGTGCAAGTTCCACAAAGATAAACTGCATTTCCTGAGTTACTGAATATCGGCAGCTGGGGTTGAGATGGACCTGGCCCAGGTATTGGCTGCAGTGGGCTGGGAGGCCCCCTCGCACAAGAAGGCAGCTCCAGGCCTTCTTCAGTTACTGCCATTTCTACTGTAATTTTATTCCCCAATGCGCACAGGCTGTGCTCCCCCTCACCAATGTATACAAAACAAAGGGGAAGGGGCACAAAGCCAAGGCACCCGGGGGGGGGGGGGCTGGACTGGTCACTCAAGTGTCATAAGAACATAAGAACATAAGAACAAGCCAGCTGGATCAGACCAGAGTCCATCTAGTCCAGCTCTCTGCTACTCGCAGTGGCCCACCAGGTGCCATTGGGAGCTCACATGCAGGATGTGAAAGCAATGGCCTGCTGCTGCTGCTGCTCCTGACCACCTGGTCTGCTAAGGCATTTGCAATCTCAGATCAAGGAGGATCAAGATTGGTAGCCATAGATCGACTTCTCCTCCATAAATCTGTCCAAGACCCTTTTAAAGCTATCCAGGTGAGTTGCCATCACCACCACCTGTGGCAGCATATTCCAAACACCAATCACACGTTGCGTGAAGAAGTGTTTCCTTTTATTAGTCCTAATTCTTCCCCCCAGCATTTTCAATGGATGCCCCCTGGTTCTAATATGGCGAGAAAGAGAGAAATCAAAAGCTTTTGAGGCGTTAAAGAAACTGGTGGAAACTAGGTGTTACGTTAAGCTGGCGCATAGTTCCAGGAATGCCTCTCGATCCACAAGATAGGATCTCACTGACAATGAGCTGTTCAAAGCATCTCTGGTCAAGGCGGAGCTGAGCAAAGTGTCGCTGGCTGAGAAAATGGCTGAACCGTTAAAAGCATCTCTGATTGAAAAGGAAGCTGAGCTGTTCAGAGCATCTCTGATCAAGAAGGAGACTTAGCTTTTCAAAGAATCACTGGTTGAGAAGGAAGCTGAGCTGTTCAGAGCATCTTTGGTCAACAAGGAGGCTGAGCTGTTCAAAAAATCACTGGTTGAGAAGGAGTCTGAGCTGCTCAAAGCATCTCTGGTTGAGAAGGAGGCTGAGCTGTTCAAAGCATCACTGGTTGAGAAGGAGGTTGAACTGTTCAAAAAATCTCTGGTCCGAGCAGGAGGCTGAGGTGTTGAAAGCATCGCTGATCAAGGAGGCTTTTCAGTGCATCGCTAGTCAAGAAGGAGGGTGAGCGGTTCAAAGCACTGCTGGTTGAGAAGGAGGCAGAATTGCTCAAAATATCTATGGTTCGAGAAAGAGGCTGAGGTGATTAAGTTATCTCGGGTTGAGAAGAAGACTGAGCTGTCCAAGGAATCTCTGGTTGAGAAGGAGGCTAAGCTAATCAAAGCGCCTCTGGTCAAGAAGGACCTTGAGCTAGTAAAAAAACCCTGCTGGTCGAGAAAGAAAGTGGAGCTGTTCAAAGCATCACTGGTCAAGAAGGAGGCTGAGCTGTTCAAAGAATTGCTAGTAAAGAAGGAGGCTGAGCTGTTCAAAGCATCACTGGTCAAGAAGGAGGCTGAGCTGTTCAAAGAATTGCTAGTAAAGAAGGAGGCTGAGCTGTTCAAAGCATCACTGGTCAAGAAGGAGGCTGAGCTTTTGAAAGAATCTCTGGTCAACAAGGAGGCTGAGCTGTTCAAAGCATTGCTAGTAAAGAAGGAGGATGAGCTGTTTAAAGCATCACTGTTGGAGAAAGAGGTTGAGCTGTTCAAAGCATCACTGGTCAGTAAGGAGACTGAGCTGTTCAAAGCATTGCTGGTAGAGAAGGAGGCTCAACTGTTCAAAACATCTGAAATGGCGTCCGCAACGGAGCTCGACAGCGGGGCTCCGTTACAATGGGGTTATTGCGGGACGTCATCTTTATTTATTAATTTTTATCGCTGTGTTTTAATCTAATTTTAATGGGGTATTTATATGGGTTATTGTGCACTGTGTAGAGGAAACTATGTTGTACACCGCTCAGAGCCCTTCGGGGGTAGAGCGGTATAAAAAACCCATAAATAAATAAATAAATAAATAAAATAAATCTCAGGTCGAGAAGGAGGCTGAGTTGTTCAAAGCAGCTCTGGTTCGAAAAGCAAACTGACCTGTTCAAAGCATCATTTGTTGAGAATGTGGCTGAACTGTTCAAAGCTGGTTGTGAGAGGGGTTGAGCTACTCAAAAAACTGCCGGTCAAGGGGAAAGGCTGAGCTGTTTAAAAAAATATCTAGTTCGAGAAGAAGGCAGAGCTGTTCAAAGCATCACTTGTTGAGAAGGAAGCTGAGCTGTTCAAAGCATCTCAGGTAGAGAAGATGGCTGAGCTGTTCAAAGCAACCCTAGTCAACAAGACGGCTGAGCAGAGCAAAGCATCTTTGGTTCAAGAAGGAAACTGAGAAAATGGCTGAGCTGTTCAAAGCATCTCTGGTTTGAGAAGGAGGCTGAGATGTTGAAAGCATCATGGGTAAAAAGGGAGGCTTAGCTGTTGAAAGCATCGCTGGTCAAGAAGGAGACTGTGGTGTTCAAAAATGGCTGTGCAATAAGGAAAGGGAACTGTTCAAAGCATCTCTGGTCAAGAAGAGGACTGAGCTGTTCAAAGCATCTCTGGTTTGAGAAGGAAATTGACCTCTTGAAAACATCGCTGGTCAAGAAGTTGACTGAATTGTTGAAAGGATTGCTGGTTGAGAAGTTGGCTGAGCTGTTCAAAGCATCTCTGGTTCAGAGAATCACTGGTTGAGAAAGGAGGCTGAGCTTTTCAAAGCATCTCTAGTCAAGAAGGAAGAGCTATTTAAAGCATCACTGGTCAAGAAGGTGGCTTAACTGCTCAAAACATCTCTGTTTGAGAAGGAGGCTGAGTTGTTCAATGCATCTCTGTTTGAGAAGGAGGCTGAGCTGCTCAAAGCATTGCTGGTCAAGAAGGAGGCTAAACGGCTCAAAACATCTCTGACTGAGAAGGTGGCTGAGTTGTCCAGTGCGTCGCTGGTTGTGAAGGAGGCTGAAGTGTGCAAACCATCCGTGGTTGGGAAAGATGGTCTGTTGTGGCCAGGGGCCTGAAGGCTTTTTCACAATAAATTATCTGACTACAGAGTCTCATTATTGAACAGTGCCTGCGCAGTGGGCACAACCCAGGCTTCCTGCAGGCCTTCCAGTGGATCCGTGGGACTCTGCTGGGGCTGCCTCTTACATGGGCAGCTTCTGACACTGTGAGTGGATGGTGGGGTGATTGGTCTGCTGTGTGTGTCCAGTGAATGGTCTGTCCAGGGCACAGAAAAGCTTAATGGACTTTTCATGGGGAAGGCAGCAGTTCTGAGGCAGCCTAGAGGTGGGGCCCCCAAAGGTGCCCACCAGCAGCTTTCCTGAGAGAGCTGGCAGGGCCTGGTGGGGCACGTTTCCAGTCAGGCTTCTGATAGACCATGCACAGAAAGTGGCAGCCTAGAGGCTTTTTTCATTTGATGGGGGGGTGGGGGGGGGGGGGGGTGGGGGGGGGGGGGGGTGGGGGGGGGGGGGGGTGGGGGGGGGGGGGGGTGGGGGGGGGGGGGGGTGGGGGGGGGGGGGGGTGGGGGGGGGGGGGGGTGGGGGGGGGGGGGGGTGGGGGGGGGGGGGGGTGGGGGGGGGGGGGGGTGGGGGGGGGGGGGGGTGGGGGGGGGGGGGGGTGGGGGGGGGGGGGGGTGGGGGGGGGGGGGGGTGGGGGGGGGGGGGGGTGGGGGGGGGGGGGGGTGGGGGGGGGGGGGGGTGGGGGGGGGGGGGGGTGGGGGGGGGGGGGGGTGGGGGGGGGGGGGGGTGGGGGGGGGGGGGGGTGGGGGGGGGGGGGGGTGGGGGGGGGGGGGGGTGGGGGGGGGGGGGGGTGGGGGGGGGGGGGGGTGGGGGGGGGGGGGGGTGGGGGGGGGGGGGGGTGGGGGGGGGGGGGGGTGGGGGGGGGGGGGGGTGGGGGGGGGGGGGGGTGGGGGGGGGGGGGGGTGGGGGGGGGGGGGGGTGGGGGGGGGGGGGGGTGGGGGGGGGGGGGGGTGGGGGGGGGGGGGGGTGGGGGGGGGGGGGGGTGGGGGGGGGGGGGGGTGGGGGGGGGGGGGGGTGGGGGGGGGGGGGGGTGGGGGGGGGGGGGGGTGGGGGGGGGGGGGGGTGGGGGGGGGGGGGGGTGGGGGGGGGGGGGGGTGGGGGGGGGGGGGGGTGGGGGGGGGGGGGGGTGGGGGGGGGGGGGGGTGGGGGGGGGGGGGGGTGGGGGGGGGGGGGGGTGGGGGGGGGGGGGGGTGGGGGGGGGGGGGGGTGGGGGGGGGGGGGGGTGGGGGGGGGGGGGGGTGGGGGGGGGGGGGGGTGGGGGGGGGGGGGGGTGGGGGGGGGGGGGGGTGGGGGGGGGGGGGGGTGGGGGGGGGGGGGGGTGGGGGGGGGGGGGGGTGGGGGGGGGGGGGGGTGGGGGGGGGGGGGGGTGGGGGGGGGGGGGGGTGGGGGGGGGGGGGGGTGGGGGGGGGGGGGGGTGGGGGGGGGGGGGGGTGGGGGGGGGGGGGGGTGGGGGGGGGGGGGGGTGGGGGGGGGGGGGGGTGGGGGGGGGGGGGGGTGGGGGGGGGGGGGGGTGGGGGGGGGGGGGGGTGGGGGGGGGGGGGGGTGGGGGGGGGGGGGGGTGGGGGGGGGGGGGGGTGGGGGGGGGGGGGGGTGGGGGGGGGGGGGGGTGGGGGGGGGGGGGGGTGGGGGGGGGGGGGGGTGGGGGGGGGGGGGGGTGGGGGGGGGGGGGGGTGGGGGGGGGGGGGGGTGGGGGGGGGGGGGGGTGGGGGGGGGGGGGGGTGGGGGGGGGGGGGGGTGGGGGGGGGGGGGGGTGGGGGGGGGGGGGGGTGGGGGGGGGGGGGGGTGGGGGGGGGGGGGGGTGGGGGGGGGGGGGGGTGGGGGGGGGGGGGGGTGGGGGGGGGGGGGGGTGGGGGGGGGGGGGGGTGGGGGGGGGGGGGGGTGGGGGGGGGGGGGGGTGGGGGGGGGGGGGGGTGGGGGGGGGGGGGGGTGGGGGGGGGGGGGGGTGGGGGGGGGGGGGGGTGGGGGGGGGGGGGGGTGGGGGGGGGGGGGGGTGGGGGGGGGGGGGGGTGGGGGGGGGGGGGGGTGGGGGGGGGGGGGGGTGGGGGGGGGGGGGGGTGGGGGGGGGGGGGGGTGGGGGGGGGGGGGGGTGGGGGGGGGGGGGGGTGGGGGGGGGGGGGGGTGGGGGGGGGGGGGGGTGGGGGGGGGGGGGGGTGGGGGGGGGGGGGGGTGGGGGGGGGGGGGGGTGGGGGGGGGGGGGGGTGGGGGGGGGGGGGGGTGGGGGGGGGGGGGGGTGGGGGGGGGGGGGGGTGGGGGGGGGGGGGGGTGGGGGGGGGGGGGGGTGGGGGGGGGGGGGGGTGGGGGGGGGGGGGGGTGGGGGGGGGGGGGGGTGGGGGGGGGGGGGGGTGGGGGGGGGGGGGGGTGGGGGGGGGGGGGGGTGGGGGGGGGGGGGGGTGGGGGGGGGGGGGGGTGGGGGGGGGGGGGGGTGGGGGGGGGGGGGGGTGGGGGGGGGGGGGGGTGGGGGGGGGGGGGGGTGGGGGGGGGGGGGGGTGGGGGGGGGGGGGGGTGGGGGGGGGGGGGGGTGGGGGGGGGGGGGGGTGGGGGGGGGGGGGGGTGGGGGGGGGGGGGGGTGGGGGGGGGGGGGGGTGGGGGGGGGGGGGGGTGGGGGGGGGGGGGGGTGGGGGGGGGGGGGGGTGGGGGGGGGGGGGGGTGGGGGGGGGGGGGGGTGGGGGGGGGGGGGGGTGGGGGGGGGGGGGGGTGGGGGGGGGGGGGGGTGGGGGGGGGGGGGGGTGGGGGGGGGGGGGGGTGGGGGGGGGGGGGGGTGGGGGGGGGGGGGGGTGGGGGGGGGGGGGGGTGGGGGGGGGGGGGGGTGGGGGGGGGGGGGGGTGGGGGGGGGGGGGGGTGGGGGGGGGGGGGGGTGGGGGGGGGGGGGGGTGGGGGGGGGGGGGGGTGGGGGGGGGGGGGGGTGGGGGGGGGGGGGGGTGGGGGGGGGGGGGGGTGGGGGGGGGGGGGGGTGGGGGGGGGGGGGGGTGGGGGGGGGGGGGGGTGGGGGGGGGGGGGGGTGGGGGGGGGGGGGGGTGGGGGGGGGGGGGGGTGGGGGGGGGGGGGGGTGGGGGGGGGGGGGGGTGGGGGGGGGGGGGGGTGGGGGGGGGGGGGGGTGGGGGGGGGGGGGGGTGGGGGGGGGGGGGGGTGGGGGGGGGGGGGGGTGGGGGGGGGGGGGGGTGGGGGGGGGGGGGGGTGGGGGGGGGGGGGGGTGGGGGGGGGGGGGGGTGGGGGGGGGGGGGGGTGGGGGGGGGGGGGGGTGGGGGGGGGGGGGGGTGGGGGGGGGGGGGGGTGGGGGGGGGGGGGGGTGGGGGGGGGGGGGGGTGGGGGGGGGGGGGGGTGGGGGGGGGGGGGGGTGGGGGGGGGGGGGGGTGGGGGGGGGGGGGGGTGGGGGGGGGGGGGGGTGGGGGGGGGGGGGGGTGGGGGGGGGGGGGGGTGGGGGGGGGGGGGGGTGGGGGGGGGGGGGGGTGGGGGGGGGGGGGGGTGGGGGGGGGGGGGGGTGGGGGGGGGGGGGGGTGGGGGGGGGGGGGGGTGGGGGGGGGGGGGGGTGGGGGGGGGGGGGGGTGGGGGGGGGGGGGGGTGGGGGGGGGGGGGGGTGGGGGGGGGGGGGGGTGGGGGGGGGGGGGGGTGGGGGGGGGGGGGGGTGGGGGGGGGGGGGGGTGGGGGGGGGGGGGGGTGGGGGGGGGGGGGGGTGGGGGGGGGGGGGGGTGGGGGGGGGGGGGGGTGGGGGGGGGGGGGGGTGGGGGGGGGGGGGGGTGGGGGGGGGGGGGGGTGGGGGGGGGGGGGGGTGGGGGGGGGGGGGGGTGGGGGGGGGGGGGGGTGGGGGGGGGGGGGGGTGGGGGGGGGGGGGGGTGGGGGGGGGGGGGGGTGGGGGGGGGGGGGGGTGGGGGGGGGGGGGGGTGGGGGGGGGGGGGGGTGGGGGGGGGGGGGGGTGGGGGGGGGGGGGGGTGGGGGGGGGGGGGGGTGGGGGGGGGGGGGGGTGGGGGGGGGGGGGGGTGGGGGGGGGGGGGGGTGGGGGGGGGGGGGGGTGGGGGGGGGGGGGGGTGGGGGGGGGGGGGGGTGGGGGGGGGGGGGGGTGGGGGGGGGGGGGGGTGGGGGGGGGGGGGGGTGGGGGGGGGGGGGGGTGGGGGGGGGGGGGGGTGGGGGGGGGGGGGGGTGGGGGGGGGGGGGGGTGGGGGGGGGGGGGGGTGGGGGGGGGGGGGGGTGGGGGGGGGGGGGGGTGGGGGGGGGGGGGGGTGGGGGGGGGGGGGGGTGGGGGGGGGGGGGGGTGGGGGGGGGGGGGGGTGGGGGGGGGGGGGGGTGGGGGGGGGGGGGGGTGGGGGGGGGGGGGGGTGGGGGGGGGGGGGGGTGGGGGGGGGGGGGGGTGGGGGGGGGGGGGGGTGGGGGGGGGGGGGGGTGGGGGGGGGGGGGGGTGGGGGGGGGGGGGGGTGGGGGGGGGGGGGGGTGGGGGGGGGGGGGGGTGGGGGGGGGGGGGGGTGGGGGGGGGGGGGGGTGGGGGGGGGGGGGGGTGGGGGGGGGGGGGGGTGGGGGGGGGGGGGGGTGGGGGGGGGGGGGGGTGGGGGGGGGGGGGGGTGGGGGGGGGGGGGGGTGGGGGGGGGGGGGGGTGGGGGGGGGGGGGGGTGGGGGGGGGGGGGGGTGGGGGGGGGGGGGGGTGGGGGGGGGGGGGGGTGGGGGGGGGGGGGGGTGGGGGGGGGGGGGGGTGGGGGGGGGGGGGGGTGGGGGGGGGGGGGGGTGGGGGGGGGGGGGGGTGGGGGGGGGGGGGGGTGGGGGGGGGGGGGGGTGGGGGGGGGGGGGGGTGGGGGGGGGGGGGGGTGGGGGGGGGGGGGGGTGGGGGGGGGGGGGGGTGGGGGGGGGGGGGGGTGGGGGGGGGGGGGGGTGGGGGGGGGGGGGGGTGGGGGGGGGGGGGGGTGGGGGGGGGGGGGGGTGGGGGGGGGGGGGGGTGGGGGGGGGGGGGGGTGGGGGGGGGGGGGGGTGGGGGGGGGGGGGGGTGGGGGGGGGGGGGGGTGGGGGGGGGGGGGGGTGGGGGGGGGGGGGGGTGGGGGGGGGGGGGGGTGGGGGGGGGGGGGGGTGGGGGGGGGGGGGGGTGGGGGGGGGGGGGGGTGGGGGGGGGGGGGGGTGGGGGGGGGGGGGGGTGGGGGGGGGGGGGGGTGGGGGGGGGGGGGGGTGGGGGGGGGGGGGGGTGGGGGGGGGGGGGGGTGGGGGGGGGGGGGGGTGGGGGGGGGGGGGGGTGGGGGGGGGGGGGGGTGGGGGGGGGGGGGGGTGGGGGGGGGGGGGGGTGGGGGGGGGGGGGGGTGGGGGGGGGGGGGGGTGGGGGGGGGGGGGGGTGGGGGGGGGGGGGGGTGGGGGGGGGGGGGGGTGGGGGGGGGGGGGGGTGGGGGGGGGGGGGGGTGGGGGGGGGGGGGGGTGGGGGGGGGGGGGGGTGGGGGGGGGGGGGGGTGGGGGGGGGGGGGGGTGGGGGGGGGGGGGGGTGGGGGGGGGGGGGGGTGGGGGGGGGGGGGGGTGGGGGGGGGGGGGGGTGGGGGGGGGGGGGGGTGGGGGGGGGGGGGGGTGGGGGGGGGGGGGGGTGGGGGGGGGGGGGGGTGGGGGGGGGGGGGGGTGGGGGGGGGGGGGGGTGGGGGGGGGGGGGGGTGGGGGGGGGGGGGGGTGGGGGGGGGGGGGGGTGGGGGGGGGGGGGGGTGGGGGGGGGGGGGGGTGGGGGGGGGGGGGGGTGGGGGGGGGGGGGGGTGGGGGGGGGGGGGGGTGGGGGGGGGGGGGGGTGGGGGGGGGGGGGGGTGGGGGGGGGGGGGGGTGGGGGGGGGGGGGGGTGGGGGGGGGGGGGGGTGGGGGGGGGGGGGGGTGGGGGGGGGGGGGGGTGGGGGGGGGGGGGGGTGGGGGGGGGGGGGGGTGGGGGGGGGGGGGGGTGGGGGGGGGGGGGGGTGGGGGGGGGGGGGGGTGGGGGGGGGGGGGGGTGGGGGGGGGGGGGGGTGGGGGGGGGGGGGGGTGGGGGGGGGGGGGGGTGGGGGGGGGGGGGGGTGGGGGGGGGGGGGGGTGGGGGGGGGGGGGGGTGGGGGGGGGGGGGGGTGGGGGGGGGGGGGGGTGGGGGGGGGGGGGGGTGGGGGGGGGGGGGGGTGGGGGGGGGGGGGGGTGGGGGGGGGGGGGGGTGGGGGGGGGGGGGGGTGGGGGGGGGGGGGGGTGGGGGGGGGGGGGGGTGGGGGGGGGGGGGGGTGGGGGGGGGGGGGGGTGGGGGGGGGGGGGGGTGGGGGGGGGGGGGGGTGGGGGGGGGGGGGGGTGGGGGGGGGGGGGGGTGGGGGGGGGGGGGGGTGGGGGGGGGGGGGGGTGGGGGGGGGGGGGGGTGGGGGGGGGGGGGGGTGGGGGGGGGGGGGGGTGGGGGGGGGGGGGGGTGGGGGGGGGGGGGGGTGGGGGGGGGGGGGGGTGGGGGGGGGGGGGGGTGGGGGGGGGGGGGGGTGGGGGGGGGGGGGGGTGGGGGGGGGGGGGGGTGGGGGGGGGGGGGGGTGGGGGGGGGGGGGGGTGGGGGGGGGGGGGGGTGGGGGGGGGGGGGGGTGGGGGGGGGGGGGGGTGGGGGGGGGGGGGGGTGGGGGGGGGGGGGGGTGGGGGGGGGGGGGGGTGGGGGGGGGGGGGGGTGGGGGGGGGGGGGGGTGGGGGGGGGGGGGGGTGGGGGGGGGGGGGGGTGGGGGGGGGGGGGGGTGGGGGGGGGGGGGGGTGGGGGGGGGGGGGGGTGGGGGGGGGGGGGGGTGGGGGGGGGGGGGGGTGGGGGGGGGGGGGGGTGGGGGGGGGGGGGGGTGGGGGGGGGGGGGGGTGGGGGGGGGGGGGGGTGGGGGGGGGGGGGGGTGGGGGGGGGGGGGGGTGGGGGGGGGGGGGGGTGGGGGGGGGGGGGGGTGGGGGGGGGGGGGGGTGGGGGGGGGGGGGGGTGGGGGGGGGGGGGGGTGGGGGGGGGGGGGGGTGGGGGGGGGGGGGGGTGGGGGGGGGGGGGGGTGGGGGGGGGGGGGGGTGGGGGGGGGGGGGGGTGGGGGGGGGGGGGGGTGGGGGGGGGGGGGGGTGGGGGGGGGGGGGGGTGGGGGGGGGGGGGGGTGGGGGGGGGGGGGGGTGGGGGGGGGGGGGGGTGGGGGGGGGGGGGGGTGGGGGGGGGGGGGGGTGGGGGGGGGGGGGGGTGGGGGGGGGGGGGGGTGGGGGGGGGGGGGGGTGGGGGGGGGGGGGGGTGGGGGGGGGGGGGGGTGGGGGGGGGGGGGGGTGGGGGGGGGGGGGGGTGGGGGGGGGGGGGGGTGGGGGGGGGGGGGGGTGGGGGGGGGGGGGGGTGGGGGGGGGGGGGGGTGGGGGGGGGGGGGGGTGGGGGGGGGGGGGGGTGGGGGGGGGGGGGGGTGGGGGGGGGGGGGGGTGGGGGGGGGGGGGGGTGGGGGGGGGGGGGGGTGGGGGGGGGGGGGGGTGGGGGGGGGGGGGGGTGGGGGGGGGGGGGGGTGGGGGGGGGGGGGGGTGGGGGGGGGGGGGGGTGGGGGGGGGGGGGGGTGGGGGGGGGGGGGGGTGGGGGGGGGGGGGGGTGGGGGGGGGGGGGGGTGGGGGGGGGGGGGGGTGGGGGGGGGGGGGGGTGGGGGGGGGGGGGGGTGGGGGGGGGGGGGGGTGGGGGGGGGGGGGGGTGGGGGGGGGGGGGGGTGGGGGGGGGGGGGGGTGGGGGGGGGGGGGGGTGGGGGGGGGGGGGGGTGGGGGGGGGGGGGGGTGGGGGGGGGGGGGGGTGGGGGGGGGGGGGGGTGGGGGGGGGGGGGGGTGGGGGGGGGGGGGGGTGGGGGGGGGGGGGGGTGGGGGGGGGGGGGGGTGGGGGGGGGGGGGGGTGGGGGGGGGGGGGGGTGGGGGGGGGGGGGGGTGGGGGGGGGGGGGGGTGGGGGGGGGGGGGGGTGGGGGGGGGGGGGGGTGGGGGGGGGGGGGGGTGGGGGGGGGGGGGGGTGGGGGGGGGGGGGGGTGGGGGGGGGGGGGGGTGGGGGGGGGGGGGGGTGGGGGGGGGGGGGGGTGGGGGGGGGGGGGGGTGGGGGGGGGGGGGGGTGGGGGGGGGGGGGGGTGGGGGGGGGGGGGGGTGGGGGGGGGGGGGGGTGGGGGGGGGGGGGGGTGGGGGGGGGGGGGGGTGGGGGGGGGGGGGGGTGGGGGGGGGGGGGGGTGGGGGGGGGGGGGGGTGGGGGGGGGGGGGGGTGGGGGGGGGGGGGGGTGGGGGGGGGGGGGGGTGGGGGGGGGGGGGGGTGGGGGGGGGGGGGGGTGGGGGGGGGGGGGGGTGGGGGGGGGGGGGGGTGGGGGGGGGGGGGGGTGGGGGGGGGGGGGGGTGGGGGGGGGGGGGGGTGGGGGGGGGGGGGGGTGGGGGGGGGGGGGGGTGGGGGGGGGGGGGGGTGGGGGGGGGGGGGGGTGGGGGGGGGGGGGGGTGGGGGGGGGGGGGGGTGGGGGGGGGGGGGGGTGGGGGGGGGGGGGGGTGGGGGGGGGGGGGGGTGGGGGGGGGGGGGGGTGGGGGGGGGGGGGGGTGGGGGGGGGGGGGGGTGGGGGGGGGGGGGGGTGGGGGGGGGGGGGGGTGGGGGGGGGGGGGGGTGGGGGGGGGGGGGGGTGGGGGGGGGGGGGGGTGGGGGGGGGGGGGGGTGGGGGGGGGGGGGGGTGGGGGGGGGGGGGGGTGGGGGGGGGGGGGGGTGGGGGGGGGGGGGGGTGGGGGGGGGGGGGGGTGGGGGGGGGGGGGGGTGGGGGGGGGGGGGGGTGGGGGGGGGGGGGGGTGGGGGGGGGGGGGGGTGGGGGGGGGGGGGGGTGGGGGGGGGGGGGGGTGGGGGGGGGGGGGGGTGGGGGGGGGGGGGGGTGGGGGGGGGGGGGGGTGGGGGGGGGGGGGGGTGGGGGGGGGGGGGGGTGGGGGGGGGGGGGGGTGGGGGGGGGGGGGGGTGGGGGGGGGGGGGGGTGGGGGGGGGGGGGGGTGGGGGGGGGGGGGGGTGGGGGGGGGGGGGGGTGGGGGGGGGGGGGGGTGGGGGGGGGGGGGGGTGGGGGGGGGGGGGGGTGGGGGGGGGGGGGGGTGGGGGGGGGGGGGGGTGGGGGGGGGGGGGGGTGGGGGGGGGGGGGGGTGGGGGGGGGGGGGGGTGGGGGGGGGGGGGGGTGGGGGGGGGGGGGGGTGGGGGGGGGGGGGGGTGGGGGGGGGGGGGGGTGGGGGGGGGGGGGGGTGGGGGGGGGGGGGGGTGGGGGGGGGGGGGGGTGGGGGGGGGGGGGGGTGGGGGGGGGGGGGGGTGGGGGGGGGGGGGGGTGGGGGGGGGGGGGGGTGGGGGGGGGGGGGGGTGGGGGGGGGGGGGGGTGGGGGGGGGGGGGGGTGGGGGGGGGGGGGGGTGGGGGGGGGGGGGGGTGGGGGGGGGGGGGGGTG
This sequence comes from Sphaerodactylus townsendi, assembly GCF_021028975.2. Taxonomy (NCBI): domain Eukaryota; kingdom Metazoa; phylum Chordata; class Lepidosauria; order Squamata; family Sphaerodactylidae; genus Sphaerodactylus; species Sphaerodactylus townsendi. The sequence goes on along the minus strand of NC_059440.1, from coordinate 2,126,648 downwards.
GGGGGGGGGGGGGGTGGGGGGGGGGGGGGGTGGGGGGGGGGGGGGGTGGGGGGGGGGGGGGGTGGGGGGGGGGGGGGGTGGGGGGGGGGGGGGGTGGGGGGGGGGGGGGGTGGGGGGGGGGGGGGGTGGGGGGGGGGGGGGGTGGGGGGGGGGGGGGGTGGGGGGGGGGGGGGGTGGGGGGGGGGGGGGGTGGGGGGGGGGGGGGGTGGGGGGGGGGGGGGGTGGGGGGGGGGGGGGGTGGGGGGGGGGGGGGGTGGGGGGGGGGGGGGGTGGGGGGGGGGGGGGGTGGGGGGGGGGGGGGGTGGGGGGGGGGGGGGGTGGGGGGGGGGGGGGGTGGGGGGGGGGGGGGGTGGGGGGGGGGGGGGGTGGGGGGGGGGGGGGGTGGGGGGGGGGGGGGGTGGGGGGGGGGGGGGGTGGGGGGGGGGGGGGGTGGGGGGGGGGGGGGGTGGGGGGGGGGGGGGGTGGGGGGGGGGGGGGGTGGGGGGGGGGGGGGGTGGGGGGGGGGGGGGGTGGGGGGGGGGGGGGGTGGGGGGGGGGGGGGGTGGGGGGGGGGGGGGGTGGGGGGGGGGGGGGGTGGGGGGGGGGGGGGGTGGGGGGGGGGGGGGGTGGGGGGGGGGGGGGGTGGGGGGGGGGGGGGGTGGGGGGGGGGGGGGGTGGGGGGGGGGGGGGGTGGGGGGGGGGGGGGGTGGGGGGGGGGGGGGGTGGGGGGGGGGGGGGGTGGGGGGGGGGGGGGGTGGGGGGGGGGGGGGGTGGGGGGGGGGGGGGGTGGGGGGGGGGGGGGGTGGGGGGGGGGGGGGGTGGGGGGGGGGGGGGGTGGGGGGGGGGGGGGGTGGGGGGGGGGGGGGGTGGGGGGGGGGGGGGGTGGGGGGGGGGGGGGGTGGGGGGGGGGGGGGGTGGGGGGGGGGGGGGGTGGGGGGGGGGGGGGGTGGGGGGGGGGGGGGGTGGGGGGGGGGGGGGGTGGGGGGGGGGGGGGGTGGGGGGGGGGGGGGGTGGGGGGGGGGGGGGGTGGGGGGGGGGGGGGGTGGGGGGGGGGGGGGGTGGGGGGGGGGGGGGGTGGGGGGGGGGGGGGGTGGGGGGGGGGGGGGGTGGGGGGGGGGGGGGGTGGGGGGGGGGGGGGGTGGGGGGGGGGGGGGGTGGGGGGGGGGGGGGGTGGGGGGGGGGGGGGGTGGGGGGGGGGGGGGGTGGGGGGGGGGGGGGGTGGGGGGGGGGGGGGGTGGGGGGGGGGGGGGGTGGGGGGGGGGGGGGGTGGGGGGGGGGGGGGGTGGGGGGGGGGGGGGGTGGGGGGGGGGGGGGGTGGGGGGGGGGGGGGGTGGGGGGGGGGGGGGGTGGGGGGGGGGGGGGGTGGGGGGGGGGGGGGGTGGGGGGGGGGGGGGGTGGGGGGGGGGGGGGGTGGGGGGGGGGGGGGGTGGGGGGGGGGGGGGGTGGGGGGGGGGGGGGGTGGGGGGGGGGGGGGGTGGGGGGGGGGGGGGGTGGGGGGGGGGGGGGGTGGGGGGGGGGGGGGGTGGGGGGGGGGGGGGGTGGGGGGGGGGGGGGGTGGGGGGGGGGGGGGGTGGGGGGGGGGGGGGGTGGGGGGGGGGGGGGGTGGGGGGGGGGGGGGGTGGGGGGGGGGGGGGGTGGGGGGGGGGGGGGGTGGGGGGGGGGGGGGGTGGGGGGGGGGGGGGGTGGGGGGGGGGGGGGGTGGGGGGGGGGGGGGGTGGGGGGGGGGGGGGGTGGGGGGGGGGGGGGGTGGGGGGGGGGGGGGGTGGGGGGGGGGGGGGGTGGGGGGGGGGGGGGGTGGGGGGGGGGGGGGGTGGGGGGGGGGGGGGGTGGGGGGGGGGGGGGGTGGGGGGGGGGGGGGGTGGGGGGGGGGGGGGGTGGGGGGGGGGGGGGGTGGGGGGGGGGGGGGGTGGGGGGGGGGGGGGGTGGGGGGGGGGGGGGGTGGGGGGGGGGGGGGGTGGGGGGGGGGGGGGGTGGGGGGGGGGGGGGGTGGGGGGGGGGGGGGGTGGGGGGGGGGGGGGGTGGGGGGGGGGGGGGGTGGGGGGGGGGGGGGGTGGGGGGGGGGGGGGGTGGGGGGGGGGGGGGGTGGGGGGGGGGGGGGGTGGGGGGGGGGGGGGGTGGGGGGGGGGGGGGGTGGGGGGGGGGGGGGGTGGGGGGGGGGGGGGGTGGGGGGGGGGGGGGGTGGGGGGGGGGGGGGGTGGGGGGGGGGGGGGGTGGGGGGGGGGGGGGGTGGGGGGGGGGGGGGGTGGGGGGGGGGGGGGGTGGGGGGGGGGGGGGGTGGGGGGGGGGGGGGGTGGGGGGGGGGGGGGGTGGGGGGGGGGGGGGGTGGGGGGGGGGGGGGGTGGGGGGGGGGGGGGGTGGGGGGGGGGGGGGGTGGGGGGGGGGGGGGGTGGGGGGGGGGGGGGGTGGGGGGGGGGGGGGGTGGGGGGGGGGGGGGGTGGGGGGGGGGGGGGGTGGGGGGGGGGGGGGGTGGGGGGGGGGGGGGGTGGGGGGGGGGGGGGGTGGGGGGGGGGGGGGGTGGGGGGGGGGGGGGGTGGGGGGGGGGGGGGGTGGGGGGGGGGGGGGGTGGGGGGGGGGGGGGGTGGGGGGGGGGGGGGGTGGGGGGGGGGGGGGGTGGGGGGGGGGGGGGGTGGGGGGGGGGGGGGGTGGGGGGGGGGGGGGGTGGGGGGGGGGGGGGGTGGGGGGGGGGGGGGGTGGGGGGGGGGGGGGGTGGGGGGGGGGGGGGGTGGGGGGGGGGGGGGGTGGGGGGGGGGGGGGGTGGGGGGGGGGGGGGGTGGGGGGGGGGGGGGGTGGGGGGGGGGGGGGGTGGGGGGGGGGGGGGGTGGGGGGGGGGGGGGGTGGGGGGGGGGGGGGGTGGGGGGGGGGGGGGGTGGGGGGGGGGGGGGGTGGGGGGGGGGGGGGGTGGGGGGGGGGGGGGGTGGGGGGGGGGGGGGGTGGGGGGGGGGGGGGGTGGGGGGGGGGGGGGGTGGGGGGGGGGGGGGGTGGGGGGGGGGGGGGGTGGGGGGGGGGGGGGGTGGGGGGGGGGGGGGGTGGGGGGGGGGGGGGGTGGGGGGGGGGGGGGGTGGGGGGGGGGGGGGGTGGGGGGGGGGGGGGGTGGGGGGGGGGGGGGGTGGGGGGGGGGGGGGGTGGGGGGGGGGGGGGGTGGGGGGGGGGGGGGGTGGGGGGGGGGGGGGGTGGGGGGGGGGGGGGGTGGGGGGGGGGGGGGGTGGGGGGGGGGGGGGGTGGGGGGGGGGGGGGGTGGGGGGGGGGGGGGGTGGGGGGGGGGGGGGGTGGGGGGGGGGGGGGGTGGGGGGGGGGGGGGGTGGGGGGGGGGGGGGGTGGGGGGGGGGGGGGGTGGGGGGGGGGGGGGGTGGGGGGGGGGGGGGGTGGGGGGGGGGGGGGGTGGGGGGGGGGGGGGGTGGGGGGGGGGGGGGGTGGGGGGGGGGGGGGGTGGGGGGGGGGGGGGGTGGGGGGGGGGGGGGGTGGGGGGGGGGGGGGGTGGGGGGGGGGGGGGGTGGGGGGGGGGGGGGGTGGGGGGGGGGGGGGGTGGGGGGGGGGGGGGGTGGGGGGGGGGGGGGGTGGGGGGGGGGGGGGGTGGGGGGGGGGGGGGGTGGGGGGGGGGGGGGGTGGGGGGGGGGGGGGGTGGGGGGGGGGGGGGGTGGGGGGGGGGGGGGGTGGGGGGGGGGGGGGGTGGGGGGGGGGGGGGGTGGGGGGGGGGGGGGGTGGGGGGGGGGGGGGGTGGGGGGGGGGGGGGGTGGGGGGGGGGGGGGGTGGGGGGGGGGGGGGGTGGGGGGGGGGGGGGGTGGGGGGGGGGGGGGGTGGGGGGGGGGGGGGGTGGGGGGGGGGGGGGGTGGGGGGGGGGGGGGGTGGGGGGGGGGGGGGGTGGGGGGGGGGGGGGGTGGGGGGGGGGGGGGGTGGGGGGGGGGGGGGGTGGGGGGGGGGGGGGGTGGGGGGGGGGGGGGGTGGGGGGGGGGGGGGGTGGGGGGGGGGGGGGGTGGGGGGGGGGGGGGGTGGGGGGGGGGGGGGGTGGGGGGGGGGGGGGGTGGGGGGGGGGGGGGGTGGGGGGGGGGGGGGGTGGGGGGGGGGGGGGGTGGGGGGGGGGGGGGGTGGGGGGGGGGGGGGGTGGGGGGGGGGGGGGGTGGGGGGGGGGGGGGGTGGGGGGGGGGGGGGGTGGGGGGGGGGGGGGGTGGGGGGGGGGGGGGGTGGGGGGGGGGGGGGGTGGGGGGGGGGGGGGGTGGGGGGGGGGGGGGGTGGGGGGGGGGGGGGGTGGGGGGGGGGGGGGGTGGGGGGGGGGGGGGGTGGGGGGGGGGGGGGGTGGGGGGGGGGGGGGGTGGGGGGGGGGGGGGGTGGGGGGGGGGGGGGGTGGGGGGGGGGGGGGGTGGGGGGGGGGGGGGGTGGGGGGGGGGGGGGGTGGGGGGGGGGGGGGGTGGGGGGGGGGGGGGGTGGGGGGGGGGGGGGGTGGGGGGGGGGGGGGGTGGGGGGGGGGGGGGGTGGGGGGGGGGGGGGGTGGGGGGGGGGGGGGGTGGGGGGGGGGGGGGGTGGGGGGGGGGGGGGGTGGGGGGGGGGGGGGGTGGGGGGGGGGGGGGGTGGGGGGGGGGGGGGGTGGGGGGGGGGGGGGGTGGGGGGGGGGGGGGGTGGGGGGGGGGGGGGGTGGGGGGGGGGGGGGGTGGGGGGGGGGGGGGGTGGGGGGGGGGGGGGGTGGGGGGGGGGGGGGGTGGGGGGGGGGGGGGGTGGGGGGGGGGGGGGGTGGGGGGGGGGGGGGGTGGGGGGGGGGGGGGGTGGGGGGGGGGGGGGGTGGGGGGGGGGGGGGGTGGGGGGGGGGGGGGGTGGGGGGGGGGGGGGGTGGGGGGGGGGGGGGGTGGGGGGGGGGGGGGGTGGGGGGGGGGGGGGGTGGGGGGGGGGGGGGGTGGGGGGGGGGGGGGGTGGGGGGGGGGGGGGGTGGGGGGGGGGGGGGGTGGGGGGGGGGGGGGGTGGGGGGGGGGGGGGGTGGGGGGGGGGGGGGGTGGGGGGGGGGGGGGGTGGGGGGGGGGGGGGGTGGGGGGGGGGGGGGGTGGGGGGGGGGGGGGGTGGGGGGGGGGGGGGGTGGGGGGGGGGGGGGGTGGGGGGGGGGGGGGGTGGGGGGGGGGGGGGGTGGGGGGGGGGGGGGGTGGGGGGGGGGGGGGGTGGGGGGGGGGGGGGGTGGGGGGGGGGGGGGGTGGGGGGGGGGGGGGGTGGGGGGGGGGGGGGGTGGGGGGGGGGGGGGGTGGGGGGGGGGGGGGGTGGGGGGGGGGGGGGGTGGGGGGGGGGGGGGGTGGGGGGGGGGGGGGGTGGGGGGGGGGGGGGGTGGGGGGGGGGGGGGGTGGGGGGGGGGGGGGGTGGGGGGGGGGGGGGGTGGGGGGGGGGGGGGGTGGGGGGGGGGGGGGGTGGGGGGGGGGGGGGGTGGGGGGGGGGGGGGGTGGGGGGGGGGGGGGGTGGGGGGGGGGGGGGGTGGGGGGGGGGGGGGGTGGGGGGGGGGGGGGGTGGGGGGGGGGGGGGGTGGGGGGGGGGGGGGGTGGGGGGGGGGGGGGGTGGGGGGGGGGGGGGGTGGGGGGGGGGGGGGGTGGGGGGGGGGGGGGGTGGGGGGGGGGGGGGGTGGGGGGGGGGGGGGGTGGGGGGGGGGGGGGGTGGGGGGGGGGGGGGGTGGGGGGGGGGGGGGGTGGGGGGGGGGGGGGGTGGGGGGGGGGGGGGGTGGGGGGGGGGGGGGGTGGGGGGGGGGGGGGGTGGGGGGGGGGGGGGGTGGGGGGGGGGGGGGGTGGGGGGGGGGGGGGGTGGGGGGGGGGGGGGGTGGGGGGGGGGGGGGGTGGGGGGGGGGGGGGGTGGGGGGGGGGGGGGGTGGGGGGGGGGGGGGGTGGGGGGGGGGGGGGGTGGGGGGGGGGGGGGGTGGGGGGGGGGGGGGGTGGGGGGGGGGGGGGGTGGGGGGGGGGGGGGGTGGGGGGGGGGGGGGGTGGGGGGGGGGGGGGGTGGGGGGGGGGGGGGGTGGGGGGGGGGGGGGGTGGGGGGGGGGGGGGGTGGGGGGGGGGGGGGGTTGGTGGGTGTGTGGTGGGGGGGGGGGTGGGGGGGGGGGGGGTTGGGTGGGTTGGGGGGGTGGGGGGGGGGGGGGGTTCCTTTTGTTGCAAACCCACTGGAGATCTTTTCATTTATATACTTAAGATTTTTATACTGACTCTCCATCATCTTAATTGAGGTAGCTTACAATTAAAATAATAATATAAGAACCAGCAAGGCAATAGAAGCAACAAAACAGACCAGTGGCAAGCCAAAAAACTGATGGAAAGACCAAATTAAAAAGAAATGTGTCGTCTTGGAAGCTAAAAGGCAGGCTCCGCAGGCAGCCCTTAAGGGAGAGCCCGTTCCACGGGGGAGATGCCACCCTGAAAAATGCCCCCCCCCTCCCCACCTCCTGAGTTTTTGTCTGATTTCACTTGGCAATAATTTTGCAGATTCTGCCTTCAGGGCACACCAGTAGCTTCCCTCTATAAATGGGGGTGACAGAGATCTGTGCCAATGGTGTCTGGTCAGTCGGCTGTGTTTGGTGCCTCGCTAAGTGACATGTTAAATCATTTCTAAGTTTACTGCCAGTCTGGGATGGCAATCCCAGGCAGGCAGTAAGTTTCGAGGAGGTTTGACAAGCTCTCTGGTGGCTGGTTGGTGGATCACCTTGTGTAGATATTTCTACCCTTCCATGGAGAGACGATTTGAAGAACACAGCGAGGTCTGTTTGCTTCATTTTTTAAAAGGTTTTCTGCTGGTGGCTTTAATTTTCATCTTCTCAGAATGATGCTATGTTGTGCTGGTTTTACACTTTCTAGCTGCTGGAGGATCTTGTCGTCTGTTTCAAATAAAATACATATAGTGAACCTTTTCAAGACCGAGTGCCCAAATTGCAACCCCAAACCCACTTATTTATCGCAAAGCGCCAACACGGCAATTTAACCTGAATACTGAGGTTTTAGTTTAGAAAAAAACAGTTGGCTCCGAGGCGCGCATTACTCAGGAGTAAGCTTGGTGGTGGTCGGTGGTTTTGCTTTGAAGCAACCGTGCAACTCTTCCAACGGGTGAATCACGACCCTAGGAGGGTTTACTCAGAAGCAAGCCCCATTGCCAGCAACTGAGCTTACTCCCAGGTAAAGGATCGTGCTTTAGTTCTTTGCATGAAAATCAGTGGGGTTTAACAGCGCTTAACAGGGTTACCTACACTGCTTCTCCAAAACTAGGTCTTAGGTTTAATGCTAATAATCGAGCCCAGCGGCCCAGGCCAGCCTAGATGTGGGGGAGGGCACTCTGTTTGCGCGTGCCCACAGAGAGGGCTCTGAGTGCCACCTCTGGCACCCGTGCCATAGGTTTGCCACCACGGATATAGTGTAAGGAGACCTCAGGATGACGGCACGTCTTGGGCGTAGTGAACTGCATGCTAGTGATACAGTTGACAGAGTCCTTCATTGGGTGTCGTGCGCATTGATTGAGTTCATGCGAGACCTGCGTGCAGCGCTATGGCTGCTGTTCCCTGGTGATGAGTGCTTTGGCATAAGAGCCTTGCATTTCTTGTTGATTTTTATCTGGAGTCCACAACACATCTGCGTTCTCTAGCCCGTGCGACTGATGCAAATTAGAATTGTGGGTTTTGTCTGCATTGTGCTTTTGCCATCAGATTGCTGTGCGGATTTCCGCAGTGTGAGAAGCTCCTTCAGAATAGTGTAGACCACAGGTGTCAAACTCACGGCCCTCCAGATGTTATGGACTACAATTCCCATCATCCTCTGCCTGCATTTTGCTGGCAGGGGATGATGGGAACTGTAGTCCATAACATCTGGAGGGCCGCGAGTTTGACACCTATGGTGTAGACTCTCCAGTTCTCTCCACATCCGAGTTGCCAGATCCTCAACTGGCAGATTCCTGTAGTAAAAGTGTAGTAGGCTAGGAGGTGATCTTTTTGTTTTTTCAATGCTCCCCCCCCCCCGGTAAAATGGCCGCTTGCCCAAGGGGGAGGCTGATACAATTTTGTGGAGGAGGCTGCCTTGAAACATGGTTTCCCGACACTTTGTCTTCCCTGCACAGAGAGTGGTTTGTCGAGGGCTTTCACGGCCGGACTCAACTGGTTGCGGTGGGTTTTCCGGGGGGCTGCGTGGCCGTGGTCTGGTGGATCTTGTTCCTGACGTTTCGCCTGCATCTGTGGCTGGCCAGATACACCTCAGATGCAGGCGAAACATTAGGAACAAGATCCACCAGACCACGGCCACGCGGCCCCCCGGAAAACCCACCGCAACCAGAGAGTGGCTTATTTTCCCGCTAAAGGAATACATTCAAACTGACAACTCTTTTCCATCTGCAGCCTGAAGTGGTAAAGTCAGTTGATCCCAGCGGCTGTGTGCAATGGCTGCTGCCTGTCGTCTTAAAGCACAGGCAGATTAACGTTCTTCTCCTCTGTGTCCTTCTCAGATGCTGGCGGCAGGGTGAGATCTGTTTACAGACTGGTTTGGACTGCAGCAGCTTGCAAACTGCTTTCTGTGGGTCTTTCATTTCTTAACTGTGCTGAGGTTGTGAGATGAAAGGCGAATCAATACTGTTAGTCTTTATGTTGCTGTTTATTGTGCGATGGCTACTCCTCCAAATAAAGTGAAAATGCCTAACAAAGGTATTTTATTTATTTATTTATTTATTTTATTTTATTTTATTTTATATACCGCCCTATCCCCAAGGGACTCAGGGCGGTGTACAGCATAAAAACATCATACATAAAATCATCACAAAATTATTACCATAAATACAATTAAAACAACAACAATTTTAATTTTCTGGCTACCTAATCAGCACAACACAGTTACGGCAGTGGCATCTTCACACGGAGCCAGACAGAAGATATAAGCGGAATGCTTTTGCAGCGTGCAACAGTGGTAAACTCCCTCAAGACAAAAAGGGAAGAAGATATCACGTATCATAAAACCACGTCTGCAGAAGTCTGCTTTGTGCCTATATAAATTAGCACATTGCGGACTGAGTTTGTTGTGAAAGACGCACAGTCCCTTTCTCCTTTTAGTCCAGTTTGGGAGTGTTGTGTGTGTGTCTCAGCGGAGGCTGTCCTTTGAATCTCTACTCCCACCTTCAGAGGCTAAGTGGCTGGCCACAAGAGGTCACGTGGGCTTCTTCTGCAATGTGGCATTCTTGCCAGTTGCCCAAGACAGGCAGGCGCCCCCCCCGCCCCCCCACAGGTTTCTTTAGCAAAGCAGCCAGAGAAAATTGGGCCGGGAACAATGGTGCAGACACTACCATGTCCAACTAATTATTGGACGTTAATTTAAATCTTAACGTGGACTTGACTTGTGTGACTAAAATCCAGGGAGAAAGGCTTCCGCGTTGGAGTTCGGTGTCAAAACAGAGAGGTTTGGGGAAATCCCTGAGTGTCATCTGGAGGTGATGTTATATTCTCCTGAAACTCCCCCGTCTTCCCAGCACTGCTCCAAAAATCTCCTGGCATTTGCTAGCATAGGGTGGGGCACCCTCAGCAGAGGGCAGGCAATCGCCCCAGAAGAAGAAGAAGAAGAAGAAGAAGAAGAAGAGTTTGGATTTATATCCCCCCTTTCTCTCCTGCAGGAGATTCAAAGGGGCTGACAATCTCCTTGCCCTTCCCCCCTCACAACAAACACCCTGTGAGGTGGGCGGGGCTGAGAGAGCTCCGAGAAGCTGTGACTAGCCCAAGGTCACCCAGCTGGCGTGTGTGGAAGTGCCCAGGCTAATCTGAATTCCCCAGGCAAGCCTCCACAGCTCAGGCGGCAGAGCTGGGAATCAAGCCCGGTTCCTCCAGATTAGATACACGAGCTCTTAACCTCCTATGCCACTGCTGCTCCAAAGGACAAAACTTGTTTGCCACGACCGATATTCACACATGCTGAATGATATACTTTTTTTTTTTTTTTAAAGGAACAGTAACCATGTGTTAGAACCAGTACAAGCGGTATGGAAGAGCGGGTTGAGGGTTACAGGGAAGAGTAGAGCGGTTGGTTTGTAACATGTCAGATTGTACAACAGACAGCGTCTTGTTTTAAGAACACATTTACAAAATCAGCAGAATGTAGCTAATGGGGTCAGAGGTCTTGGCTAAAATATCACCAGAAAAGGGTGTCTCAGTCTCAGTCTCTCTCACGCACATATGTGATGACAATCTGCTGTGGATGTCAGCATGTTTGGGAGGGGAGAGCAGACACACCGCCCCCCACACAAAAAAGTCCCTTTTCACACCTGGTAGGGGGGTTCTAACATTGCTGAGATTGAACCGGCATCTCTCTCCCTGGCCCATCTCCAGAATCTAGCTGCCTTCTCTCAGAGTCGCTTCTCATCGTGTCTAATTTGCTCTGTTCTCTGGATCCGTTTTCAGGGCGTTTTGGCAGCTGTTTGCAGGTGGATTTTGCTGTTTCACATAATAAAATCCAGTTGGAAAATGCATTATTCAGCGTGCATGAAAGCACAGTTAAGACATGCTAAGCCATAAGCAACGTCGGGTGTAAGAGGCTCCGTAGCATTGCCAACAAAGTCCAGTCATTTAAGTACTTTTTTTGTATTTAGAGAGCCTGCCTCATTCGAGGTCTGGAACCATGTTTTACTTAGTTTATGCATAAGCCCACGTCTAGTAGTAGACAGATGGACATGGTATATAGGACAAAGTCCCTTGCAAGTTTTCCTGTGAAATAAGCTAGGACAGTTTAGGACTGTGGTGGCGAACCTTTGGCACTCCAGATGTTATGGACTACAATTCCCATGGCCAATTGGGGCTGATGGGAATTGTAGTCCATAACATCTGGAGTGCCAAAAGTTTGCCACCACTGGTTTAAGAGAATCCCCAGATCTCCTTGATCACAAAACAGTTGTCGGGCCTGCACCACACTCGGCCAGGCATCTTGCACGCCCATCCCAAGACCACAGCTGGCCTGCCCTTACCTCTTCCCTGATTCTGGGAAGGTTTTCATTTTTCGGCATGTAACTAGTGAACAGGTCTTAACCGTTCCCCCCTTTTCTGCGACTTCCCGTAGGGGGAATCGACCCCGTTCTCACAACCATGTCTCCGTTCTCACCATCTATTCATATGCGTTGTTTTGGGAATGCAAGGGAGGGGGGATCGTGGGTTGAGCAATGTGGCAACTTACAGGTATATGAAAACAAGCCAAATTGTGTGTAACGTATATGACGTATATATAATTATCCTAAAGATATTGAAAAGATGAACTATTTTTGTTCAGTAGATATTGAAGATATGGATTATATATCTCAAAAATGAACTTTTATTGTTGAAAAAACTGGATGTACAATCATTGGATTCAGTAACTGGACAATTATAGAATATACATAAATACATTTATTGAATATATTGATCTTCAGTGTGTGACGCGCTGTTTTGTTCCAACTTACAGGCATAAACTGGGGTTCAGGGAGCAAAGCGGCACTTCGGGCTGACACAGTTTCAATAAAGCTCTTGAAACTTTCCTGAGTCTTGTTTGGTGACTGGAGTAACAGACGCTTACAGGAGTGTTATGGGGGTCAGATATGACATAAATGGGCCAGAGGTCTTGGTTGCCTCGACTGGCAAGACCCCAGCAGGCTCTCCAGCCCAGAACTGGGGGCAGGATTTTCTGCCCCTGATGTCGAGCCTGCAGCAGGCTTGCCAGGCCGGGGGTGGGGGGTGGGTTGTCTGGGCTGCCTTGTGGGTGGGTGGACAGGTGACCCCCTGGCTGCATGTTGGCACGCCTGCTTCAAAGGCTTCTGGAGCTGTGGGGGCAGGGCTTCCAGCCTTCAGGGGCGGCCTGTAGCTCACCCAGAATTACACCTGAGCTTCAGATCAGTTCTTCTGGGGCACAGGTGTCAAACTTGCAGCCCTCCGGCTGTTATGGACTACAGTTCGCATCATCCCCTGCCAGCATGATGCTGGCAGGGAATGATGGGAACTGTAGTCCATAACATCTGGAGGGCTGCAAGTTTCACACCTATGCTCTGGGGAAATGGCACCGGGGGGGGGGGGATCTGTGGCCCTCCCCTCCCTCCCTCCCTCCCGAGTTCCACCCACGCTTCAGGATAGTCCCAAGTGGAGCCTGTGTTGTGTAGTGTGCCCTGTTTCCGCTCTGTTTTGGGGTTTCTGCTCGATCTACACTTTGTGATCTGCCTGAGGCTCGCTGAGAAAGGCAGACTAGAAAGAACATACACAAATGAGGCAAGCATTTTCTTGAACTGCAAATATGTCAGTGGGAGGTTCCTGGAGGAAAACACACAATTAAAATTAGTTGTGAAGTTTTGCACCATGTTGTTAAGTCTCAAACGATTGCGCTTCTGCTACAGGAAGTCTTGGCAGGCATTGGAACATGTTCTCAGCTGTTGCTCCTGGTTGCTTCTTTTTTTAAAATAATTTTTATTGTATCATTTGAATATTCCATTTTATATTAATGCTCTTCTTCATTTGTTTTCAAACAATACATTTTCCCCTTTTTCCCCTCCCCCCTGTATTTTCTTTATAGTTTCATCAAACAAACAGCAGTAAGTTCATTCATTGTAATCTCTTCTCCCATATCTCCTCGTGGACTCCAGCTTCTTTCATCCAGTCCACATAAATAGTCCATATCTTCAAAATTTCATTCTGTTTATCTTGCCACAGTTTATTTTTTGTTATTATTTCGAAAATGTCCAGTGTCACTTGTTCCCAGATACATTCCAACCATTTCTCTCCTGGTTTCTTCTGAACAACTCAGCAGTGTGTGGCAGTATCAGACCTCTGCATAGTATAGCTGCTGCCATCCCTCCCCCCCTCCCTTCCCCAACCTGAGCGCTTGCTTTTGCTGTTTTTTAAGGTGCAACAGTTTTCTTATTCTCCGTGTATTGTGTCCTTGTCAAATGAGAGATGGGTGCCATTTTGATTTTCTCCCCCCAGCTCCTGTGAAAGAAGGGGTGAAAGGGTGGTTTGCTTTGTAACGGGACTGACGCAGCAAGAGAGTCTTTGTGTGTGCAGTGTGTGGATTGTACCACCTACGTTTGGAAGTGTGTATATGGCGCGGGGTGTGTGTGTGTGTGTGAATTGTTTCTTCCAGGCTTTCTCGTTGAACCCAGTCTGAGCTTCTGTGCTTTCTCATGTCAAGTTTGTCTCCCTTCCGCTCTGTGTTTTTGCTTCTCCTTGGTTGCGGTGCGTGTGCAGATGCTATAAAGAGCCTTTGCCGTGTTCTAAACTCTCTCTCCAGAGACCGACAAGCGTTTATGCTGAGGGCTGGTTGACTCTGCAGGCAGCTGAGTGAGGCTCCTCTAGGACGTAGCTGGCGAGGGGACAGCTGGAGCTCACAGAGTCGATGGGGAAGGAGGAGGAAGGAAGGATGTGGTTTCAGTGGCCATGGGCTCTGGAAAGGTGCCTCTTCCAAGACACTCCAGTTTGAGGTTGTGCTGGCATATTTTTAAGGACAGAACTTGGCTCAGCACACTGAAGGCAGTTCTTTTAAAATCCTCTTCTCGTCGTAGTGAATGTGGCAATGAGAAATCATTCTGCAGACAATGCTAGTGTTAAATGTGTTTCAAGCTTTAGCTAAATCAAAGTAGTTGTTTACATGGATTGAAGGTGGGCGAAATGTCTCCAGTAAACATCACTATAGCATTGCTTCAAGGTTTTAAACATTTCCCTGGACTGGGAACTTGCCGTTCTATAGCCATTCTACAGCACACGCACAGACTCTCTTGCCGTGTCAGCAAGGGCCCAGACACCAGGAGGCAGTTCTCTTAGAACACAGGTGTCAAACTCGTGGCCCTCCAGCTGTTATGGACTACAGTTCCCATCATCCCCTGCCAGCTTCATGCTGGCAGGGATGATGGGAACTGTAGTCCATAACAGCTGGAGGGCCACGAGTTTGACACCTGTGTCTTAGAGCATGATGAAGGATCTGTAGCCTTCTCCCTGCCCACTTGCTCGAGAGAGCAACTGGCCGGTTTGCTTGTATTTCTGCTAATCTGCTTTGTTGGTCATTTGTGGCCTGGAAAGGGATAAATCCTTCCTTCCATTCCTCTATACCTGGTTATTGGGGGCAGGGTGCTTTGTAAGTCTGGTTTGCACATGCAGGTGAACAGTGGTAGAACTCCAAGGTGAATTTTCTCTTCCTGTAAGCAGAAAACCAGCACTGCAAGGAAGGCAGGGAGCAGAAACATTCTCCCTGTGGTGCTGGCTTTTTTTTGCAAGGATTCCCTCCTCCCCTCCCCCCCAGCCTAGATCCACCTTCTGCAGTGGCTCAGGCTTCTCTCTTGCCACCTTTATTATCTTATGTATGTTAACGGTGCTTTCCTGCCAAGCATGGTGAGACAAGGAGCAATTCACAAGCCCTACTGGTGGGACCCCCCCCCCCCCATTCCACTCACTTGCAGCCTTAACTGCTTATTGCAAGCCGGTAGGTGTGTCAGTATTTGGATATAATGATAGTGTAGAAGTAAAAGATTGTAGGGATGAAGACACGCCAGCAGGTTTCTAAGATGATTTACCTTGAGGCTGTGTTGCAGGCCTTCTGTGTTGACAGGCACCTGTCAGCACACACTGGTTATCGCTCTACAATTTGTCAAACCTGGAAATACCAGAATTGCCAATTTAGAGTTTAAAAAAACCTTTGTGGGAGGAACTGCATATTATGAGGAAAACAAAGGAGGTCCTTAGCCTCTTTGGTTCCCCATGTTAATCAAGGGCCAATTGCAGGTGTCAATGAATAGAAGATCTAATGTAACTCTTCCTTTGGTCCCCTGGTTTTCCCTACAAGTGACCTCCCCAGATGCTGTTTTATATTTCTCTCTCTCCCCCCCTCTCTCCCTCTCCCCCCTCTCTCTCTCTCTCCCTCCCTCTCCCTCTTTCTCCCCCTCTCTCTCCCCCTCTCTCCCCCCCTCTCTCTCACATACACACATGCACCCCCCCCCCTTCACTGTCCACAGCTGGACTCCAAGAAGAGAAATGCAGCATGATTAAAAGGTAGAAAATATTATGGAGAGGACTCATGGGAAAGCCAACAATTTTAAGGTGCAAATCTGTCCTCCACCTGTTATCTCTGCAATTCATTTGCAAAGCAGAACTTGGTTTGATTGTGCTTTTCTTTGTGTGCATGTGAATTAGTATTTTCCTTCTGTCATTTTATCCAACAGTAGAAGCGTCTTACTATTCTTGGATGGTGTTGTTTTTTAAGTGATTCTTTTGTGGTTTTCTTGCTGTCAGCTTCCTTGGGCCATTTTGGACGGAAGGAAAGGCTGCCCCTAGACCCCTCTTGCCAGTTGGCAGTCGGATGACCTCCACTTACTGACTTCCTGTGCCGGGTGTGAGCATGCTGCCCCTTCCCTTGCTTCTGCTTGATCACTGAGTGATCTGCATGGTGCCCACTCTCGTGGAAGTGCCTGCGTGTCTCAGTGATCAGCAGCACTGCTTTCCAAATGTTGCTGAGCCTGGCAACGAAATGTAAAGGTAGCAACTTCCTGTGCTGAAGTGTGTGGTGGGCCCAGTATGCTTGCACCTGCTGTCCCTCACTGGGCCAGAAGTCAACCTGTGGATTGGGTTGTCTGCACAGGACTACTGTGTCTCTTGCTGGGGACCTGTTTGTATTTTGAACTTGGAACATCTCGGCAGTACAGGTGTGCAGCCTCTGTTTGCATAAATGTTGCATAGCACTCACGCCTTTGGTTTTTCCAGTTGCTGATCATTTACCAGAAGCTCAAAAATCTGGGTCTTCTGAACAACCACGTGGCAGGAATGACATGCCACGTCATGCGCTGTTAGCACCCTTTAACCAAGGCTGAATTTGGTTCATTGCCGAAAGGCAAAGTCTAGATACCAGGGAAGCGTTTGAGTAGAACAGATGAGTGGGAGGTGTCACTTCCTTGTTTTTTTTCTAGGGAAGCCAGAAGTGTTATTTTTAGAAGTGCTTTAAAAAAGTACAAGTTGTCTCAACATTTGATTTGTTAAATATTGTATCCTGCTTTTCAAATTCATCTTCTTCAAAGTGGCTTTTGAAAGTGAAACCATTGTACTAGCATGAAAATTATAAAATATACCAATAAAATCAAGAATATGAAGAACATGGGCAGGCAGGTTGAACAAAATTATAATTAAAAAAACACACCAGGAAGCCATTTCCACGTAAACACTCTGCAGCAGAGCTGTGTTTGCCTACTGTCGAAAGCCTGAGATTGCAGGGATGGAATAGCATTCCATGTGTACAACTTTGGTGCTACTACAAAGAAGGCCATGGGCTATGTGAGCACGTATGATACTTTAGGCCAGTGGTGAGGAATGTCTGGCCCACGGGCTGTATAAGACTCGCAGAATCATTTGGTCTGGCCTTGCTGCAACTCCTGTTCAGTTCGCCCCTCTCTGCACTGCAAGGCTCATGTTCGCACCAGCTTGGTCTGGCTGCAGCCGTGAGACTCAGGCAGGCAATCAGTGCTGCCGCCCGTGCCCGTGCCCTGCCCCACCGCTGCCCATTCCTCCTGTGTTATGCCGCTGCTGCCAGGCTGCTCAAACAATAGAAGCAGGCAGGCAGGGGGAGGGGACCGGTGCATGTGGCAGCTGCTGCCGGCCGCTCTGCTGGGTCCTAAAAAACTCCTGGGCACCCCGACGACCCAGATCCTTACTGGGCAGGGACAACGGGAGAGGCAAGAATCAGGAGAGGACCAAGGCGGGGCCAAGTCCAAAACAGCCAGAGGGAGGGAGAGAAGGAAATAAAAAACCAGGTTTGGGCCGGGGGTGGGGGGGGGAAATGCACGTGCCAGGAAGGGCAAAGGAGGCGGGACTCAAAACTCAATAAATCCAGGAGCTTTTTTCATAGCAACATAAATGTATATGGAGAAGGAGGAGGAGGAGGAGGAGTTTGGATTTATTTATTTATTTAGTTTGAACTCTTATACCGCCCCATCCCCGAAGGGCTCCTGCATGAGACTCAAAGGGGCTTAGAATCCCCTTGCCCTTCCCCCCTCACAACAAACACCCTGTGAGGTGGGTGGGGCTGAGAGAGCTCCGAGACGCTGTGACTAGCCCAAGGTCACCCAGCTGGTGCGTGTGGGAGTGTACAGGCTAATCTGAATTCCCCAGATAAGCCTCCACAGCTCAGGCGGCAGAGCTGGGAATCAAACCCGGTTCCTCCAGATTAGATACACGAGCTCTTAATCATCATAATAAAGAGAAGCAGTTCCAACTGTCATCTTAGGACTGAGTTGATTAAACGTTTGACCAGATATAGCAGGCTAATTTTTAAGTTGTTAATTTTGTGTGGCCTGCGAATGTTGTTATAAATATCCAAATGGCCCTTGGCAGAAAAAAGGTTAGGGTTACCCTGCTTTGGGCAAAAAGAAAAAAAAAACCCGACAAATGTTGTTGGAATATCATGTGTTACTAACAATACTTACAGCTTACTAACGATGTCATTTGCAACTTAGTAAACATATTAAAAGTGTACTGAAATATTTATGAAATGTGCAAATGTCATGGTTTTCTACAGTTAAAAACTGTGAATATACTCAGTAGTAGAGTGAACATGGCAAACTGCTGTAGCTTGTGGTGCCTTCGCCCATGCATCTTAATTTTTGCTCTTTGAGAGGTAGGGAAAAATGAAAGTTGGAAATGAGCAACACAAGTTTTATAATAAACAAAAGGGAATGTATTCGTTGAAAAGAAAACAAATATTGTGCAGTCGGGCACCGCCAATAAAATTTTTATGTGCCACTGCTACTGTATTTTAAATTATTTTAATGCTTATATATTTATTTTTCCTATTACTGTACTTTTTATGTGCCTTTTGGCCTTTGTTCACCGCTCAGAGCCCTTCAGGGATTGGGCGGTATAAGAAAATAAATAAATAAATGAGTGAGTGAGTAAGCAAATAAATAAATAAATAAATAAATAAATAAATAAATAAATAAATAAATAAATAAATAAATAATAAATAAATACAGTCATTGTACTAGCACTGTATATGTAAGTAGAATTATGCTTCATAACGCTGAATGCTTTACAGTAGTCTGTTATAATACACGTGGGACATATTAGTTGCACACAACATTAGTGACACTTAATAAACATCTTTAAAAATATGTTGTAAGTGTCTACGGCAGGCCCTGTGGGCACCTTTGGAATTCTGACATTGGATGTGAGCTGTAACCACAAAACAGCCATCCAAATTGGCAGGCCCAACCACAAAATCTCAGTGAGATCATACATTCCAATACTGTCTCTTCAACATTTCAGGCAGAAGCTCTCTTTAACAGGGTGCCTTTTGAAATGAACATATTGTTGAAGGAGAGTGTTGTGGATACGGTGGTCTGACAAAAAGACCAAATAATTGGGTTTCTTGATAAAATCAAACCTGAAACTCTCCCTAGAAGCTAAATGAGTAAACTGAGGCTGTCATACTTTGGTTACATTATGAGAAGACAGGACTCACCAGAAAAAAACAATAATGCCTGGACAAGTTGAAGGCAGCTGGAAAAGAGGGAGACCCAACCAGGGACGTCTTGACTCCCACCAAGGAAGCCACGGCCCACCATTTGCAAGACCTGAGCAAGGCTGTAAATGATGCGGCTTTTGGAGATAACTAATTCATAGGGTGACCATAAGTCGGAAGCGATTTGAAGGCGCTCAGCATACACACATGTCTTCAACGGGACTGAAGATCACAGCTGATCTTCAGTCCTATAGTCTTACAAACTTACTAGAGCCTGCAGGTGCCTTTGAAATTCTGGGTGGTGGCGGGTGCAGCCTCAAAAGGGCCGTTTCAGGAGGCGGAGCCAACTGTCAGGAAGTGAGGTTGTATATAACTCTGATAGTAACTATTCAACATTTTGTGCCAAAACCGTGCTTAGCAGCATGCCTTCGAAAACGTATATGCTGTTTCAACATATTTTCTTGCACATACACAGAGTTTACCAGCAGTCAGTCAGTCAGTCAGTCAGTCTATATGCCTGGAATTTGGTGCCCTCGGCTCCAACCAGGCCCTGGCAGAGAGCTGGTTCTCTGAACGGCCTGGCCTTGCTTTTATTCTGGCTTCAGCCGTGGTGGCCTGTCATTGTGGGGGTTTGCTCTGCTAGGAGGTTTCCTCTGAGATCAATCAGATGCAGGTTAGTTTGTGCAGTCAGGGAGTGCATCTCCTGAAAACCCCGGGCTGCAATGAAGGCAGTGGTGGGATCCAAAAATTTTAGTAGGTTCCCATGGTGGTGGGATTCAAACTGTGGCGTAGCGCCAATGGGGCTGGGCGGGGCACGACGGGGGCGTGGCTGGGGATTCCAGGGGCGGGGCATTCCTGGGCGGGGCTGTGGCAAGGCGAAAATCACGTGGCAAAATCACCAATTAGTAACCCCCTCTTGGCACACACAAATAATTAGCAACCTACTCTCAGGAATCTGTGAGAACCTGCTGGATCCCACCTCTGAATGAAGGGTTGTTGCCCCCCCCCCCCAATGAAGGGAGAAAAGGGGAGGGAGAAGTGGGAGGGCTGGGAGAGGACAGAGCTGTTGCGGGAGTAGGCCGGGCAGAAAATGGAGAAGTTGAAGCACAGCATCAGTTTCTAGCCTGGGAGCGACAGAGTGGAGGATGGAGTCTGCAGTGCTCGTGTGCACAAAGGCTCCCGTGGACATCAATGTGTCATGTGCTGCACAGCCTGAGAAGGCTTGGAAATAACATGGGACAGCAGTACTTTTTAATGACAATGTTTAATAGCAAACCTTTAACCCAGATAACAAGTACCTTTTTGCCTCTTAAAAAGTAGCCCTCGATAGACCTTTGCAGAATTTGAATCCACCCTTAAATTTTGAGCTGAAGGACGACAGTTTGTGCCTTTCTCCTTTTCACTGCTGCTTTGTTCCGAGTCAAAATGCCCCTTTTTAGGGTCATATTTTCCCTACTTTATCTTTGTGTTAACAAAATTATAGTGAACTTTTGGAGTCAGGAAGTTTCCCCAACCTCCTCTCGCAGAAGGATGTGGTGAAGGGTTTCTCCCCCACTCTGAGCCAATGGTAGGATCGTTCTGCTACACATGGGCTTGATGCTCACGTCATCAGTTCTGGGAAACTTTTGCATAGTATCACTTACGATATGACCAAGGTTTGTGGGTTTTGATCTCCGGTTGCGGTCATTCACATCTCCTGGTTTCCCAGTTATTTTAGCTGGAGGTGCCAGTAGGGGAGCCTGGAACCTTTTTTGGTGATTGGCCAGCCATTGTAAAATTCTGGTGAGATTTTTCGTTGCTTTCATCCAAGATTCTATTCTTGTTTATCACCTATGAAGGGTGCCACCGGATGCACTTTGATTGACTTTGACCCTAGATATAAAATTCCTTGTCTGAGGATGCCGTGTTCTTGATCAGAAGGGGGTTTCCTCTCTTTGTGGATTCAGCAAATGATCCGGGGTGGTAATTTCAGACAAAAATCAAGCTCACTCAAAGATGCTGTATAAGAACTCTTGGTGTTACAGTGGACACTCTTCCTATTCCAGTGATGGCGAACCTATGGCACGGGTGCCAGAGGTGGCACTCAGAGCCCTATCTGTGGGCACGCACAGAGTTCATCGTGGGGGGGGGGATCACCCCCCCACACACACACACACATCTAAGCTGGCCCGGGCTGCTGGGCTCGATTATTAGCATTAAATCTAAGACCTAGTTTTGGGGAAGCAGTGTAGGTAACCCTGTTAAGCGCTGTTAAACCCCAATGATTTTCATGCAAAGAACTAAAGTGTGATCCTTTACCTGGGAGTAAGCTCGGTTGATGGCAATGGGGCTTGCTTCTGAGTAAACCCTCCGAGGGTTGTGATTCACCCATTTGAAGAGTTGCATTGTTGCTTCAAAGCAAAGCCACCTTCTACCACCAAGCTTACTCCCAAATAACGCATCCCTCAGAGCCAACCATTTTTTCTAAACTAAAACCTCAGTATTCAGGTTAAATTGCCGTGTTGGCACTTTGCGATAAATATGTGGGTTTTGGGTTGCAGTTTGGGCACTCGGTCTCAAAAAGGTTTGCCATCACTGTCCTATTCCAATGTACTATATTAATAAAGAGGTTCCAGACATTTTTTCCCCCTTGATTCCCCTTTTGTTTTCATTTCTGGTCAAATTTATTTTCCTAAAAAAAAAAGGAGGGGGGGGCGGGAAACAGAGCTCTGAAACTGGCAAATGGGAAAATACCAATTTCATTAACAGTAAACTCCGTCTCTTTACTCTTGTAGTGCAGAACTGCACCAAAATTGCACACACGTGTGTGTGGTTGATGGTGTTTTAAGGGGTCCTTTTTGACCCTGTGTGTCTGGCCAGACCAGCGGGCCACCTGATCCCGCATCCTGTTTCTCCCTGTTTCTCAGGCTGTCTAACTCTCTTGGGTGCCCCTGGTGAGCCCGATCTCATCAGATCGCAAAAGCTAAGTAGGATCTGCCCTGATTAGTGTTTGGATGGGAGCTCACTCAGGAAGTCCAGGGTCGCTATGCAGAGGCAGGCAATGGCAAACCACCTCCACATGTCTTTTGCCACTAGAGGTTGCTATTAGTCTTCTGCAACTTGATGGCTGGGGGTGTGTGTGTGTGTGCATCTAGACCAGACCTCGTTGTTGCACCTTGTGGCAGTGAATTCCATCAGCTAATTACACTTTGTGTAAAGAAATACTCCCTTTTGTATGGCTCATTCTGCACATGCGGAATAATGCACTTTCAAACTGTGCTCTTTGAAGCTGTGCGGAATGGCAAAATCCACTTGCAAACAGTTGTGAAAGTGGTTTGAAAAGGCATTCTTTTGCGTGTGCGGAAGGGGCCTATGTCCTAAATTTACTGCCCATAATTAGGCGGCCCTGATTTGTAGTATCATGGGAGAAATTCTTTCTGTTCATTTTCTCTGTACCAGATATAATTTTACGAAACGTCTAATGCAGCCTCCTCTCCCTCCCTGCTCCAAACTCTTCAGCTGTTTCTGTTCTTCCGTAGGCAGGACCAGTGCTTGAGAGCAGGATTGTTGTTCATGAACAGAAAGACCGGCCAAAGGGGGATCCTCGAGGTTCTCCCAAGGAGCAGCAGTGGCGTAGGAGGTTAAGAGCTCGTGTATCTAATCTGGAGGAACCAGGTTTGATTCCCAGCTCTGCCGCCTGAGCTGTGGAGGCTTATCTGGGGGATTCAGATTAGCCTGTGCACTCCCACATATGCCAGCTGGGTGACCTTGGGCTAGTCACAGCTTCTCGAGCTCTTTCAGCCCCACCTACCTCACAGGGTGTTTGTTGTGAGGAGGAAAGGGCAAGGAGATTGTCAGCCCCTTTGAGTCTCCTGCAGGAGAGAAAGGTGGGATATAAATCCAAACTCCTCCTCCTCCTCTTCCTCTTATTCTTCTTCTTCTTCCTGTTCCTCTTCTTCCTCTTCTTCCTCTTCTTCTTCTTCTTCTGCTGCTGCTGCTGCTGCTGCTGCTGCTGGTCAGCACGTCCGATGGGCTCCCTGTGCCTTTCAGCTCTCGTTCTCTGCGGGCGGGGGGGGGGCGGGGACTTTTCTCGTTTCTTTCCCCTGTGAATAGTTCACTCCGGCCCCAGCAACAGTTTGAGTTGACGTGTAAAACTGTTTGGGGAGAGCACCAGATGGTGTGCCTCGTGCATTTGGCTGAGTGCCAAGAGCGGTGAAGTGCCCTCGCGAGGGGAGCAAAGGGAACCGTTTCCTGTTCCCAGCCAGCGGCTTTCCTGCAGGAAGAGCGGGAGAGGCTGGCTGCAGCTGGTTCTCTCCTTTTTGTTCTTTCCCACCCAGGCAGTGGCTCAGAGAGCGCGTTCAGAGGGTGGCTGCCCAGAGGGAGGGACAGGAAGGTGACCACAGAGCTTGTGATGCTCAGCGGTGCACCTGTTCCTAAAAATAGCCCACGCTGGGGCTGCTGCCTCCCCACTAGCTCCTCCCAGGTAAGTGAACTGGGCCTGGCAGGGATGGAACAAAAGTAGCCATTCCACAGTCCATAATTTTTTCCTTCTCAAAGCCCACTTGAAGGTGAGTGTCATCCCGATGGCACCTTTGTCTGCCTCTTTCTCCTGGTCCTTCTTTGTGGTGTAACTAGGGATTCCAGCCTCCACGTGGGACTTGGGGACCCCCCAGGAATTGCCGCTCCTCTCCAGCCTACAGAGATTTGTTCCCCTGGACAAAAGGGCTGCTTTGGAGGGTGGCATTTTTGTACCCCACTGGGACCCCGGGTTTCCCCAGATCCACCCCTGAATCTCCAGGGGTTTCCCCTCTCATCCCCTGCCAGGTTTCAGTGGGGACCTGGCAGTCACAGGTGTCAATTGCTCTGCTTGCTGTGGGCAAATGGAAGACCCTGGGCCTGTCTTTGAAGGATTCTTTCCCGGCACATTTCTTCATGGGAAACACGTTGCGGTGGGGAGGTTGAATCCTCAATGGGAAGGTGCAGTTTATTTTCAAACTTGGTTTGATCTAGATTGAATTTCCTGGTGGGGATTTGACCTATGAATCCTTGTTTTCCTCTGAGGCAAAAGATATGTGTGTACATCTCGTTAGAAGCAAAACCTCTTGCTGCTCCCCTAAAATATGACCAGTCTTGTGTTGTGGGGAGGGGGCAATACATACAGTCACAGCACTTTTCCAGGTGCTCCTTGCCTGTCATCTTGAAGCTGTTATACAAACTTTTTGTTTCAGTAGAAAGCTGCAACAAGAGCAGCTGCTGCTGACCACGATGGCCTCCTGCAAACACCCAGGGGCGAGGCCGGGACTGGCTCAGTGGGGATTTGTTCCTCGCAGGCTTCAGGTTCAATCTCTGGTAGCAAAAACTCCCTCCTCTGTCAGAAATCTACCGTTTTTATGAGTGGGCAAAGATTAACTACACCGACCACTGGTCTAAGGCAGTGATGGCGAACCTTTTCCAGACCAAGTGCCCAAATTGCAACCCAAAGCCCACTTATTTATCGCAAAGTGCCAACATGGCAATTTAACCTGAATACTGAGTTTTTGGTTTAGAAAAAATGGTTGGCTCCGAGGTGTGCGTTACTCAGGAGTAAGCTTGGTGGTAATCGGTGGCTTTGCTTTGAGGCAACCGTGCAACTCTTCAAATGGGTGAATCACAACCCTAGGAGGGTTTACTCAGAAGCAAGCCCCATTGCCATCAACCGAGCTTACTCCCAGGTAAAGGATCGCACTTTAGTTCTTTGCATGAAAATCAGTGGGGTTTAACATTGCTTAACAGGGTTACCTACGCTGCTTCCTCAAAACTAGATCTTTTAGATTTAATGCTAATAATCGAGCCTCCAGTGGCCCAGGGGCCAGCCTAGATGTGAGGGGGGGGGGGGCTCATGCTTGCAAGCTCCACAGAGAGGGCTCTGAGTGCCACCTCTGGCACCCGTGCCATAGGTTCGCCACCACTGCGCTAGTCACTTCTCTCCAGGAGGAAGATGAGCCATTGGTGAGCCATTGATGTCAATCGTATCCAACAGCAATTACAATTACATCAAAAGAAAAAGAGAAGAAAAAGTATACATATAGCAAAAAATGATATAATAAAAAGTAAACAATAGAGGATGATAGCTATAATTGTGAGCAGTGAATTGTGATATAATGATGAGCATTAATTGGTGATCATTATAATAATTAATCAGCATAAGTAACAAGATACCCTGCACAATACTTGATAAGCATGATAATCATGTTAGACAACATTGTAAGGTAAAAAAACAACAACAAACACCCTGTGAGGTAGGTGGGGCTGAGAGAGCTCCGAGAAGCTGTGACTAGCCCAAGGTCCCCCAGCTGGCGTGTGTGGGAGTGCACAGGCTAATCTGAATTCCCCAGATAAGCCTCCACAGCTCAGGCGGCAGAGCTGGGAATCAAACCCCGTTCCTCCAGATTAGATACATGAGCTCTTAACCTCCTATGCCACTGCTGCTCCTGTAACAGGTTTCAGGGATATTGTGGAGGGACTCGGCCTCTGAGGCAGGCCGTGGCACAGGCAGAGCACATATATCCCAGAAGGCAGTGCTTTCCTTTTGCACAGCGCAAACCATCTCCATCATCTTTAAAGTGCTCCGCATCAAGGTAAGCACTCCCTTGGGCCAACACGGCCATAAATAATTCATCCCCATCTCCATAAATACTTGGTTCCAGGCCCACTGAAAGAAGACTGTCTAATTAAAAAATATAGGTTGGAAGAGATCCATCAGTGGACATGACGGCGAAATGATGGCCGGCCAGCATGAAACAAGACTTACTCAGAGCTGGGAGAACAGCAAACACAACAGAGGATTGCATGCAGATGGGCCAAAAAACACCTTATTGAGGGTAAAAGTAGGCAATACATCTCAAGATAAATCAGCATAAAAACTAACAGACAGCTGAGATTGGGGCACCTGGAGGAGGACATCTTCCCTGTCAGCCAAGAGGCCTTGCTGAGTGCACCTTCAGACAGGTCATCAGAGACAGGGCCTTTTCTGGGGTGGCACTCACCTGTACAGCTCCCTCCTTGCATCCTGTTCATCTTTAGGCACCAAGCAGGATTTCTTTTTTAATTCCCAGGCTTTTTGGGATAATTGTGGGATAGTGGGTGGATATCAGACTAGGACCGTGGAGGCGAACCTTCTCGAGACCGAGTGCAGCCCAAACTGCCAGCCAAAACCCACTTATTTATTGCAAAGTGCCAACATGGCAATTTAACCTGAATACTGAGTTTTGGTTTTAAAAAAAGGTTGGCTCAGAGGCGTGCGTTACTCGGGAGTAAGCTTGGTGGTAGTCGGTGGCTTTGCTTTGAAGAAACCGTGCAACACTCCCAACGGGTGAATCACGACCCTAGGAGGGTTTACTCAGAAGCAAGCCCCATTGTCAGCAATTGAGCTTACTCCCAGGTAAAGGATCGCACTTTAGTTCTTCGCATGAAAATCTGTGGGGTTTAACTGCACTTAACAGGGTTACCTACACTGCTTCCCCAAAACTAAGTCTTAGGTTTAATGCTAATAATCGAGCCCAGTGGCCCAGATCAGCCTTGATGTGTGTGTGTGGGGGGGGGGGCGACCCTGTTTGTGCGTGCCCACAGAGAGGGCTCTGTGTGCCACCTCTGGCACCCGTGCCATAGGTTCACCACCACTGGACTAGGACCTGAGAGACCCAGATTCAGATCAGTACTCTAGGCTGGTAGCTTAGGAAGTAAACCTTGGGCCAGTAGCATAAGCTCAGCATATCCTACCTCACAGAGCTGTTGTGAAAATAAAATGGAGGAGAGGAGAAAAATGTAAGCCATCTTGGATCCCCATTGGGGAGACAGACAGGGTATGAATCAGATTTCACTAATGTGGTGCCCACCAACACCTTTCTGGTAGCCCACAAAGGGTTTTTTGAAAGTGGGCAGGGTGAGGTAGGTCTCTTGCCTAGCAGAGCTTCTGACGGACCTTTGGAGATCTGACTGTCTGTGAAGCTTTTAAAAAACATTGCCATGGGAATAGCTACCACCACAAAGGAGGCGTCTTCACTGTGTGACTGAAGTGAAGCTGTGGCTGCCATTTTGTGCCGGTTCACCTTCCGTGGCAGCCACGTTGCAGCTGTGCCTACCACACACCGTTTCCAAAGGTGCCCACAGGCTGAAAAACGCTGGGGACTCCTGGCGTAAATGGAGGTATTCTGAAGCTACCTTAGACCAGTGGTGGCGAACCCATGGCACGGGTGCCAGAGGTGGCACTCAGAGCCCTCTCTGTGGGCACGCGCAGAGCCCCCCCCCCCTCACATCTAGGCTGGCCTGGGCCACTGGGCTCGATTATTAGCATTAAATCTAAGATCTAGTTTTGAGGAAGCAGCGTAGGTAACCCTGTTAAGCAATGTTAAACCCCACTGATTTTCATGCAAAGAACTAAAGTGCGATCCTTTACCTGGGAGTAAGCTCGGTTGATGGCAATGGGGCTTGCTTCTGAGTAAACCCTCCTAGGGTTGTGATTCACCCATTTGAAGAGTTGCACGGTTGCTTCAAAGCAAAGCCACCAACTACCACCAAGCTTACTCCCGAGTAACGCATGCCTCAGAACCAACCATTTCTTCTAAACTAAAAGCTCAGTATTCAAGTTAAATTGCCATGTTGGCACTTTGCGATAAATAAGTGGGTTTTGGGTTGCAATTTGGGCACTCGGTCTCAAAAAGGTTCGCCATCACTGGTGTAATGGTTAAGAGAGGCGGACTCCAACAGTTGTTATGGGGTGAGAGATAGTTGTTATGGGGGTACCTGTGTGTTAGAGATTAAGCTTTATGGTTGGCAACCTGGAGTTGCTGGCACCCCCAAGGACAAGTTCAAGTCATTGGTGTAAAGCTGAACAGAGTCCGTGGGAAATGAATTGGGCAGTATTTGCCGGGGAAGATCCTGAGGAGGTCGGGGTTTGTAGAGGACAAGCACCTCACCTGGATTTATGTCATTATCCACAGTGGCGTAGGAGGTTAAGAGCTTGTGTATCTAATCTGGAGGAACCGGGTTTGATTCCCAGCTCTGCCGCCGGAGCTGTGGAGGCTTCTCTGGGGAATTCAGATTAGCCTGTACGCTCCCACACATGCCAGCTGGGTGACCTTGGGCTAGTCACAGCTTCTCGGAGCTCTCTCAGCCCCACCTACCTCACAGGGTGTTTGTTGTGAGGGGGGAAGGGCAAGGAGATTGTCAGCCCCTTTGAGTCTCCTGCAGGAGAGAAGGGGGGGATATAAATCCAAGCTCTTCTTCTTGTACTCATCTAAACCAGTGATGCTCACTAAATGTGGCTCTTTCCTGGCTGCTTTGAGCATCTTTTCCCATGTGACGCCTGTTTCAGGGACGTGGGCTTGTGCTTGTGAGGCGGTTGCCACCTTGAAAGCGTTGAGGAATGGGCCAGTTGGATTTAGAGTGTAGCAGATTCAGTCCCAGGCGTCTTCAGCTAAACTAAGGAACCACGTTTCCTTTCCATCTAAGGCCAGTCTGAATAGATCAGGAACCCCCCGCCCCCCCCCCGCCTTTTGGGCCCTGTGGGTGCCTTTGGAATTCTGACATCGTGAGGTGGGTGCAGCCGCAAAGAAGCAGCCACAGGAAGTGGAAACAGCCACAAAATGCAGGCCAGAATGTTCCTTCATTCGCACAGCTGCCTGGCCTAGAAACAGGATGCTGGTGTGAGGGGCTCTGGTTGTGATCCAGCCAGGGACGTAGGTATAGATTTTTTATGGGGGGGGTTCGGGGGTGGGGCTACACACCTGCCCGCCCCTAGGGCATGGCCACGCCTCCCCAAGCCCCGCCCCTGGCCTAGCGCTTGTAAAAGCAGCTCTCCGAGGCTGGGGATGGCAGACTCCCCTCCCCTGCCCTCCCCTCCCCTGCCCTTCCAGCCGGCAGCCAGCAGTTCCTTCTGCCCTCCCCTCTGGGCAGAGGCATAGAGGGAAAATGGAGCCTGGTGCAAAATCTGAGCCCCCCCCCCCCCCCCCGAGCAGCCGCTGTGATGCTGGAATCCACCCCCAAACAGCATCACTTTCAATGGCATTTAAACTAGAGAGCCCAAATTCTCCTTTTAAATCCACCTTAAAGAGAGAATCTGGGGTCCCTAGTTAAACAACATTGAAAGTGATGTTATATATTTGACCCTGAAACAGCATCACTGTCAATGTGGCGTAGTGGTTAAGAGCAGGTGCATTCTAATCTGGAGGAACCGGGATTGATTCCCTGCTCTGCCACTTGAGCTGTGGAGGCTTATCTGGGGAATTCAGATTAGCCTGCACACTCCCACACACGCCAGCTGGGTGACCTTGGGCTAGTCACAGTTTTTCGGAGCTCTCTCAGCCCCACCCACCTCACAGGGTGTTTGTTGTGAGGGGGGAAGGGCAAGGAGATTGTGTTCCTTTGAGTCTCCTACAGGAGAGAAAGGGGGGGGGATATAAATCCAAACTCTTCTTCTTCTTTCTAGATCAGATTCTCCCTTTAAATCCATGTCAAGGGTGACGGCAACGGGAAATTTGGGGCAGTTGTGAGGGGTGCAAGAAGGTTAGAAGTACCAAACTTTCAGGTGTATCTAATTAGGAGGAACTCTTCTTAATGATAATATCCAGGCTTCTGGTACAAGTCCTCTAAAGGTGGACCCCTCAAAGGTGTAGCCCCATCTCCTGCTAACCCCTACTGGAACAATGGGGCACCCCCTTTGGGCTAGTCCATAGCTTCTGGGACCCCTGGACCAAACCACAAAACCCGGGTGAGCTCAGAAGACCTCCTGATGATATTCTCCAGGCTTATGAAGTAATTAGGTATCCAAAGTTATGGACCTCGTAACATGTAGCCCCTCCCCATCTTCTATGAGTCTCCTACAGGAAACAATGGAGAAAGGGGCACCCCTTTGGGAGTTCATAAATTTGGACCCCTGAACCACAAACTCTCACCAAACCCCAGTAGTATCATCAGGAGAGTCCCCCAAACAATCCCTGAAAGTTACCATGCAAACAATGCAGGCCAAAAACCGAAAAAACACTAAAATGTTTTAAAAACCCACAAACGGAGGGGCGGACATGAATGGGGGTGGGTTGAACCCAAGGACCCCCCCCCCCCTTACCTACGCCCTTGGATCCAGCAAGGTTCTCTTGGGTGTGATGCCCGTGTTCTCTTCGGAGCCATTTTCTCTTCTGAGGACCTCAGATATCTCCCTTTAAATCCACTCAGCTGCTACGAAGGGGGGTGGATCATTAATCCCCCTCCTAGCAAAGGCAGCTGGCTGATTGTGACCGCCTATTGGAAACCTGACACTTCGGGCCCAGAGGAGAATCTGGGGGGAAATTTGGAGGGTGCCTGCTGTGAGGATGACCCAGTAGCAATGGTTAAGCTTAGAAGCCGGGCCGGGCAGTTGTTCTGCCCAAGAGCTGATAAGCAGCTGGGGATGGCTGGGGCTGGGTGCTCAGTGAATTTGCTTGCCTGTCCAAGAGGGGGGTTGTTTGCAGTGAGCTGCAGCAGGTAAGCGGAGAAGGGGACGTAGGCACCTTTTTTGTGTATTTCTGACAGCCTGGTATACTGTTCAGGGTATGCCTGCTTTATACCAGGGAGACTCTTCTAATGACCTACCATCCAGGTTTGGTAATCAGGGGGGTCCCAGGAAGAGGCCAAAGGTGGACCCGTATGGAGGTCAAGAGCTGGTGTAGCCCCATTCTGAGGAACCTATTAACTTCCCAGCTCTGCCTCGAAACAATGGGAGGCACCCCTTATCTGGGAGTCCATAGCTTTGGACCCCCTGGACCAAACTTCACAAAACCTGGTGAGCCAGATTCTCCTGATGATATTCTTCCAGGTTTAGGAAGCTTGTCTGTGTATCCAAAGTTATGGACTCCGAAATATGTAGCCCCCATCTTCATTAGCTCCCACTGGAAACAGGAGAATGGGGCACCCCCCTTTGGGAGTCTGAGGCCCTTGGGACCCCCCCCTGAACCAAACCTCACCAAACCCCAGTAGTATCATCAGGAGAGTCCCCCCAAACAATCCCTGAAAGTTTGGTCATGCTAGCCCAAACAATGCAGGCCAAAAACCGAAAAAACACTAAAATGTTTTAAAAACCCACAAACGGGAGGGCGGAGCTTCGACATGAATGGGGTGGGTGGGAACTGGGGACCCCCCCCCCCCCCTTACCTACGCCCTTGGATCCAGCAAGGTTCTCTTGGGTGTGATGCCCGTGTTCTCTTCGGAGCCATTTTCTCTTCTGAGTCAGTTTGTCCTTTTTTCCACTCAGCTGCTACGAAACAGGTTGATCATTAATCCCCCTTCCTAGCAAAGGCAGCTGGCTGATTGTGACCGCCTATTGGAAACCTGACACTTCGGGCCCAGAGGGTAGGGGAGGGGAGGGTGTGATGTCATGATGACCTGGTAGCAGTGGCTAAGTTGGGAGGGGCCGGGCCGGGCAGTTGTTCTGCCCAAGAGCTGATAAGCAGCTGGGGATGGCTGGGGCTGGGTGCTCAGTGAATTTGCTTGCCTGCCCAGGAGGGGGGTTGTTTGCAGTGAGCTGCAGCAGGTAAGCGGAGAAGGGGACGTAGGCACCTTTTTTGTGTATTTCTGAAGCCTGGTATAAGCAGGCTCCATTTTGCCTGCTTATACCAGGGAGGCCTTCCAAGACCTCTGAAATATTTGAAATCAAGGAGTAGCAGGAAAAGAGTATGCCAGAGGAGCAGCCGTGGCGTAGGAGGTTAAGAGCTGGTGTATCTAATCTGGAGGAACCGGATTTGATTCCCAGCTCTGCCGCCTGAGCTGTGGAGGCTTATCTGGGGAATTCAGATTAGCCTGTGCACTCCCACACACGCCAGCGGGGTGACCTTGGGCTAGTCACAGCTCTTCTGAGCTCTCTCAGCCCCACCCACCTCACAGGGTGTTTGTTGTGAGGGGGGAAGGGCAAGGAGATTGTAAGCTCCTTTGAGTCTCCTGCAGGAGAGAAAGGGGGGATATAAATCCAAACTCTCTTCTCTTCTAGTGAAGCATACACTTAGCAGGCCAAAAGCCCCTTTGTCTCCCACTCAGTGGGTCAGGGGCTGCAGGGTTGCCAGAGGCCTTTCTCTGAGCCCCTTACTTAGCTGGCTTCCAGTTGGGCTAGGAGACAGTCAGTGTTGTAGCTCAAGCATGTGTCTTGCACTTGCAGAGTAAGCAGCAGTTGTAGTTAGGTTGTGTGTCTGCTGCAGGGGGGGGGGGTGGAATTTGGGGTCAGTGAGGAAAAGCAGCTGCTTACAAATCATATTTAGGATATCAGCATTTTTAGTTGCCATCTAGATTTTATCTTTAGTTAGATTATTGGTTTTAACTTATTCATTTTTATTGTATTTATTGTATCTTGGAAGCCACCTTAAATCCAAAACCCTTTGTGGACTATATACTGAAAACATATACGAATAGAGAAATAATGGCATGATTGGAGATTTAAATGAAAATAGCCTATTGGACTAAAGTAGTTACAGAAGGGCTAAAAGTGGAAAAAATGCAGATATTAATCATGAGCACAGAACTAGATTTGCTTTCAGATCCATAATGAGGTAGCTGGATGTCACCATATATAAAGGAGGGATAACACGTTCCTACATTATATATATACATATGAGAAGTATAATGAGGTAGGTGCATGTCACCATATATATATGTGTGTAGGAATGTGTTCCCCCCCCTTTTATTACCGTGTTTCCCCAAAAATAAGGCAGGGTCTTATATTCATTTTCGCACCAAAAGATGCATTAGGGCTTATTTTCAGGGTAGGTCTTATTTTAGGGGAAATATGGTACCTTCACAATTAATTAAGGCGGGCTCTCGGCAGTCCCCTTCCTTCCCCATCAGGTGTGATGCAAGCTGCATCCTCATTGGCAGGGAGCACCCTGCTGGATCACACCATCCTGATCTGTAACTACCGGTAGGGCTTATTTTCGGGGTAGGTCTTATTTTGGGGGGGAAAGGGTACTATTAATATAGTGGGGGAGGGGAGACTAGATTTGGACTTTTTCTTTTCCTCTTTCTGTACATGTTGTCTGTGTGTGCAAAATAAATTAAACTTTCTTGAAAAAAATAATTGACCAGCTGCCCCAAGTGGGAAGGAAACTGTTGGCCCGAGATCCGGAGATGTTGTTTTTCAGCAGGTCCTGTTAACGTGTGTTTTGAAGTGGAGGTTCGGCAGATCCTCTTGCCCTGTCAAGGGTTTGGTGGCCAGCTTGATTTTTACCCCTCTTGTTTCTAATCTTGCTTTTCTTTCCACTCTGTTTTTGCTGCTTTGTCCAAGCTTGGCTGTAGATCAGGAAACTTGGCCAGATAAATTTCCAGGCATCACCTTACACTTTCCAGTGGCACTCTCGTTTTGATATCGTTTAAAAATGATCAGAGCTGGGAAGGAAGTTCCTTTTGTGAAGAGGAATTTCTGTTTGTTTTTGTGACTAGAACACAGGCTTCACGGGCTGTGTTAGTCTGGGCTTCGGCTGTTGCATGAAAGAGAGGTGTGTCATTATGGAATGGGGCAATGTGGCTGTATACTAGTTAAGCCAGTGGCTTTGAGCATGTGTTGGAAACACTCAGACATCCTTTCTTAGGTTCATTCCACACAGCACATTTATGACGAGTTGCAGTAGTTATAAATGAACTCATTTTCCCTTTTGATAAATGCAAAACGAATTCATTTACAACAATTGCAACTCCCAAGCTGCATTAAACAAAATAACCCTCACTGTTTACTGTAAGGCCGAAGTGTGGGGCATGGGGTGTCCTGTTCGTTCATACGATGGGGGAAGGGAGGCTTTGATGCCCAGGAAATGTTACTCCACAACAGACTTTATGTTCCACAAAGACTCTCTGTTATATTCTGATGCATAAATGCAAGGAAGGAGCCCTTCGGTATTCTCCCAACCCCTTTCAGCCGGGTATATGCTGACACACCATTTCAAACGTGGTGCACCTTTGATTAACAATGATCTCTTTTCCTAGTCCAGTGGTGGCAAACCTTTTTGAGACCGAGTGCCCAAATTGCAACCCAAAACCCACTTATTAATCGCAAAGTGCCAACACGGCAATTTAACCTGAATACTGAGGTTTCAGTTTAGGAAAAACGATTGGCTCCGAGGTGCGTGTTACTTGGGAGTAAGCTTGGTGAAGCAACCGTGCAACACTTTGAACAGGTTGTGCCCAGTGCCCCTGGCCAGCCTATATGTGCGTGGGGAGGGTAATTTTCCAGCCCCCCACATGACGAACTCTGCACGCGTGCCCACAGAGAGGGCTCTGAGTGCCACCTCTGGCACTCATGCCATAGGTTCGCCGCCACTGTCCTAGTCTGTGCATCCTGCTTTCCTCACTGTTTGACCCCAACCTTTCAGGGTTTCTCTTGTAAAGTCCCCCACCTGCAGACTCTTGATGGCTGGCATCTGGGCCGAAGCTGCCGGTAAAAGCCAGCCGCTGTCTGTCTGTCTCTTTCTGTCGGCGACCATTGGGCACCACAGCTCCAAACCGACGATTTCTCACATTTCTTGAGAAAATGGGAGGGGGGACTAACATCGGGATAAAGAGGATAGCAAATGCCAGGTTTGCCAGAACTGACATTGCCAAGCTGGGTGCTTCGATGCCTATCAATAACACACACACACAAACACACAACGCTGGCACTCGGCAGATCATAATCATGGGGGATGTTTTTGTCTGAAAGTGGTAATTAAGCCTGCGTTGTTGTAGCAGAGCAGAAGGTGTAGGCGGGGCAGAGAAGTGTGGGGTGTGTTGAAGAGCATGATGTTCTGACTGTGGGAACAGTTTTTGGAAATTGTGCAAACGCCTTTGGTGTTAGCGAATGGGGAGAGAATGGTCTGGCTTTTCAAAGAGTTAGGAGGAACGAGGGATTTCTTGCTGAACTTGAAAGTGAGTGTGTCTTCCGGAGAGCTTGGCAGCACTCAGCTGTTGCAAGGGGCGCTGTGCCACATGCCCTGAAACGTGCACCCTTTTCTGTTCGCAACCTCCAGCACCATGTGTAACCTACTGCATCTGTGTATGGTTCTCCAGTTGCACAGTGGCGGATAGGAAGGCGCTCCAAAGGGTGATCACTACTGCACAGAGGATTATCGGCTGCCCTCTCCCCTCCTTGGAAGAACTCTACAATTCCCGAAGCCTAAAGAAAGCCCAAAATATTCTGAGAGACCTGTCTCATCCAGCACACTCTCTTTTTGAACTGTTACCATCCGGCAGACGATGCAGGTCTATCAAAACTAGGACAAAGAGGCTTAGAGACAGCTTTTACTCTAGAGCTGTGGCTATGCTGAACTCCGCGGCTTCGTGTTGATGTGTTTGGGGCTGTGTAGGGATGGGTGGAGGGAGGGGAAAGGGAGGATGGGGCATGAGTCTGGAATTGTGTGCATCGAGGAATGCTGCTGTAAATTTCGTTGTGTGTGCACAATGACAATAAATGCTTATGCTTATGTCTGGTTGTAGTCAGTTTGCACAGTCTTGGCAAGTGCATTTTGCAAAGCGCACTGGGTTTCAATGAACGGGGTCCATTTGCAGATTTCTATCCTCCCCTACCTCCAAAGGGCTCCTTCCCCCCTTCTTTCAATTATGGAAAGAGTGTGTGCTGCAAGATCACCCAGGAAATCACTGGGCGATTGGGGGTTTGATCCCCCCACCTTTAACCAGCACTGTTCAGCCTAGAGCAGTCCTTCTTCCTGAACACTTCTCGGCGTGTCTTGCAGATGGCAGCTAGAAACGGGGCTCTTTCAGTGGTGGCCCCTTACCATGGGAATGCTGTCCAGCTGAAGCCTTGCCTGGTGCTTACTTTACTGCTCTTATGGTGCCGGGAAATCTCTCTCTCTCTCTTTCTCTCAAACTGTCTTTATAGTCTGCTTCTAGTCCTGTGGCCATGCTGGCAGGAGCTGATGGGAATTGCAGTCCATAACATCTGGAGTGCCAAAGGTTCGCCACCATTGTAATAAGCCTGAGGATTATTTTGTAAATATCCTTTTAAGTTGCATACCGTGATTCTTGGTCTCTTATGCCTCTGGCTTATTTTTAGGACTCCTTTTGTTTCTGATCATTCTTAGGTTGTGTTTTATGATTTTATTGTACTCGTTCTGCTTTGTGGACCACCTGAAGCGGGTCTCTGGAGAGGTCTTTGAGTAAAGGGACTTAAAGGAGAGGATCCCTCTATCCTGGCCTCTGCTGTGTATAATGCACCTTGAGTTCTTGGGGGAAAGGTGGACTATAAATAATGCAAATAAATCACAAAATAGATTCCTAGACTCACCCCACTGTGAATTTGGAACCTCCGGCAGTCGCTCTATATTCTCTTTACCCTCTAGCTGTATCAGACACCACATTATCTTTTCCCCCCAAATGCTCAACTGTTTATCCGTGTGAACTAGAAGCTGTTTCTTTTATGTCTTCAACTAAAATTCCTGCCTGTTATCGGGAACTGTTGCGAATTCAGAACTGTGTCGCAGGAATTTATTCTACCGTAACTCCCCACTCCAGAGTTCTAATTGTTTGATTCTGTTTGATACTTGAAACAAGGGCAGGCTTCTTCCCAAATAATAGTTCTTCTGTTCTGCCTGCCGTGGAAGAAAAACCTTGAGGCGGCACGTTATCGCTTGCCCAGTGGGCCTTTTGGGTTGACGTTCCCCCTGTTCAGCTGGGCAGGATGGGATGTGGATATCACTTTTCAGCTGTTCTTTGATGCAGAACGGAGGTGGGGAGAGAAGGTGATGGAAAGTTGTGTCTTCCCATGGAGTGACCTTGATATCGTCTGGGCATCTGACTCACTCTGAAATTGTACCGTAGTCTGTGCTGGGCAAGAGAGGGAGGGACTCATGATTGCTCTCTGCCGAGATGCTGGAGTTTCCAAAGCAAACCCGTCTGTACCTTGCTTTCGAAACAAATCTAGTAGTCAACAGGTAGCCTTTATCAGTTCTGAAAGCAACATAGCCGAGTCTGCCCATAGACATAAGAACAAGCCAGCTGGATCAGACCAGAGTCCATCTAGTCCAGCTCTCTGCTACTCGCAGTGGCCCACCAGGTGCCTTTGGGAGCTCACGTGCAGGATGTGAAAGCAAGGGCCTTCTGCGGCTGTTGCTCCCAAGCACCTGGAGAGGAGTAGCAGTGGAGAAGAAGACTGGGCTAGGAAGAGCAGAGTGAGCTCTGGTGTTCAACTAGACAAAATGGGTTTCCACCTGTTTGGGACTCCTCAGCCAGACTGAAGAACAGAATCCGGTCAGTTAACCAAAAGGGGCGGGGAAACGGATTGAACAGGACTGTGTGTGCTCCAAGAGGCACAGGGCAGTTCACAGTCCGTTTAAAGGGGGCAAAGAAGCAATGGGTGCCAAGGAAATGGGTCTGCTCGGGGCTGTGACCGGCCAGATTGGCCGCTGACTCTCCCCCCTCCAAAATGGCTATTTCATTTGGGATTCTGTGTTTCTTTTTTGTTGCTAGGCCTTGGTGTCGCTCTGTTGGTCAAAAGGCAGGACACGAATACAGAGCTTTCAGTGTTTAAAGTGCTCCACATAAATTACTATTTATTTTTAATTTAGATATTTATTCCCCAGTTTTCTCCAGCATAGGTTCCCAATCTGGTTCACACTGTTTCCCCCCCTCCTCCATTTTATCTTCCCCATAACAACCCGTCAGGCTGAGGGGGGAAGGGGGGGGCTGGTGCTAGGCAACCCAACCAGCTGCAGTGGCAGAGTGCGGATCTGAGCCCGGACTTCCACATCCCAGCCAGACACTCACTGCTCTGCCCGCAGCGGTCCACACATGAGCCTTGCAAAGTAGATGAGTGGTATGGTACCCATGTGGCAGATGGGAAGGTGAGTCACAGAGAGAGTCACTTACAACCGATTTTATCAGGTTGAACAGTCAACTTCCTGGTTCATTGCTCTGCTGCAGCACTGCTCAAGGTAATTTTCCATCCAGGTATGCTTGTTGCAGAAGCCCAGCAAAGCTTAGGGTTCCGGGGGGGGGGGGGGAGGGGAGAGGGGAGAGCTACTGTGTGGCGTGGGTGAAGCCTGGGCTATGGATGGGCCTTCGGGTTTTGTTTAAACATTAGCCCTCCTTAGAGGACACTTTGAACCAGGCAAGCAATCTCTACCCAAACTGTGGGATTGCTGTAACCCAGACAGCCCTGGAAGAGGAGAGACCACCACGTGCAATGAATATTTAGAAGCTCCTTTTGAAGAAGAAGAAGAGTTTGGATTTATATCCCCCCTTTCTCTCCTGCAGGAGACTCAAAGGGGCAGACAATCTCCTTGCCCTTCCCCCCTCACAACAAACACCCTGTGAGGTAGGTGGGACTGAGAGAGCTTCGAGAAGCTGTGATTAGCCCAAGGTCACCCAGCTGGCGTGTGTGGAAGTGCCCAGGCTAATCTGAATTCCCCAGAGAAGCCTCCACAGCTCAGGCGGCAGAGCGGGGAATCAAACCCGGTTCCTCCAGATTAGATACACGAGCTCTTAACCTCCTACGCCACTGCTGCTCCTTTTGAGAATGTGAAACCATTTCCCCTGGGGGAGTGAAAACAACTTGTAGATCTTCATGGGCAGGATGGATGCTGGGAGCATTGAGTGTGGGTGTCTGTGCAGTCTGGGATTGACTCTGGAATTCACGGGGGTGCGTGCATTACCGGCAGCGGGGGAGAAATAGTGGAGAAAACTTCCAGTTGCGAGAAACTATCCTAATTTTGCTTTGTCTCCAAATGTTTCTTTAAAAGAAGTCAAAAATACATTGTGGTCCGTATTTGAACAGAGCATATCTGAGGTTCAGCCATCCTAGTTTGGGGCAAAAAAGAAGAAAATAATTCAGATCCCTTGGGGATAAATACATGTCAGTTTGGGTCTGTGTATTCAGTAGTTCAGTTTCAAGTTTTGTTTTGTTTTCCATCTGTGTGGCGGAGGTTGCGGGGGGGGGGGGGTCAAATTCAGCACAGTGCTTGGAACGGCAGCATTCTTTTCCTTTCAATTTTTTTAAAACCTTGCAGGCAAATAAGAAAAAAAGATACTGGAGTTTTGCCTCCTGATTCTGGGAAATAATCTTTGCTAGAAGCTGTTTGTCTCTGTGCTGGAAGGCTTTCCTGTCTTCTGTCTGCTCAGCAATTTTCTACAGTTGTCGTTTTGTTGGTGCGCCTGTGTTGTTTTTCTGAAGCTCCCAACTGTTAGTTTGACGTCACAGTTTGAAAAAAAGAAAGAAAGAAAAGACAGGCTTGTGTCCTGAGAGGTTTAGCTAGTTAGGGTAAAAATAGACAACAAATAATACCAGTCCTGGCAGAGATTCCTACTCACATGCCCTGTGCCTTGCTTTTCCCCCTTTGAACGAGGCCCGGAGTTTCATCAGCTCTGGAATGTTTTCAGGACTAACTTCAGACGTGAAAAGATGTGATTGGCAGGGCTGTCTGAACATACCTGTCTGAGCATGCTGAATACAAACCGGTTCTCTTTGTCCTCTAAAGATCCCTGTGAACCCAGTAAGGTTCCTATTTTTTTTTGGTCCCTTTGCCTTCTTAGCTGATGTTCCCATTCTGTCCTGATTTTGTTTTTAACCTGTTTGCATAGTCCCTCGAGCAAAGGATCTGCTACCTGTGGCTCTGGTGCCGTAGTGTGGAACTAAATATGGATTTTAACCTGTTCTGGATAGGTTCAGATACTAGAATAACTAGTGAATGAATGACAGGCAAAAGTTTTTCTGTGAAGAGTTTGGATTTATATCCCCCCTTCCTCTCCTGCAGGAGACTCAAAGGGGATTACAATCTCCTTGCCCTTCCCCCCTCACAACAAACACCCTGTGAGGTAGGTTGGGCTGAGAGAGCTCCGAGAAGCCGTGACTAGCTCAAGGTCACCCAGCTGGCGTGTGTGGAAGTGCCCAGGCTAATCTGAATTCCCCAGATAAGCCTCCACAGCTCAGGCAGCAGAGCTGGGAATCAAACCCGGCTCCTCCAGATTAGATACACGAGCTCTTAACCTCCTACGCCACTGCTGCTCCTAATGGAAGGAAAGGGTCTGGGGAATCCAAGTGTGAATCATTCACAGCTGTTTACTAATGTATATTTTCAGTTATTCAAATAGATGTGTATAGCATTGTTTGTTAGAATTTTTGTATGATTCTTCATTTTACATATGTCTGTGCAGTCTGGTGACCCGAGGGGAAAAATGATCTCTAGTCATTCATTCATTATACCTTTACTGGCATATTAGAGTAGTGGTTCTCAACCTTCCTAATGCCGCAACCCTTTAATACAGTTCCTCATGTTGTGGTGACCCCCAACCCTAACATTTTACAGATGGAAAACACTGATGCAGAGAGTCTTCGGCGACCCCTGTGAAAGGGTCGTTCGACCCCCAAAGGAGTCCCGACCCCCAGGTTGAGAACCGCTGTATTAGAGGATTATCACAAGAGTATAAACGTATGAAGGTCATTTAAAATAAAGGTTTTTTAAAAGTCCAAATACTGAACTTAAAAGTTTAAAATATTTTCTAAATATATGGCTACAGTCACTTAGCAAAAAGCGAGTAGCCTGAAAATTGGATTGAGTGATCCTTGTGGTTAGCAGAGGATGAATTAGGGATATGTGTAGATTGTTTTGAAGGTTGCATTCCAAGAGTATGTGGGATATGCCCTCCGGGGGTGGGCGGTATAGAAGTTGAATAAACAAGCATACAAACAAACAAATATAGTATCTGGGGATTTGCATCCGCAACGACATAGTCTTTGTTGTTTAGGTATACGGAGATATCTTCCAGAGGTGACAGCTGATGGAAAGCTATTAAAAAGTTGCATGTATCTCTGTATTGTTATAGCCAATGGCTCAAACAATAAATACTTGACTGACACTATTAAAAAGTGCTAGCATAAAAGCTCGTCGTTGTTTGATAGATGACAAAGTGGAAAAATATTTAGCTCTGAGTCTGTAGTTTGGTTGTATTCCAAGAAAGTGGGGGGAGCATATAGCTGCCTTTGTTGAATAGAAGAAGTGATGCTCGTGGTCTCTCAGTCTGTCACAAATTAGTTTGAGGGGGGGGGGGGTGGGGGGGGGGGGGGGTGGGGGGGGGGGGGGGTGGGGGGGGGGGGGGGTGGGGGGGGGGGGGGGTGGGGGGGGGGGGGGGTGGGGGGGGGGGGGGGTGGGGGGGGGGGGGGGTGGGGGGGGGGGGGGGTGGGGGGGGGGGGGGGTGGGGGGGGGGGGGGGTGGGGGGGGGGGGGGGTGGGGGGGGGGGGGGGTGGGGGGGGGGGGGGGTGGGGGGGGGGGGGGGTGGGGGGGGGGGGGGGTGGGGGGGGGGGGGGGTGGGGGGGGGGGGGGGTGGGGGGGGGGGGGGGTGGGGGGGGGGGGGGGTGGGGGGGGGGGGGGGTGGGGGGGGGGGGGGGTGGGGGGGGGGGGGGGTGGGGGGGGGGGGGGGTGGGGGGGGGGGGGGGTGGGGGGGGGGGGGGGTGGGGGGGGGGGGGGGTGGGGGGGGGGGGGGGTGGGGGGGGGGGGGGGTGGGGGGGGGGGGGGGTGGGGGGGGGGGGGGGTGGGGGGGGGGGGGGGTGGGGGGGGGGGGGGGTGGGGGGGGGGGGGGGTGGGGGGGGGGGGGGGTGGGGGGGGGGGGGGGTGGGGGGGGGGGGGGGTGGGGGGGGGGGGGGGTGGGGGGGGGGGGGGGTGGGGGGGGGGGGGGGTGGGGGGGGGGGGGGGTGGGGGGGGGGGGGGGTGGGGGGGGGGGGGGGTGGGGGGGGGGGGGGGTGGGGGGGGGGGGGGGTGGGGGGGGGGGGGGGTGGGGGGGGGGGGGGGTGGGGGGGGGGGGGGGTGGGGGGGGGGGGGGGTGGGGGGGGGGGGGGGTGGGGGGGGGGGGGGGTGGGGGGGGGGGGGGGTGGGGGGGGGGGGGGGTGGGGGGGGGGGGGGGTGGGGGGGGGGGGGGGTGGGGGGGGGGGGGGGTGGGGGGGGGGGGGGGTGGGGGGGGGGGGGGGTGGGGGGGGGGGGGGGTGGGGGGGGGGGGGGGTGGGGGGGGGGGGGGGTGGGGGGGGGGGGGGGTGGGGGGGGGGGGGGGTGGGGGGGGGGGGGGGTGGGGGGGGGGGGGGGTGGGGGGGGGGGGGGGTGGGGGGGGGGGGGGGTGGGGGGGGGGGGGGGTGGGGGGGGGGGGGGGTGGGGGGGGGGGGGGGTGGGGGGGGGGGGGGGTGGGGGGGGGGGGGGGTGGGGGGGGGGGGGGGTGGGGGGGGGGGGGGGTGGGGGGGGGGGGGGGTGGGGGGGGGGGGGGGTGGGGGGGGGGGGGGGTGGGGGGGGGGGGGGGTGGGGGGGGGGGGGGGTGGGGGGGGGGGGGGGTGGGGGGGGGGGGGGGTGGGGGGGGGGGGGGGTGGGGGGGGGGGGGGGTGGGGGGGGGGGGGGGTGGGGGGGGGGGGGGGTGGGGGGGGGGGGGGGTGGGGGGGGGGGGGGGTGGGGGGGGGGGGGGGTGGGGGGGGGGGGGGGTGGGGGGGGGGGGGGGTGGGGGGGGGGGGGGGTGGGGGGGGGGGGGGGTGGGGGGGGGGGGGGGTGGGGGGGGGGGGGGGTGGGGGGGGGGGGGGGTGGGGGGGGGGGGGGGTGGGGGGGGGGGGGGGTGGGGGGGGGGGGGGGTGGGGGGGGGGGGGGGTGGGGGGGGGGGGGGGTGGGGGGGGGGGGGGGTGGGGGGGGGGGGGGGTGGGGGGGGGGGGGGGTGGGGGGGGGGGGGGGTGGGGGGGGGGGGGGGTGGGGGGGGGGGGGGGTGGGGGGGGGGGGGGGTGGGGGGGGGGGGGGGTGGGGGGGGGGGGGGGTGGGGGGGGGGGGGGGTGGGGGGGGGGGGGGGTGGGGGGGGGGGGGGGTGGGGGGGGGGGGGGGTGGGGGGGGGGGGGGGTGGGGGGGGGGGGGGGTGGGGGGGGGGGGGGGTGGGGGGGGGGGGGGGTGGGGGGGGGGGGGGGTGGGGGGGGGGGGGGGTGGGGGGGGGGGGGGGTGGGGGGGGGGGGGGGTGGGGGGGGGGGGGGGTGGGGGGGGGGGGGGGTGGGGGGGGGGGGGGGTGGGGGGGGGGGGGGGTGGGGGGGGGGGGGGGTGGGGGGGGGGGGGGGTGGGGGGGGGGGGGGGTGGGGGGGGGGGGGGGTGGGGGGGGGGGGGGGTGGGGGGGGGGGGGGGTGGGGGGGGGGGGGGGTGGGGGGGGGGGGGGGTGGGGGGGGGGGGGGGTGGGGGGGGGGGGGGGTGGGGGGGGGGGGGGGTGGGGGGGGGGGGGGGTGGGGGGGGGGGGGGGTGGGGGGGGGGGGGGGTGGGGGGGGGGGGGGGTGGGGGGGGGGGGGGGTGGGGGGGGGGGGGGGTGGGGGGGGGGGGGGGTGGGGGGGGGGGGGGGTGGGGGGGGGGGGGGGTGGGGGGGGGGGGGGGTGGGGGGGGGGGGGGGTGGGGGGGGGGGGGGGTGGGGGGGGGGGGGGGTGGGGGGGGGGGGGGGTGGGGGGGGGGGGGGGTGGGGGGGGGGGGGGGTGGGGGGGGGGGGGGGTGGGGGGGGGGGGGGGTGGGGGGGGGGGGGGGTGGGGGGGGGGGGGGGTGGGGGGGGGGGGGGGTGGGGGGGGGGGGGGGTGGGGGGGGGGGGGGGTGGGGGGGGGGGGGGGTGGGGGGGGGGGGGGGTGGGGGGGGGGGGGGGTGGGGGGGGGGGGGGGTGGGGGGGGGGGGGGGTGGGGGGGGGGGGGGGTGGGGGGGGGGGGGGGTGGGGGGGGGGGGGGGTGGGGGGGGGGGGGGGTGGGGGGGGGGGGGGGTGGGGGGGGGGGGGGGTGGGGGGGGGGGGGGGTGGGGGGGGGGGGGGGTGGGGGGGGGGGGGGGTGGGGGGGGGGGGGGGTGGGGGGGGGGGGGGGTGGGGGGGGGGGGGGGTGGGGGGGGGGGGGGGTGGGGGGGGGGGGGGGTGGGGGGGGGGGGGGGTGGGGGGGGGGGGGGGTGGGGGGGGGGGGGGGTGGGGGGGGGGGGGGGTGGGGGGGGGGGGGGGTGGGGGGGGGGGGGGGTGGGGGGGGGGGGGGGTGGGGGGGGGGGGGGGTGGGGGGGGGGGGGGGTGGGGGGGGGGGGGGGTGGGGGGGGGGGGGGGTGGGGGGGGGGGGGGGTGGGGGG
Organism: Sphaerodactylus townsendi; assembly: GCF_021028975.2. Classification (NCBI taxonomy): domain Eukaryota; kingdom Metazoa; phylum Chordata; class Lepidosauria; order Squamata; family Sphaerodactylidae; genus Sphaerodactylus; species Sphaerodactylus townsendi. The sequence continues at coordinate 2,083,228 of NC_059440.1, read as the reverse complement.
GGGGGGGGGTGGGGGGGGGGGGGGGTGGGGGGGGGGGGGGGTGGGGGGGGGGGGGGGTGGGGGGGGGGGGGGGTGGGGGGGGGGGGGGGTGGGGGGGGGGGGGGGTGGGGGGGGGGGGGGGTGGGGGGGGGGGGGGGTGGGGGGGGGGGGGGGTGGGGGGGGGGGGGGGTGGGGGGGGGGGGGGGTGGGGGGGGGGGGGGGTGGGGGGGGGGGGGGGTGGGGGGGGGGGGGGGTGGGGGGGGGGGGGGGTGGGGGGGGGGGGGGGTGGGGGGGGGGGGGGGTGGGGGGGGGGGGGGGTGGGGGGGGGGGGGGGTGGGGGGGGGGGGGGGTGGGGGGGGGGGGGGGTGGGGGGGGGGGGGGGTGGGGGGGGGGGGGGGTGGGGGGGGGGGGGGGTGGGGGGGGGGGGGGGTGGGGGGGGGGGGGGGTGGGGGGGGGGGGGGGTGGGGGGGGGGGGGGGTGGGGGGGGGGGGGGGTGGGGGGGGGGGGGGGTGGGGGGGGGGGGGGGTGGGGGGGGGGGGGGGTGGGGGGGGGGGGGGGTGGGGGGGGGGGGGGGTGGGGGGGGGGGGGGGTGGGGGGGGGGGGGGGTGGGGGGGGGGGGGGGTGGGGGGGGGGGGGGGTGGGGGGGGGGGGGGGTGGGGGGGGGGGGGGGTGGGGGGGGGGGGGGGTGGGGGGGGGGGGGGGTGGGGGGGGGGGGGGGTGGGGGGGGGGGGGGGTGGGGGGGGGGGGGGGTGGGGGGGGGGGGGGGTGGGGGGGGGGGGGGGTGGGGGGGGGGGGGGGTGGGGGGGGGGGGGGGTGGGGGGGGGGGGGGGTGGGGGGGGGGGGGGGTGGGGGGGGGGGGGGGTGGGGGGGGGGGGGGGTGGGGGGGGGGGGGGGTGGGGGGGGGGGGGGGTGGGGGGGGGGGGGGGTGGGGGGGGGGGGGGGTGGGGGGGGGGGGGGGTGGGGGGGGGGGGGGGTGGGGGGGGGGGGGGGTGGGGGGGGGGGGGGGTGGGGGGGGGGGGGGGTGGGGGGGGGGGGGGGTGGGGGGGGGGGGGGGTGGGGGGGGGGGGGGGTGGGGGGGGGGGGGGGTGGGGGGGGGGGGGGGTGGGGGGGGGGGGGGGTGGGGGGGGGGGGGGGTGGGGGGGGGGGGGGGTGGGGGGGGGGGGGGGTGGGGGGGGGGGGGGGTGGGGGGGGGGGGGGGTGGGGGGGGGGGGGGGTGGGGGGGGGGGGGGGTGGGGGGGGGGGGGGGTGGGGGGGGGGGGGGGTGGGGGGGGGGGGGGGTGGGGGGGGGGGGGGGTGGGGGGGGGGGGGGGTGGGGGGGGGGGGGGGTGGGGGGGGGGGGGGGTGGGGGGGGGGGGGGGTGGGGGGGGGGGGGGGTGGGGGGGGGGGGGGGTGGGGGGGGGGGGGGGTGGGGGGGGGGGGGGGTGGGGGGGGGGGGGGGTGGGGGGGGGGGGGGGTGGGGGGGGGGGGGGGTGGGGGGGGGGGGGGGTGGGGGGGGGGGGGGGTGGGGGGGGGGGGGGGTGGGGGGGGGGGGGGGTGGGGGGGGGGGGGGGTGGGGGGGGGGGGGGGTGGGGGGGGGGGGGGGTGGGGGGGGGGGGGGGTGGGGGGGGGGGGGGGTGGGGGGGGGGGGGGGTGGGGGGGGGGGGGGGTGGGGGGGGGGGGGGGTGGGGGGGGGGGGGGGTGGGGGGGGGGGGGGGTGGGGGGGGGGGGGGGTGGGGGGGGGGGGGGGTGGGGGGGGGGGGGGGTGGGGGGGGGGGGGGGTGGGGGGGGGGGGGGGTGGGGGGGGGGGGGGGTGGGGGGGGGGGGGGGTGGGGGGGGGGGGGGGTGGGGGGGGGGGGGGGTGGGGGGGGGGGGGGGTGGGGGGGGGGGGGGGTGGGGGGGGGGGGGGGTGGGGGGGGGGGGGGGTGGGGGGGGGGGGGGGTGGGGGGGGGGGGGGGTGGGGGGGGGGGGGGGTGGGGGGGGGGGGGGGTGGGGGGGGGGGGGGGTGGGGGGGGGGGGGGGTGGGGGGGGGGGGGGGTGGGGGGGGGGGGGGGTGGGGGGGGGGGGGGGTGGGGGGGGGGGGGGGTGGGGGGGGGGGGGGGTGGGGGGGGGGGGGGGTGGGGGGGGGGGGGGGTGGGGGGGGGGGGGGGTGGGGGGGGGGGGGGGTGGGGGGGGGGGGGGGTGGGGGGGGGGGGGGGTGGGGGGGGGGGGGGGTGGGGGGGGGGGGGGGTGGGGGGGGGGGGGGGTGGGGGGGGGGGGGGGTGGGGGGGGGGGGGGGTGGGGGGGGGGGGGGGTGGGGGGGGGGGGGGGTGGGGGGGGGGGGGGGTGGGGGGGGGGGGGGGTGGGGGGGGGGGGGGGTGGGGGGGGGGGGGGGTGGGGGGGGGGGGGGGTGGGGGGGGGGGGGGGTGGGGGGGGGGGGGGGTGGGGGGGGGGGGGGGTGGGGGGGGGGGGGGGTGGGGGGGGGGGGGGGTGGGGGGGGGGGGGGGTGGGGGGGGGGGGGGGTGGGGGGGGGGGGGGGTGGGGGGGGGGGGGGGTGGGGGGGGGGGGGGGTGGGGGGGGGGGGGGGTGGGGGGGGGGGGGGGTGGGGGGGGGGGGGGGTGGGGGGGGGGGGGGGTGGGGGGGGGGGGGGGTGGGGGGGGGGGGGGGTGGGGGGGGGGGGGGGTGGGGGGGGGGGGGGGTGGGGGGGGGGGGGGGTGGGGGGGGGGGGGGGTGGGGGGGGGGGGGGGTGGGGGGGGGGGGGGGTGGGGGGGGGGGGGGGTGGGGGGGGGGGGGGGTGGGGGGGGGGGGGGGTGGGGGGGGGGGGGGGTGGGGGGGGGGGGGGGTGGGGGGGGGGGGGGGTGGGGGGGGGGGGGGGTGGGGGGGGGGGGGGGTGGGGGGGGGGGGGGGTGGGGGGGGGGGGGGGTGGGGGGGGGGGGGGGTGGGGGGGGGGGGGGGTGGGGGGGGGGGGGGGTGGGGGGGGGGGGGGGTGGGGGGGGGGGGGGGTGGGGGGGGGGGGGGGTGGGGGGGGGGGGGGGTGGGGGGGGGGGGGGGTGGGGGGGGGGGGGGGTGGGGGGGGGGGGGGGTGGGGGGGGGGGGGGGTGGGGGGGGGGGGGGGTGGGGGGGGGGGGGGGTGGGGGGGGGGGGGGGTGGGGGGGGGGGGGGGTGGGGGGGGGGGGGGGTGGGGGGGGGGGGGGGTGGGGGGGGGGGGGGGTGGGGGGGGGGGGGGGTGGGGGGGGGGGGGGGTGGGGGGGGGGGGGGGTGGGGGGGGGGGGGGGTGGGGGGGGGGGGGGGTGGGGGGGGGGGGGGGTGGGGGGGGGGGGGGGTGGGGGGGGGGGGGGGTGGGGGGGGGGGGGGGTGGGGGGGGGGGGGGGTGGGGGGGGGGGGGGGTGGGGGGGGGGGGGGGTGGGGGGGGGGGGGGGTGGGGGGGGGGGGGGGTGGGGGGGGGGGGGGGTGGGGGGGGGGGGGGGTGGGGGGGGGGGGGGGTGGGGGGGGGGGGGGGTGGGGGGGGGGGGGGGTGGGGGGGGGGGGGGGTGGGGGGGGGGGGGGGTGGGGGGGGGGGGGGGTGGGGGGGGGGGGGGGTGGGGGGGGGGGGGGGTGGGGGGGGGGGGGGGTGGGGGGGGGGGGGGGTGGGGGGGGGGGGGGGTGGGGGGGGGGGGGGGTGGGGGGGGGGGGGGGTGGGGGGGGGGGGGGGTGGGGGGGGGGGGGGGTGGGGGGGGGGGGGGGTGGGGGGGGGGGGGGGTGGGGGGGGGGGGGGGTGGGGGGGGGGGGGGGTGGGGGGGGGGGGGGGTGGGGGGGGGGGGGGGTGGGGGGGGGGGGGGGTGGGGGGGGGGGGGGGTGGGGGGGGGGGGGGGTGGGGGGGGGGGGGGGTGGGGGGGGGGGGGGGTGGGGGGGGGGGGGGGTGGGGGGGGGGGGGGGTGGGGGGGGGGGGGGGTGGGGGGGGGGGGGGGTGGGGGGGGGGGGGGGTGGGGGGGGGGGGGGGTGGGGGGGGGGGGGGGTGGGGGGGGGGGGGGGTGGGGGGGGGGGGGGGTGGGGGGGGGGGGGGGTGGGGGGGGGGGGGGGTGGGGGGGGGGGGGGGTGGGGGGGGGGGGGGGTGGGGGGGGGGGGGGGTGGGGGGGGGGGGGGGTGGGGGGGGGGGGGGGTGGGGGGGGGGGGGGGTGGGGGGGGGGGGGGGTGGGGGGGGGGGGGGGTGGGGGGGGGGGGGGGTGGGGGGGGGGGGGGGTGGGGGGGGGGGGGGGTGGGGGGGGGGGGGGGTGGGGGGGGGGGGGGGTGGGGGGGGGGGGGGGTGGGGGGGGGGGGGGGTGGGGGGGGGGGGGGGTGGGGGGGGGGGGGGGTGGGGGGGGGGGGGGGTGGGGGGGGGGGGGGGTGGGGGGGGGGGGGGGTGGGGGGGGGGGGGGGTGGGGGGGGGGGGGGGTGGGGGGGGGGGGGGGTGGGGGGGGGGGGGGGTGGGGGGGGGGGGGGGTGGGGGGGGGGGGGGGTGGGGGGGGGGGGGGGTGGGGGGGGGGGGGGGTGGGGGGGGGGGGGGGTGGGGGGGGGGGGGGGTGGGGGGGGGGGGGGGTGGGGGGGGGGGGGGGTGGGGGGGGGGGGGGGTGGGGGGGGGGGGGGGTGGGGGGGGGGGGGGGTGGGGGGGGGGGGGGGTGGGGGGGGGGGGGGGTGGGGGGGGGGGGGGGTGGGGGGGGGGGGGGGTGGGGGGGGGGGGGGGTGGGGGGGGGGGGGGGTGGGGGGGGGGGGGGGTGGGGGGGGGGGGGGGTGGGGGGGGGGGGGGGTGGGGGGGGGGGGGGGTGGGGGGGGGGGGGGGTGGGGGGGGGGGGGGGTGGGGGGGGGGGGGGGTGGGGGGGGGGGGGGGTGGGGGGGGGGGGGGGTGGGGGGGGGGGGGGGTGGGGGGGGGGGGGGGTGGGGGGGGGGGGGGGTGGGGGGGGGGGGGGGTGGGGGGGGGGGGGGGTGGGGGGGGGGGGGGGTGGGGGGGGGGGGGGGTGGGGGGGGGGGGGGGTGGGGGGGGGGGGGGGTGGGGGGGGGGGGGGGTGGGGGGGGGGGGGGGTGGGGGGGGGGGGGGGTGGGGGGGGGGGGGGGTGGGGGGGGGGGGGGGTGGGGGGGGGGGGGGGTGGGGGGGGGGGGGGGTGGGGGGGGGGGGGGGTGGGGGGGGGGGGGGGTGGGGGGGGGGGGGGGTGGGGGGGGGGGGGGGTGGGGGGGGGGGGGGGTGGGGGGGGGGGGGGGTGGGGGGGGGGGGGGGTGGGGGGGGGGGGGGGTGGGGGGGGGGGGGGGTGGGGGGGGGGGGGGGTGGGGGGGGGGGGGGGTGGGGGGGGGGGGGGGTGGGGGGGGGGGGGGGTGGGGGGGGGGGGGGGTGGGGGGGGGGGGGGGTGGGGGGGGGGGGGGGTGGGGGGGGGGGGGGGTGGGGGGGGGGGGGGGTGGGGGGGGGGGGGGGTGGGGGGGGGGGGGGGTGGGGGGGGGGGGGGGTGGGGGGGGGGGGGGGTGGGGGGGGGGGGGGGTGGGGGGGGGGGGGGGTGGGGGGGGGGGGGGGTGGGGGGGGGGGGGGGTGGGGGGGGGGGGGGGTGGGGGGGGGGGGGGGTGGGGGGGGGGGGGGGTGGGGGGGGGGGGGGGTGGGGGGGGGGGGGGGTGGGGGGGGGGGGGGGTGGGGGGGGGGGGGGGTGGGGGGGGGGGGGGGTGGGGGGGGGGGGGGGTGGGGGGGGGGGGGGGTGGGGGGGGGGGGGGGTGGGGGGGGGGGGGGGTGGGGGGGGGGGGGGGTGGGGGGGGGGGGGGGTGGGGGGGGGGGGGGGTGGGGGGGGGGGGGGGTGGGGGGGGGGGGGGGTGGGGGGGGGGGGGGGTGGGGGGGGGGGGGGGTGGGGGGGGGGGGGGGTGGGGGGGGGGGGGGGTGGGGGGGGGGGGGGGTGGGGGGGGGGGGGGGTGGGGGGGGGGGGGGGTGGGGGGGGGGGGGGGTGGGGGGGGGGGGGGGTGGGGGGGGGGGGGGGTGGGGGGGGGGGGGGGTGGGGGGGGGGGGGGGTGGGGGGGGGGGGGGGTGGGGGGGGGGGGGGGTGGGGGGGGGGGGGGGTGGGGGGGGGGGGGGGTGGGGGGGGGGGGGGGTGGGGGGGGGGGGGGGTGGGGGGGGGGGGGGGTGGGGGGGGGGGGGGGTGGGGGGGGGGGGGGGTGGGGGGGGGGGGGGGTGGGGGGGGGGGGGGGTGGGGGGGGGGGGGGGTGGGGGGGGGGGGGGGTGGGGGGGGGGGGGGGTGGGGGGGGGGGGGGGTGGGGGGGGGGGGGGGTGGGGGGGGGGGGGGGTGGGGGGGGGGGGGGGTGGGGGGGGGGGGGGGTGGGGGGGGGGGGGGGTGGGGGGGGGGGGGGGTGGGGGGGGGGGGGGGTGGGGGGGGGGGGGGGTGGGGGGGGGGGGGGGTGGGGGGGGGGGGGGGTGGGGGGGGGGGGGGGTGGGGGGGGGGGGGGGTGGGGGGGGGGGGGGGTGGGGGGGGGGGGGGGTGGGGGGGGGGGGGGGTGGGGGGGGGGGGGGGTGGGGGGGGGGGGGGGTGGGGGGGGGGGGGGGTGGGGGGGGGGGGGGGTGGGGGGGGGGGGGGGTGGGGGGGGGGGGGGGTGGGGGGGGGGGGGGGTGGGGGGGGGGGGGGGTGGGGGGGGGGGGGGGTGGGGGGGGGGGGGGGTGGGGGGGGGGGGGGGTGGGGGGGGGGGGGGGTGGGGGGGGGGGGGGGTGGGGGGGGGGGGGGGTGGGGGGGGGGGGGGGTGGGGGGGGGGGGGGGTGGGGGGGGGGGGGGGTGGGGGGGGGGGGGGGTGGGGGGGGGGGGGGGTGGGGGGGGGGGGGGGTGGGGGGGGGGGGGGGTGGGGGGGGGGGGGGGTGGGGGGGGGGGGGGGTGGGGGGGGGGGGGGGTGGGGGGGGGGGGGGGTGGGGGGGGGGGGGGGTGGGGGGGGGGGGGGGTGGGGGGGGGGGGGGGTGGGGGGGGGGGGGGGTGGGGGGGGGGGGGGGTGGGGGGGGGGGGGGGTGGGGGGGGGGGGGGGTGGGGGGGGGGGGGGGTGGGGGGGGGGGGGGGTGGGGGGGGGGGGGGGTGGGGGGGGGGGGGGGTGGGGGGGGGGGGGGGTGGGGGGGGGGGGGGGTGGGGGGGGGGGGGGGTGGGGGGGGGGGGGGGTGGGGGGGGGGGGGGGTGGGGGGGGGGGGGGGTGGGGGGGGGGGGGGGTGGGGGGGGGGGGGGGTGGGGGGGGGGGGGGGTGGGGGGGGGGGGGGGTGGGGGGGGGGGGGGGTGGGGGGGGGGGGGGGTGGGGGGGGGGGGGGGTGGGGGGGGGGGGGGGTGGGGGGGGGGGGGGGTGGGGGGGGGGGGGGGTGGGGGGGGGGGGGGGTGGGGGGGGGGGGGGGTGGGGGGGGGGGGGGGTGGGGGGGGGGGGGGGTGGGGGGGGGGGGGGGTGGGGGGGGGGGGGGGTGGGGGGGGGGGGGGGTGGGGGGGGGGGGGGGTGGGGGGGGGGGGGGGTGGGGGGGGGGGGGGGTGGGGGGGGGGGGGGGTGGGGGGGGGGGGGGGTGGGGGGGGGGGGGGGTGGGGGGGGGGGGGGGTGGGGGGGGGGGGGGGTGGGGGGGGGGGGGGGTGGGGGGGGGGGGGGGTGGGGGGGGGGGGGGGTGGGGGGGGGGGGGGGTGGGGGGGGGGGGGGGTGGGGGGGGGGGGGGGTGGGGGGGGGGGGGGGTGGGGGGGGGGGGGGGTGGGGGGGGGGGGGGGTGGGGGGGGGGGGGGGTGGGGGGGGGGGGGGGTGGGGGGGGGGGGGGGTGGGGGGGGGGGGGGGTGGGGGGGGGGGGGGGTGGGGGGGGGGGGGGGTGGGGGGGGGGGGGGGTGGGGGGGGGGGGGGGTGGGGGGGGGGGGGGGTGGGGGGGGGGGGGGGTGGGGGGGGGGGGGGGTGGGGGGGGGGGGGGGTGGGGGGGGGGGGGGGTGGGGGGGGGGGGGGGTGGGGGGGGGGGGGGGTGGGGGGGGGGGGGGGTGGGGGGGGGGGGGGGTGGGGGGGGGGGGGGGTGGGGGGGGGGGGGGGTGGGGGGGGGGGGGGGTGGGGGGGGGGGGGGGTGGGGGGGGGGGGGGGTGGGGGGGGGGGGGGGTGGGGGGGGGGGGGGGTGGGGGGGGGGGGGGGTGGGGGGGGGGGGGGGTGGGGGGGGGGGGGGGTGGGGGGGGGGGGGGGTGGGGGGGGGGGGGGGTGGGGGGGGGGGGGGGTGGGGGGGGGGGGGGGTGGGGGGGGGGGGGGGTGGGGGGGGGGGGGGGTGGGGGGGGGGGGGGGTGGGGGGGGGGGGGGGTGGGGGGGGGGGGGGGTGGGGGGGGGGGGGGGTGGGGGGGGGGGGGGGTGGGGGGGGGGGGGGGTGGGGGGGGGGGGGGGTGGGGGGGGGGGGGGGTGGGGGGGGGGGGGGGTGGGGGGGGGGGGGGGTGGGGGGGGGGGGGGGTGGGGGGGGGGGGGGGTGGGGGGGGGGGGGGGTGGGGGGGGGGGGGGGTGGGGGGGGGGGGGGGTGGGGGGGGGGGGGGGTGGGGGGGGGGGGGGGTGGGGGGGGGGGGGGGTGGGGGGGGGGGGGGGTGGGGGGGGGGGGGGGTGGGGGGGGGGGGGGGTGGGGGGGGGGGGGGGTGGGGGGGGGGGGGGGTGGGGGGGGGGGGGGGTGGGGGGGGGGGGGGGTGGGGGGGGGGGGGGGTGGGGGGGGGGGGGGGTGGGGGGGGGGGGGGGTGGGGGGGGGGGGGGGTGGGGGGGGGGGGGGGTGGGGGGGGGGGGGGGTGGGGGGGGGGGGGGGTGGGGGGGGGGGGGGGTGGGGGGGGGGGGGGGTGGGGGGGGGGGGGGGTGGGGGGGGGGGGGGGTGGGGGGGGGGGGGGGTGGGGGGGGGGGGGGGTGGGGGGGGGGGGGGGTGGGGGGGGGGGGGGGTGGGGGGGGGGGGGGGTGGGGGGGGGGGGGGGTGGGGGGGGGGGGGGGTGGGGGGGGGGGGGGGTGGGGGGGGGGGGGGGTGGGGGGGGGGGGGGGTGGGGGGGGGGGGGGGTGGGGGGGGGGGGGGGTGGGGGGGGGGGGGGGTGGGGGGGGGGGGGGGTGGGGGGGGGGGGGGGTGGGGGGGGGGGGGGGTGGGGGGGGGGGGGGGTGGGGGGGGGGGGGGGTGGGGGGGGGGGGGGGTGGGGGGGGGGGGGGGTGGGGGGGGGGGGGGGTGGGGGGGGGGGGGGGTGGGGGGGGGGGGGGGTGGGGGGGGGGGGGGGTGGGGGGGGGGGGGGGTGGGGGGGGGGGGGGGTGGGGGGGGGGGGGGGTGGGGGGGGGGGGGGGTGGGGGGGGGGGGGGGTGGGGGGGGGGGGGGGTGGGGGGGGGGGGGGGTGGGGGGGGGGGGGGGTGGGGGGGGGGGGGGGTGGGGGGGGGGGGGGGTGGGGGGGGGGGGGGGTGGGGGGGGGGGGGGGTGGGGGGGGGGGGGGGTGGGGGGGGGGGGGGGTGGGGGGGGGGGGGGGTGGGGGGGGGGGGGGGTGGGGGGGGGGGGGGGTGGGGGGGGGGGGGGGTGGGGGGGGGGGGGGGTGGGGGGGGGGGGGGGTGGGGGGGGGGGGGGGTGGGGGGGGGGGGGGGTGGGGGGGGGGGGGGGTGGGGGGGGGGGGGGGTGGGGGGGGGGGGGGGTGGGGGGGGGGGGGGGTGGGGGGGGGGGGGGGTGGGGGGGGGGGGGGGTGGGGGGGGGGGGGGGTGGGGGGGGGGGGGGGTGGGGGGGGGGGGGGGTGGGGGGGGGGGGGGGTGGGGGGGGGGGGGGGTGGGGGGGGGGGGGGGTGGGGGGGGGGGGGGGTGGGGGGGGGGGGGGGTGGGGGGGGGGGGGGGTGGGGGGGGGGGGGGGTGGGGGGGGGGGGGGGTGGGGGGGGGGGGGGGTGGGGGGGGGGGGGGGTGGGGGGGGGGGGGGGTGGGGGGGGGGGGGGGTGGGGGGGGGGGGGGGTGGGGGGGGGGGGGGGTGGGGGGGGGGGGGGGTGGGGGGGGGGGGGGGTGGGGGGGGGGGGGGGTGGGGGGGGGGGGGGGTGGGGGGGGGGGGGGGTGGGGGGGGGGGGGGGTGGGGGGGGGGGGGGGTGGGGGGGGGGGGGGGTGGGGGGGGGGGGGGGTGGGGGGGGGGGGGGGTGGGGGGGGGGGGGGGTGGGGGGGGGGGGGGGTGGGGGGGGGGGGGGGTGGGGGGGGGGGGGGGTGGGGGGGGGGGGGGGTGGGGGGGGGGGGGGGTGGGGGGGGGGGGGGGTGGGGGGGGGGGGGGGTGGGGGGGGGGGGGGGTGGGGGGGGGGGGGGGTGGGGGGGGGGGGGGGTGGGGGGGGGGGGGGGTGGGGGGGGGGGGGGGTGGGGGGGGGGGGGGGTGGGGGGGGGGGGGGGTGGGGGGGGGGGGGGGTGGGGGGGGGGGGGGGTGGGGGGGGGGGGGGGTGGGGGGGGGGGGGGGTGGGGGGGGGGGGGGGTGGGGGGGGGGGGGGGTGGGGGGGGGGGGGGGTGGGGGGGGGGGGGGGTGGGGGGGGGGGGGGGTGGGGGGGGGGGGGGGTGGGGGGGGGGGGGGGTGGGGGGGGGGGGGGGTGGGGGGGGGGGGGGGTGGGGGGGGGGGGGGGTGGGGGGGGGGGGGGGTGGGGGGGGGGGGGGGTGGGGGGGGGGGGGGGTGGGGGGGGGGGGGGGTGGGGGGGGGGGGGGGTGGGGGGGGGGGGGGGTGGGGGGGGGGGGGGGTGGGGGGGGGGGGGGGTGGGGGGGGGGGGGGGTGGGGGGGGGGGGGGGTGGGGGGGGGGGGGGGTGGGGGGGGGGGGGGGTGGGGGGGGGGGGGGGTGGGGGGGGGGGGGGGTGGGGGGGGGGGGGGGTGGGGGGGGGGGGGGGTGGGGGGGGGGGGGGGTGGGGGGGGGGGGGGGTGGGGGGGGGGGGGGGTGGGGGGGGGGGGGGGTGGGGGGGGGGGGGGGTGGGGGGGGGGGGGGGTGGGGGGGGGGGGGGGTGGGGGGGGGGGGGGGTGGGGGGGGGGGGGGGTGGGGGGGGGGGGGGGTGGGGGGGGGGGGGGGTGGGGGGGGGGGGGGGTGGGGGGGGGGGGGGGTGGGGGGGGGGGGGGGTGGGGGGGGGGGGGGGTGGGGGGGGGGGGGGGTGGGGGGGGGGGGGGGTGGGGGGGGGGGGGGGTGGGGGGGGGGGGGGGTGGGGGGGGGGGGGGGTGGGGGGGGGGGGGGGTGGGGGGGGGGGGGGGTGGGGGGGGGGGGGGGTGGGGGGGGGGGGGGGTGGGGGGGGGGGGGGGTGGGGGGGGGGGGGGGTGGGGGGGGGGGGGGGTGGGGGGGGGGGGGGGTGGGGGGGGGGGGGGGTGGGGGGGGGGGGGGGTGGGGGGGGGGGGGGGTGGGGGGGGGGGGGGGTGGGGGGGGGGGGGGGTGGGGGGGGGGGGGGGTGGGGGGGGGGGGGGGTGGGGGGGGGGGGGGGTGGGGGGGGGGGGGGGTGGGGGGGGGGGGGGGTGGGGGGGGGGGGGGGTGGGGGGGGGGGGGGGTGGGGGGGGGGGGGGGTGGGGGGGGGGGGGGGTGGGGGGGGGGGGGGGTGGGGGGGGGGGGGGGTGGGGGGGGGGGGGGGTGGGGGGGGGGGGGGGTGGGGGGGGGGGGGGGTGGGGGGGGGGGGGGGTGGGGGGGGGGGGGGGTGGGGGGGGGGGGGGGTGGGGGGGGGGGGGGGTGGGGGGGGGGGGGGGTGGGGGGGGGGGGGGGTGGGGGGGGGGGGGGGTGGGGGGGGGGGGGGGTGGGGGGGGGGGGGGGTGGGGGGGGGGGGGGGTGGGGGGGGGGGGGGGTGGGGGGGGGGGGGGGTGGGGGGGGGGGGGGGTGGGGGGGGGGGGGGGTGGGGGGGGGGGGGGGTGGGGGGGGGGGGGGGTGGGGGGGGGGGGGGGTGGGGGGGGGGGGGGGTGGGGGGGGGGGGGGGTGGGGGGGGGGGGGGGTGGGGGGGGGGGGGGGTGGGGGGGGGGGGGGGTGGGGGGGGGGGGGGGTGGGGGGGGGGGGGGGTGGGGGGGGGGGGGGGTGGGGGGGGGGGGGGGTGGGGGGGGGGGGGGGTGGGGGGGGGGGGGGGTGGGGGGGGGGGGGGGTGGGGGGGGGGGGGGGTGGGGGGGGGGGGGGGTGGGGGGGGGGGGGGGTGGGGGGGGGGGGGGGTGGGGGGGGGGGGGGGTGGGGGGGGGGGGGGGTGGGGGGGGGGGGGGGTGGGGGGGGGGGGGGGTGGGGGGGGGGGGGGGTGGGGGGGGGGGGGGGTGGGGGGGGGGGGGGGTGGGGGGGGGGGGGGGTGGGGGGGGGGGGGGGTGGGGGGGGGGGGGGGTGGGGGGGGGGGGGGGTGGGGGGGGGGGGGGGTGGGGGGGGGGGGGGGTGGGGGGGGGGGGGGGTGGGGGGGGGGGGGGGTGGGGGGGGGGGGGGGTGGGGGGGGGGGGGGGTGGGGGGGGGGGGGGGTGGGGGGGGGGGGGGGTGGGGGGGGGGGGGGGTGGGGGGGGGGGGGGGTGGGGGGGGGGGGGGGTGGGGGGGGGGGGGGGTGGGGGGGGGGGGGGGTGGGGGGGGGGGGGGGTGGGGGGGGGGGGGGGTGGGGGGGGGGGGGGGTGGGGGGGGGGGGGGGTGGGGGGGGGGGGGGGTGGGGGGGGGGGGGGGTGGGGGGGGGGGGGGGTGGGGGGGGGGGGGGGTGGGGGGGGGGGGGGGTGGGGGGGGGGGGGGGTGGGGGGGGGGGGGGGTGGGGGGGGGGGGGGGTGGGGGGGGGGGGGGGTGGGGGGGGGGGGGGGTGGGGGGGGGGGGGGGTGGGGGGGGGGGGGGGTGGGGGGGGGGGGGGGTGGGGGGGGGGGGGGGTGGGGGGGGGGGGGGGTGGGGGGGGGGGGGGGTGGGGGGGGGGGGGGGTGGGGGGGGGGGGGGGTGGGGGGGGGGGGGGGTGGGGGGGGGGGGGGGTGGGGGGGGGGGGGGGTGGGGGGGGGGGGGGGTGGGGGGGGGGGGGGGTGGGGGGGGGGGGGGGTGGGGGGGGGGGGGGGTGGGGGGGGGGGGGGGTGGGGGGGGGGGGGGGTGGGGGGGGGGGGGGGTGGGGGGGGGGGGGGGTGGGGGGGGGGGGGGGTGGGGGGGGGGGGGGGTGGGGGGGGGGGGGGGTGGGGGGGGGGGGGGGTGGGGGGGGGGGGGGGTGGGGGGGGGGGGGGGTGGGGGGGGGGGGGGGTGGGGGGGGGGGGGGGTGGGGGGGGGGGGGGGTGGGGGGGGGGGGGGGTGGGGGGGGGGGGGGGTGGGGGGGGGGGGGGGTGGGGGGGGGGGGGGGTGGGGGGGGGGGGGGGTGGGGGGGGGGGGGGGTGGGGGGGGGGGGGGGTGGGGGGGGGGGGGGGTGGGGGGGGGGGGGGGTGGGGGGGGGGGGGGGTGGGGGGGGGGGGGGGTGGGGGGGGGGGGGGGTGGGGGGGGGGGGGGGTGGGGGGGGGGGGGGGTGGGGGGGGGGGGGGGTGGGGGGGGGGGGGGGTGGGGGGGGGGGGGGGTGGGGGGGGGGGGGGGTGGGGGGGGGGGGGGGTGGGGGGGGGGGGGGGTGGGGGGGGGGGGGGGTGGGGGGGGGGGGGGGTGGGGGGGGGGGGGGGTGGGGGGGGGGGGGGGTGGGGGGGGGGGGGGGTGGGGGGGGGGGGGGGTGGGGGGGGGGGGGGGTGGGGGGGGGGGGGGGTGGGGGGGGGGGGGGGTGGGGGGGGGGGGGGGTGGGGGGGGGGGGGGGTGGGGGGGGGGGGGGGTGGGGGGGGGGGGGGGTGGGGGGGGGGGGGGGTGGGGGGGGGGGGGGGTGGGGGGGGGGGGGGGTGGGGGGGGGGGGGGGTGGGGGGGGGGGGGGGTGGGGGGGGGGGGGGGTGGGGGGGGGGGGGGGTGGGGGGGGGGGGGGGTGGGGGGGGGGGGGGGTGGGGGGGGGGGGGGGTGGGGGGGGGGGGGGGTGGGGGGGGGGGGGGGTGGGGGGGGGGGGGGGTGGGGGGGGGGGGGGGTGGGGGGGGGGGGGGGTGGGGGGGGGGGGGGGTGGGGGGGGGGGGGGGTGGGGGGGGGGGGGGGTGGGGGGGGGGGGGGGTGGGGGGGGGGGGGGGTGGGGGGGGGGGGGGGTGGGGGGGGGGGGGGGTGGGGGGGGGGGGGGGTGGGGGGGGGGGGGGGTGGGGGGGGGGGGGGGTGGGGGGGGGGGGGGGTGGGGGGGGGGGGGGGTGGGGGGGGGGGGGGGTGGGGGGGGGGGGGGGTGGGGGGGGGGGGGGGTGGGGGGGGGGGGGGGTGGGGGGGGGGGGGGGTGGGGGGGGGGGGGGGTGGGGGGGGGGGGGGGTGGGGGGGGGGGGGGGTGGGGGGGGGGGGGGGTGGGGGGGGGGGGGGGTGGGGGGGGGGGGGGGTGGGGGGGGGGGGGGGTGGGGGGGGGGGGGGGTGGGGGGGGGGGGGGGTGGGGGGGGGGGGGGGTGGGGGGGGGGGGGGGTGGGGGGGGGGGGGGGTGGGGGGGGGGGGGGGTGGGGGGGGGGGGGGGTGGGGGGGGGGGGGGGTGGGGGGGGGGGGGGGTGGGGGGGGGGGGGGGTGGGGGGGGGGGGGGGTGGGGGGGGGGGGGGGTGGGGGGGGGGGGGGGTGGGGGGGGGGGGGGGTGGGGGGGGGGGGGGGTGGGGGGGGGGGGGGGTGGGGGGGGGGGGGGGTGGGGGGGGGGGGGGGTGGGGGGGGGGGGGGGTGGGGGGGGGGGGGGGTGGGGGGGGGGGGGGGTGGGGGGGGGGGGGGGTGGGGGGGGGGGGGGGTGGGGGGGGGGGGGGGTGGGGGGGGGGGGGGGTGGGGGGGGGGGGGGGTGGGGGGGGGGGGGGGTGGGGGGGGGGGGGGGTGGGGGGGGGGGGGGGTGGGGGGGGGGGGGGGTGGGGGGGGGGGGGGGTGGGGGGGGGGGGGGGTGGGGGGGGGGGGGGGTGGGGGGGGGGGGGGGTGGGGGGGGGGGGGGGTGGGGGGGGGGGGGGGTGGGGGGGGGGGGGGGTGGGGGGGGGGGGGGGTGGGGGGGGGGGGGGGTGGGGGGGGGGGGGGGTGGGGGGGGGGGGGGGTGGGGGGGGGGGGGGGTGGGGGGGGGGGGGGGTGGGGGGGGGGGGGGGTGGGGGGGGGGGGGGGTGGGGGGGGGGGGGGGTGGGGGGGGGGGGGGGTGGGGGGGGGGGGGGGTGGGGGGGGGGGGGGGTGGGGGGGGGGGGGGGTGGGGGGGGGGGGGGGTGGGGGGGGGGGGGGGTGGGGGGGGGGGGGGGTGGGGGGGGGGGGGGGTGGGGGGGGGGGGGGGTGGGGGGGGGGGGGGGTGGGGGGGGGGGGGGGTGGGGGGGGGGGGGGGTGGGGGGGGGGGGGGGTGGGGGGGGGGGGGGGTGGGGGGGGGGGGGGGTGGGGGGGGGGGGGGGTGGGGGGGGGGGGGGGTGGGGGGGGGGGGGGGTGGGGGGGGGGGGGGGTGGGGGGGGGGGGGGGTGGGGGGGGGGGGGGGTGGGGGGGGGGGGGGGTGGGGGGGGGGGGGGGTGGGGGGGGGGGGGGGTGGGGGGGGGGGGGGGTGGGGGGGGGGGGGGGTGGGGGGGGGGGGGGGTGGGGGGGGGGGGGGGTGGGGGGGGGGGGGGGTGGGGGGGGGGGGGGGTGGGGGGGGGGGGGGGTGGGGGGGGGGGGGGGTGGGGGGGGGGGGGGGTGGGGGGGGGGGGGGGTGGGGGGGGGGGGGGGTGGGGGGGGGGGGGGGTGGGGGGGGGGGGGGGTGGGGGGGGGGGGGGGTGGGGGGGGGGGGGGGTGGGGGGGGGGGGGGGTGGGGGGGGGGGGGGGTGGGGGGGGGGGGGGGTGGGGGGGGGGGGGGGTGGGGGGGGGGGGGGGTGGGGGGGGGGGGGGGTGGGGGGGGGGGGGGGTGGGGGGGGGGGGGGGTGGGGGGGGGGGGGGGTGGGGGGGGGGGGGGGTGGGGGGGGGGGGGGGTGGGGGGGGGGGGGGGTGGGGGGGGGGGGGGGTGGGGGGGGGGGGGGGTGGGGGGGGGGGGGGGTGGGGGGGGGGGGGGGTGGGGGGGGGGGGGGGTGGGGGGGGGGGGGGGTGGGGGGGGGGGGGGGTGGGGGGGGGGGGGGGTGGGGGGGGGGGGGGGTGGGGGGGGGGGGGGGTGGGGGGGGGGGGGGGTGGGGGGGGGGGGGGGTGGGGGGGGGGGGGGGTGGGGGGGGGGGGGGGTGGGGGGGGGGGGGGGTGGGGGGGGGGGGGGGTGGGGGGGGGGGGGGGTGGGGGGGGGGGGGGGTGGGGGGGGGGGGGGGTGGGGGGGGGGGGGGGTGGGGGGGGGGGGGGGTGGGGGGGGGGGGGGGTGGGGGGGGGGGGGGGTGGGGGGGGGGGGGGGTGGGGGGGGGGGGGGGTGGGGGGGGGGGGGGGTGGGGGGGGGGGGGGGTGGGGGGGGGGGGGGGTGGGGGGGGGGGGGGGTGGGGGGGGGGGGGGGTGGGGGGGGGGG